>NC_079490.1:179228381-179547927 GCF_020520425.1 Spinacia oleracea
ACCAATTTGCTATTTCAAATTTCGTAATTTATTAATTTCTATGTTTTAATAAATTTTTTATGATATAATTATTATTATTTACTGATAAATTGTTATTATTTTCAGGCTTGATTATCGATCTTACTAAAATAGACTACCGGGTTTATTTAACAAAAATGGAATTTAAATAACGCTCATGAAAACCGATTTATGAAAATACATATATATTTCAATTAAAATTTTGATTAATAATATTTTCATTAAATTATGAAATTATTTTATTAAAACTCGTTACTTATAAATGAAGTCTTATAAAACATATTATTTATAAAATGTTGATTTTAAATTATTTATCGTTTTAGTTACTAATTCAATAATTTAATATTCTGTAAGAAATCGGACTTGGAGCTCAGGAAGAACGATCCATCAGACGGGAAGTATAAAACTACGGTTGAGGTAACGGCTATTGCTAGTACCCGCAATCCCCTTATAAATATGATTTATGAAATTATGACGTTATGATTGAATTTACGAATTAAATGTTTTGATATGTTTTATGGATTGTGGGATGAAATATGATTTGATTGAATTGTTTCCTATAATATGATTTGATTGAGTTTTCTCATAAAATGATGTTTATGCAATACTATGAAAGAATTGATATTTTATTGATCCCAGGATCAAAATGATGTTTTATGAGTTAAATGAGTTATGTTATTTCAACTGAAAAACAAGCCAAGGCTTAGTAAAAATACATAAAACATGATAAATGAAAGTGAAAGCCACAGTTTGTCTGGCGGTATATAAACTACCATCTTCCCATCTATCGGTCATGCATGCACCACGGACACCTGTCCACCCATGGATTACAAGCCCAGGCTCCCATGGTTTATGAGCCCAGGCTCAGGGCCTAGGCCCATGTTACGATGATGAGCCCAGGCTCTTATGGGTCCAGGCCCAGTGGAGAATTCCTTCACGGTTCGTACTTGCCGACAACTAGCATGCCAATTAAAAAGTTATGAATGAATTAAATATGATGTTTTATTAAATGTTTTACTTATTCTATTCTCCCTGTGTTATTAAATAAAATGAATTGAAATGCATTTACGTTGCTAGGGTAGTCGTTACTGAGTCTTCGGCTCACCGTTTTGTTTGTGATTTAGGTACTGCGGGGAACGATTGAAACGAGTAGTGGCGAGGAATTTCACTTTAATATTAATCATCGATTTTATGCTTAATGTTTTAGTAGTTTAATTAAAGACTTTTAGTAAGTTATGTACTTTTATTTTGGTAATGTGAAGGATTGTTATATTAATTTGGAGTTTTAATAGCTTATGTTATGATAGTTGCCTTGTAATTCCCAAGAGGGGGTCACGGCAGGTAATGTCCCGACCGTACTAGGTTAATTCCGCTGCTAAGTATGCTTTAATACTTGAATTAGAGGTCAGGGCGTTACATAAAGTACGTATATTAAGAGTATGGGACGCACCAGATTATTATAAGCCAGAAAAAATTGGTTCCCTTGAAATCGTGTTGGTAGACGAAAAGGTATATTTAATTACCTTCAAGTAATTTATTTTATTGGTATTTTTATTGATATATTATCTTTTAAAATGAATTTATTTTGATTATAGGGATCGAAGATTCAAGCCAGTATTAGGAGCACACTCATTGAAAAATTTAAAAAAGAGTTGACAGAAGGTTCTACTCGTGTCATTGCTAAGTTTGGAGTCGCCGAAAATAAATTTAAACATAGAGCAGCAACCCACACTTACAAAATAAATCTCTTCAACAAAACTACCATTAAAGTATGCGATGATGATAAACTCCCCTTGCATGGGTTTCAATTTGTCCCATTTGACAAAATATTGAAGAAAGAGTTGAACGACATGTTTTTAATTGGTATGGTTTAATTTTTTATTTATTTATTTTTATTAGCATCACTAATAGCATCTTGAAATCTATCTCTATTATTGATATATTATCTTTTAAAATGAATTTATTTTGATTATAGGGATCGAAGATTCAAGCCAGTATTAGAAGCACACTCATTGAAAAATTTAAAAAAGAGTTGACAGAAGGTTCTACTCGTGTCATTGCTAAGTTTGGAGTCGCCGAAAATAAATTTAAACATAGAGCAGCAACCCACACTTACAAAATAAATCTCTTCTACAAAACTACCATTAAAGTATGCGATGATGATAAACTCCCCTTGCATGAGTTTCAATTTGTCCCATTTGACAAAATATTGAAGAAAGAGTTGAACGACATGTTCTTAATTGGTATGGTTTAATTTTTTATTTATTTATTTTTATTAGAATCACTAATCTCTATTATATAAAGGAACAGCTGAGGGTAAATGAGTAAATACGCTTTTCGTGTCCCCCTAGGAATAGACGACAATACCCTCATCCTTAATCTAACCCCAGGCCTTTCGTTCCAGCAAACCCTAAAATTTACTGAGTTTGACCGCAGACCCTCCCTCTCCTCTCAAGTCTCAACTGCATCGCCTTTTCGCTCGCCTCTCCTCTCCTCTCCATGGTAATTCTGCAACTCTCAAACCTCCCCGTCTTCTTCCCCAGTATCAATCAATTTTCGAAGAACCCTAACCATTTTCGAAGATCCCAATTGCAGTATCAATCAATTCAAATCCTTACTCAAGCTTTTCGAGGATCAAGCAGCTCTCAACTTGCAAGTGTCCTGAGGTATGAGAGTAAAACTGTTTGTTTCCGTTCCCGAATGAAATGTTCATTATATTAACGAACAATTACAATTTAATATGATTTGTTTAAGAAATTTTACTTCATTATTTTTCTTCCTAATAGTGTAATTTGTCCGTGAATTTGCATTTTTCCAGGTATTTCGTTGTCCAATTTTTCTTTTTCTTTTTTAAAGTTCTATAGTAATTTACTTTGTCCGTGAATCATGCACTTAATTTGCGCTATTGCTGTAATTTTTTGAATTTTATTTTTAATTGCGTATTGTTGACTGAACTTTGATTTAGGTTTCCGATTGTGGATTGTTGGAATTTCTTGATGCTTCGAGTACAATACTGCTAATACGAAGGGTAATTTTATCTTAATTGCTTTATTATTAATAGATCAATCAAGTAACGTAATTACAATCGAATTTGCCTTCAAATAGAATTAATTTTGTGATTGATAGTGTAATTTGTCTGTGAGTTCAATTTTACTCAACAATTTTACTTCATTATTGTCTCTTTCTTTCCGAATTTAATAGTCCCGTTGATAATGTAATTTAGAAGTTACCGTCCGAATTTTATTAGTCATTAATTTGAACCGGAAATGTGACAACAGTTTACCGTTATATATGGATTTGAAGCTGAAATATGTGTCTGTACATGATTACATGTTTACATTTTAGCTGTTAGCCTTAATGAAGATTTTTCTGGCACAAATTTTTGATTGTAGGGGCTCAATGTGGAATATATGGGTCCAACTGCCCAATTGGATCATTGCTATGAAAGTATGTTTTCGCGATATTTGGATACTTAGATTAGTTGGTAATTCAGTTGCTTTTCTTGTATTTTTGCAGGCTTCTCGATCTTTCTCCTCTGCTCTCAGCTACGTAAGTTCTTGATTTATAGTTTGTTCGGGTTGACCCGTTTTCCGATTGCAAATACTTTTACATTGAAAATTCCAACTTGATCCAACCCCAGAAATTATGTTTTGTTGCTGCAGCAGAATCTACTCATGTGATCAGTACATTGACATCGTCAACAAAAGAACCCAGTGGTTCGCTTATAATTGGACTAGAAGGGGGTTAGTTCAAGTCTCATCTTAACCAACTTTTTATGGCATATTAATATATAGCTCACATATGTTGGAATACAATTATATTAAGTGGTTCTTGATCTACTGCAAGAAAGAATGCTAATTTGTTGCAATTTTCTCTATTGAAAATGTATATACTCCGTATTCCAGAGTGGATGGGAAAGTGATGTACGACAACCCACAAATAAATATCCATGACTTAGATGGGTAGGACTTTGATGAGAAATGCCAATATTGTCCAACATGCATGAATCTGAAGTTTTTAATGCTTGACCTATGTCCCCGTGCGTGATCATCCTTTCCATGCCTATTTTGTAATGTTTAATTTCAAATGTCTCATCTGATGTAAGGTTACTTGGGAAAGAATCCATTTGTGTTTCTTGAATGAGTTATTTTTCTTTCTTAATTTTGAGGTTTAATTTATTAGATTTGGGTTTCTATTAATTGTGAAATTTGCAGCATGAAATCGTTCTTCCTGAGCTAATTGATCGCATTGCTTCCCTCAGGTAATTCCTGTTCAATTTCCCAATTTCAATTTCCCAATTTCAATTTTGAGGACTGGGATCAGTTTTTCCAATTTTATGAGAAGCAAAAAAACACAGCTAGATTAATTATAATTTTCTTTGTTCTAATTAGGGTGCAAAAGGTGGTGGTGAAATGGCGTCCGCCCAAGCGAAAAGTCAAGGATTGAGAGACGCGGGAGCTGTTGTTCCTTACTCTTATGAAGCATTCGAGAGTGCCATCAAGCAGGCTTTTGACCAATTCGTTAAACTTCCACATTTTAATGTTGTAGTGTGGAGTATTTCTTTGGACTGATGTTTGCTGAACACTGGACAGAATATCCAAGTATTTATCCTCATTTGATAAAATCTGTAAATAGAGAAGGTGCGTTTAGATTGGGACCAAACATACACATTTGACTACGGTATGCATGATATAATATCCTTCAAACTAGATGGTCATATCATATGGGATTATGCAGAAGTTTACATGAACTTTTTCACAGGTATGTCTCTTCTTCACTACCTCCTTTTGCTGACCTTTAATTTGCTGTTGACTTTGTATACTGAGAGATTCCTGTACGAGTATGATATTGTACATGTCGTAGGGCGGCAGGGCGATGTTTTGGTTATGTCATAGAAGTATGTGATTAGCTGCTTCATCGATGGCTTCTTTTTTATTAATAATGAAATTAGCTAATTCTTTTGAGCTCCCTGCCCCCCTCGACTTAGAAAAGTAAAGGAAAAAATGGAAATCCAGGATGGGGACGGAACAGAACAAGACTGATATTGTAAGGGGTGGAGAAGAGTTCAGAGTCATATTTTGCTGAAGAACGATAAGGCTTTGGTATTAAATCTCAAGGAATCACATGGTGCTTACTATGTTCAATAGGTACGGAGTATATTGAACATAGTAAAAATGTGAAGCTCCATGTATAAATTGTGAAGCTCCATAGTTGCTGTCAATAAAAATGTGAAGCTTTATTTGTTGAATATTATGATTTCCCTTTGTGAAATGAATGAGACCCCCAAGTTCCTAATCGTGATTATCACACTATACATATATATGTAATTATGTACTCGATCCCTTCGTCTGATAATGTTCAATTTGTAATTTATTTTTAACAGAAGTTTAATTACCAAGCTTAGGCTGTTTGGAATGGGTTTTTAACCTGTAATTAGTGTACACTGAACTTTGGTGGTAATAAAGTTTGCTATGTTACCAAAAAAAATAGGGATAATGTATAATTTTTCTTTAGATGAACTTTGTGAACAACTTTTGTAGAATATTAATTTTGGTGATTAGTTGCAATAAAACAATTTAAAGCTCTGATATTATCTCGCACGCATCGCGTGCATATAAGACTAGTAACATCTTATGTCCACATGTCGCTACCATAATTATTGAGCCCATTTATTTTAATTTTATTTGAAAAATTAAATTGCAAGATATATGCAGTCGTATTCACATCCTGGAAAAATAACTAAATCTATGACATTTCTAATTTATTATAGAAACAAAAATTGAAAAATAAATAATCCGAAAAGGAATGAAATATTCACCTAGCCTATTGACCACTACAAAATATTATATTTATACCTACTTACCATATTCAAATTATTAAAAATGGAATAGGTAAATATTTTATTGAGATTTTCAATAAAATATAGTAGTCGTGCAGTATACTTTACCGAAATGCAACTAAATATTCGCTATAGAATATTGACAGAATGACTGCCGTTTCTAATTTATTATAGAAACAAAATTTGAAAAATAAATAATCCGAAAAGGAATGAAATATTCACCTAGCCTATTGACCACTACAAAATATTATATTTATACCTACTTACCATATTCAAATTATTAAAAGTGGAATAGGTAAATATTTTATTGAGGTTTTCAATAAAATATAGTACCCATGCTAAATTCTTTACCGAAATGCAACTAAATATTCGCTATAGAATATTGACATAATGACTGTCGTGCAGTATATTTTCCTGGCGGCGCATACAATCATCCAAAAAAAGGAATGAAATATTTTATAGCGAATATTGATCAATCAATCACGGCACCTAAACTATTAATTGTATACCTATTTACCATATTTTAATAAACTAACCAAGTTTAACTAAGGTAACGACAAGCAAATTTTTGCAGAGACCATATATATTATATATAATATCCCACCTTTCCAATACACAACAGACAACATAAACCTAAAGCCGTGCAACTTGCAACATATCTCTCTGTTTTTCATGGCTCTTCCAATAACCATGCTCAATGATCTCACACCTGAAAAGAAAAATTGGAAAATTAAAGTACGTATATTAAGAGTATGGGGCGCACCAGATTATTATAAGCCAGAAAAAATTGGTTCCCTTGAAATCCTGTTGGTAGACGAAAAGGTATATTTAATTACCTTCAAGTAATTTGTTTTGTTGGTATTTTTATTGATATATTATCTTTTAAAATGAATTTATTTTGATTATAGGGATCGAAGATTCAAGCCAGTATTAGGAGCACACTCATTGAAAAATTTAAAAAAGAGTTGACAAAAGGTTCTACTCGTGACATTGCTAAGTTTGGAGTCGCCGAAAATAAATTTAAACATAGAGCAGCAACCCACACTTACAAAATAAATCTCTTCTACAAAACTACCATTAAAGTATGCGATGATGATAAACTCCCCTTGCATGGGTTTAAATTTGTCCCATTTGACAAAATATTGAAGAAAGAGTTGAACGACATGTTCTTAATTGGTATGGTTTAATTTTTTATTTATTTATTTTTATTATCATCACTAATTGCATCTTGAAATTTAAACATGATTGCAATAACTATTATATTTGAATGCAGATGTCAACGGAGAGGTTGTCGCAATGGGGGACAAAGACAATATAGCAAAACAAGATGCTAAGACAAACTGGATGTTATCGCTGGAAATGAAAGACTTGCATTACATTATTTCAAATTGTCAATCCATTACTAACGATATAACATTATTTAAATTACACCTTCGGATTACTATTTTATTCACATGTTTAATTTAATTTAATTCTTTTGTCAATGATAGCAATAACAAATTGAAGTGCGCATTGTTTGGGGAGTTTGATGAGCAAATGTCAAAAATATAAGAATCATGAAAGTGAAAACCGTATCATTGCTATAATCCAGTTTGCTAAAATTAAGGTAAAATAATAGATTGTGCAAAGGTAAAATAATAAAAAAGAAAGAGAGGACAACTTATAGATATTACATTCAATCCGTAACTTTTTAAATGAAAGGATTAGAAAATATCACTCATTCAAATTATTTAGTACAAAATATCAATATAAACTTATAAAACCGTGCAATTGCACGGGTTCTATACTAGTTATATTAATATTTATCTCTTTCTTGTGGTCCCTACCCTTACTCACATCATCTTAACTCACTCACTACCTCACTTTCATCTTATTTTAGTACATTCAACTCACCCTACTAAAATTACGTGCCGGTCAAAGTGTATATATATTTTTTTAAATACGGAGGGAGTAGATTTTAGATGTATCCAAAATTAAGATGGAGGTTTTACGGAGTATATTTGATTCCCTAAACATACACAAAATTTTCAGAAAGACTGATCTACATTATTTTATTATGTGACGGTCCAAATAAGGAATAAGGAAGCTTATCTGCCCCATTTTGAACCGAATATGGGTGTAACCCAAAAGCTTTTGCTAAGCATAATGGAAATTCAATATCGTGGGAACAGTACAGCCGAATATATAATGGACATCACTACAATTTGGGCCTTTGGATGTGGGTTTGGGTTGATCAGTTCACGATCATGATTTCATGAGTCCAAAACTAAACAAAACTAGTCATGCGCAATTCACGTGCGTAAGTGAAGCCGCCATTTTCAGAGAGAAACAGAACTTTTATTTGCAGTTGTTGTTGTTGTTGTTGTTGTTGTTGTTGTTCTTCTTCTTCTCCCCTTTCCTCTCTCAAATGGAGTTCGAAGCAAATTATGAAGTTGATCGAACTGCAGATTATATCTACTCCCATAACTTCACCAGGGTTGCACTTCAGGTTCTTCTTTTCACTCTTTTTAATTTACAATTTGTTCTTAATGATTTATTCAGTTTTAGTATTTTATTTTTCCAGTTTGTTTAAGCAAGAAAATTATTGCCTCTCCATCCCTTTTCTGATTTAATCATGCTCTTATCCCGTTAATAATCATTAAATTAAATTTCTCGGAAAAAAAATTGAAGTGTGGATTTTTGGGCATTTTTCTTAGCAATTATGTTGGAGCTTAGTTGGATTTTTCTAGTGTTTGTTGAACTAAATTGGGTTTTCATGAATTCCTGTTTTTGGTTTTATGTGAAAATTCACTAATGTTTATGCATAATGGGTTTTTAGTTGAAGTGGGGTGGTATCAAGACTAGGGTTTATTTGGTTTACGTTTAGCTGAAATTAGTTCAATTCAAAACAATTGTAAGCTTATACAATATTTGGATGGATACAGTTCCCTGATGAGTTGCTGAAAGATTCAATCAGAGTTGTGAGAGCGCTTCGAGATAAGCTCCGAGCACTTCAAAAATGTAATGATGATAGTGGTGAAAGCCTTGTTGAGGGAAGGAAGGATGTGGGTTTGTATGTAATGGCTGATACAACTTACGGTAGCTGTTGCATTGATGAGGTTGGGGCGGCTCACATCAATGCCGATTGTGTTGTGCATTATGGACATACTTGTTTGAGCCCGTAAGTGATTGTTTACGGTTTTGGTACTGTTGCCGAGCTTGTTTTCTGTGAACATTTGGAAATTGAATTGAATCGCTGCATTGAATTCTTGTGAGCACGCAAACTTGTGCTTTGATGTTATGACTAGATATGGCGCAGATATTTGGCCATTGCAATAGTTAATTGCAGAAGTGTAATATGTTTTTTTGGATCGATGTAAGCCTTCTTCTATAGTCTGAACTAGAACTTCGAAAAAATACCTATTATCCTCTATAGTATACTCTTTCTGTTTCTAAAATATGTTCCCGTTAGACTTAGTTGTTTAAAATATGGAAATTGCATTTAGTTCTGAATTTAGCCTTGGCAATGGCATGCATGGTTTGGTGTTAACAATGGTATTGAATGGAAAGGTAAGAAAGGATGGTGTCAGAAATTTATATAAATGTTATTTATATCTTAAGAAAGGCAACATTCTTTTCCGAATGGCCTGTAATTGCACTAGTAAATTGTTTGAGTTTCTGCATGATGTCTTGGAACTCTTAGTTATTCCATAGTATGTTTGATATGCAAGTGTGGAGAAATCAAGTACTTGTCGTTGATTTATTTTCGAGTACGTTCTCATATCTCTACATACTGCCATTTCCTCTGTGTTTATACTGGCAAAGTTTTCATACATGTAGATTGCTTCCTGTTTCTTGTTTCCATTTAGCTTTTGGGTGTTGGTACTACAGGACATCGACTCTTCCAGCGTATTTTGTATTTGGAAAGGCTTCTATAAATGTTGCAGACTGCGCACAGAAGATCTGTACTTTTGCTAAAAGTTGCAACAAGCCTGTTCTGGTATGAGAACAACAATCTAGTAAATATTGTTTTCGGTGTCTGTTTTACTTCTTTCATTCTTTTTTATTCTTCTGAATACTTGCATGCATAAATTTGTTTCCCTTGTCTCACCTTTTTTACCTCTAAATTTTTTCTTATAGTTTATTGTTCCCTTGTTTTCTTCGCTTATGTTTACGTAGGTTCTCTTAGGACTTGAATACACATATGCAATGCATGACCTGAAGGAGGCATTAGCAGATGAAGCACTAAAATTGTCAACATCTTCATCCAAGTTAGATATTAGTTGTGCTAGTGTTCTGTCTCCGGCTGTTGCTCCACCCGAAGAGAAGACGGCATCTAACGGACAAGTTGAAGCTGTTAATAACCTTTCCGGTTGCCCTGAAGCTGGTGATGCTGAAGTTTATACATCTTACAACATTGGTGGTCTCACTTGGCGTTTACCGCATGGTCAACAAATAGAGGATTACTTGGTTTTTTGGATTGGACCTGATAATTCAGCATTTGCAAATGTAGTGCTGACTTTTAATGCTTGTGAAATAGGTACGGTTCTTTTATGAAACATATGTTTCTGTTATTGCATCAGATTATGTTTAATAACGCTTTTGACTATCCAAGGCTTTACTCGATTGCAATTATGATACAATCATTAGGTTATGTAAATTTTTCAGTCTTTGAAGGAAACATAATCCATTAAGCTATTGTCTTATATCATGCTATGGATCGTTTACTTCTTTTTTGACATTATAGTAAAAGACTCAAATAGAAGAATGATGGTAGAGATTATCAAAGTGCCATTGATGGTCAAACTCAAAATTTAGCTGTACTTAGTAAAGAAAACTTGCATATGTATGTGTTCTATTTTACTCAGATTCTCTGGAAGTGTAGGGCTTGTTAAAAGCATTTGATATGGATACGATAGTCTTTTCAAAAATTTCCTTTCAATTCTCAAAGAGCACATCCAAGTATCTATATCCTTTTCAGGTATTGGGTACTTATCCTGGACAAGTACGGCCAGGCACTTAAAGAGTTAGAATAAAATAGGTTATCAAAAGGAGTGATTTTGAAATGTTATTACTCAAACATTAAATAATGAGGAACAGCTATTGCAAAGGCACCCAATTTTTTATTTGGAATAAGATGTGCTACAGTCTTCAGAGGTTAGCTATAGGTGTAAGTTTTAGGACGAATTTTATAAGGGAGAGGAAAATGTGCAATACAGATTGATAAAGGTTGTAGTGGCCCCTAATAGTTTCTTTAATCCATTAGCAGAACCTTTTCTTTTATTTCCTTAACCTCTCTCTACCAAGGTTAATACAAAAGGAATATTTTAAAAATAGACGAGATAATTGCTTGCTGATGAAAATTCAGTCTTTCCTGTGACTATGAAAAATCTTCGACAGACATTCTTGAGAAGGCACTCTAACAAACTGCATAGAGCATGTCATTCCTTCATGGAACTGTACTTTCTTAAACAACTAATGTTCTGAGAAATCAAACTCCACATCTACTATAGACTTGATCTTGCTTACAATTTACTGGACTCGTCCCTAAATGGGGTTGAGTGGTTGACATTCAATTATTTCCTTGGCAGTAGGATGAATACTTCCGCAGTATTGGACATGATAGAACTGGGCGGGTCAATATGAAAGTTCTTCTGATACTAGAAACAAAAGGAATATATAGGAATGCTTATCTGAGTGAATAAAAGTAAGTCATATTAATAAAGCCAGTGCCATTCTCCTGATAGTGTGTGTTGGTTAAGGGAGGTGACATATGTATACATCCTTATGCATTCTATTAAAAAGAGGTCTCTTTAGCCTTACTCCTGTAACTACAAAATGCTGTTTCCTTTAGACCTTTGGCTAACTGTATCTTCAAGCTATATCATGGCATAAAAAGTAAAGATATTTCTCTTTGGTGTTACTTTGTGGAGGTTTTCTAAGACTTTTGGTGATGTGTATTTAGTTGGCTGACTATTTTTCTGGAGGTCTCTGCTTGGGTATACTCCTTTGCTTGGGTATACTCCTTTTCAATTTTGTAAAGACAACTGAGTGGTTAGTGGAGGGCGGGGGGGGACCTTTAAGCAAAACAACTCACAATTAGTCAACTTTATGTTTTGTATAAGAAATTTTGATATTTTTACTTTGCTTATCATTGCATACATCATTACAGTAGAAAAGTTGATGCAGTTTCTTAAAAGATGAGCTTAATATGATTTGTGAATGAAAAAACTCAAACAATTTAGCATTTTCTCAGTGATACGTGTAAGACGTGACATTATGATAATTTAATGTAAACACATTTTTTTGTCAAGTTTTTTCCTCCTCGCACCGGTGTGATGCATTGAAACATTCAATAATCCATTTACCTATAAAGGATTGTTTGTTGTCATTGTGGAGATGAAAATTTCAGATTCCAGAAATGAGAAAACAAAACTCTTTTTGATAATTTGATAGTGTGGTTTTTTGTTCGCTTTTATGTTAAAGAATGATTTTGTTTTTGTTTCAGTGAGATATGATCCTGCAGAGAGGTGCCTAATTACAGATGTATCCCAAATAAAAAGGATTCTACAACGTAGGTAATGTGAACAACACATTTTGTTATTTATGCTCTTAAAACCTCTTCACTTCCTTTCCATGAAGTAGAAGATGGTCGTCCTGTTGTCGTCCCTTTATCGCTTTTGGGTCAATTGGAAACAACCTCTCTGCAGTTGCAGGGTAAGGTTGCGTACACCCGACCCCCCCTTACCCCACTTCTTGCGGGAGCCTCTTTGAGGCAATGGGGTAATGATAATAATATGCTCTTTTCCTTTCTTGTAAGTTGTTCCTTTCATTAGATGCACAAACTGGGTGGTCCAAGGATTCCATGCAATTTGACAATCTTAACCTTAAGAACAATATCTTCAGATACTACTTGGTGGAGAAGGCAAAGGATGCTAATATTGTTGGAATTTTGGTTGGGACCCTTGGTGTAGGTACACTTCCTTCCTTGACATATGACACACTTGATTTTTCTTCTTAGCTATGCATGATTTGCAGTGTTGATTAAACCCAAGTTCTCTGGGTAATATGTAACTTTCCCTGGATGCTGTTGATGATCTCTTTCTCATCCGTATTGTGCATTATATTTGGTGCAGCTGGTTATCTTCACATGATTAGTCAGATGAAAGAATTGGTCACAAAAGCAGGGAAGAAGGCCTATACAATTGTTGTGGGAAGACCAAACCCAGCAAAGCTTGCCAACTTCCCTGAGGTAGATAATTCATATTTCTTCTAGCTTTGTTTTGTGTCACCTGAGATCTGTTATTTAGATCCATAATATTTTTTATTTTTGGTCGGCAGTGTGATGTCTTTGTTTATGTTTCTTGCGCACAAACTACACTTTTGGATAGCAAAGAGTTTCTAGCTCCAATCATCACTCCATTTGAGGCAATGCTTGCTTTTAAAAGGTGCTGCATCCTGAAGACATTTTGTTTCAGTTAATGACTGTGGTTTGTTTGCTCTTACGACTTGTTCCACAGACTTGTGCATTTATACAGTCATATGCATATGTACTTATTGTTCACCCCCCCCCCCCCCTCTCCCTTTCTTCAGGAGGGAGGGGGGGTTATATACGGAGTACCATGTAATCATCTGCCAACTTGTGCGTATGCATAAGGGCATATCATTCTATTTTTCTCACGAGGGATAGGGCTGAATACCACACATTCAAGAAACCAAATTATGTGTCCCCGAAGGCCAGGGTTCCTGGATGAAAATTATCTTATGACATGATCTTGACGTAGTTGGCTTTTTGAGTTGCACTTTTGAAAATGTTACCTAGATATTGCTGTTACCTAGATATTGCTATTTTCTGACAGTACCTGTACTGACCTGTCCTCACATGGATACTGGTAAAGGATGTGTGTCAGATTTGCCATCTTGCACTTGGATGACTTTCTTATTCCACCCTTGTACACGTTAACATACACAAGAAGGGTGGAGCTTGGTAGGGGATATTTGATTTCTCTTTGTGTGAGATGAACACCACTTTTACATGCTAAATCACCAAAGTTTTTTATTATTTTCTTCTTGGCAATGATCTGAATTAGTCTTTTAACAATTTTTGAAATGAGGTGCAGGATGGACAATATAGGGCTTAGATTCAATATAGCAGCAGGATCTGAATTTGCTGGTCGTGTTTTATTTATGTGTTTGTTTATGAAATAAGTGCTTCTAGATTCAACCAAACAAAATTTCCTGTCTTAAGATAAATTGTACAGATAGCAAGTTTCATGTCCTGCTTTGCTAAGAATGTGCAATGTGTGTTATTCTTCAGAGGTAGCCAGTGGACTGGAGAATACACGATAGAGTTCAGGGATTTGATGAATATGCCATCATTTGGAGGTGAAATTGGCACGGATGAGCCACGGTATTCTTTTATCCTAGGTGGATATGCTGAAGATCATAATCATGAAGGTAAGTTACATAGTTGGTGTCAGCTATTTCATAAGTTGCTTTTGTTAACAAATAAAGCCATAAAATAGCTTATTCTTGGTACATTACACAGTATCAAAACATCATTTCTGTGCTTACAAAAAGAATTTGAAACTTATGGAACTTGAATGAGCATTTGCTTGAAACTTGGACTCTTTTCACCATTCGGCCAGTGGTTATTAAGACAGTGTAAATCTTTGTCCGAGGATGTAATATATTTATCTGAAAGTTACATAAGACTTTTGTTGCAGTCTAAAAGAACCATTCTTGTTTAGCAAACAGTAGAAATTAACAGTAGCAATTTAGGCTTGTTGTATTAGGATTAAAAGTTCCCTGATGGCATACGCGGGTTTGACAAGCATTTAAGAGTTAGAAAAAAAGTGTATTGCACACACTAACATGTTAACTACATATGCAGACGTGAATAGGGAAATTCTCTATGGTAGCATTATACTTTTGCAAATTCTCATTGGTAACAAAACTTTTATCACTTTCTCTAAAATAGCATTATCAATTTAGAATCTCTCTAATCTAACATTATTTTAATAATTTCTACCAAATTAATCTAATTAGAGTTAATCATGGTTAACTCATTCCCTCCAAAAAAAATCCTGGAAAAAAAACAACTCCTCATTTTCTCTTTAATGGTCTTTATCTTTTCCTCTCATCCCTTTCCTCTCCTTCCTCTGACTTTTTCTTCTTCTGAGTTTTCTTTTTCGTTCAATTACCCCTCACTTCGTGCAATTAACATTGAATTCTATTTTCGTCTCAAATTTTCTGTTCAAAATATGAAGCTCGTAATTGATTCTTAGGAAAAATTAAGCCTCAAATTTGCGTTGACTGAAGTTGAATCGTGATTGTTAATTTCGCAGAAACTTGTTGATTGATTCATTTTCTGTACAAATTATCATTTAGCTTATTTTCGCCCAAATTTGTCGACCTAAGTTCTGCTAGTTTCGGTCGATTAATTCTTTGTTTGTGGGTTAAATCGATTCAATAGGATGATTTTCAGGTTGATTTGCGGGAACTTAATTAGCCTTAATGGGTTTATTGCTCATGAAGTAAACTTCTGTCAAAGCAATTTGCCATGACCTGTATTTGAGGTCCTATATTCATATTGGAAATTTCTATCAATCTACCCGCATTTTTTAAGCTTAATTTTGATGTCAAGTCTTGTTATCATTGGACTTAATATTTATTTCGCCTTTGCTTGATAATTTGTTGGCTGTCATGGTTGTTTGAACTACTAGTTTTTTCTTTTTCTTCATATTCTAATCCATCTACATTAAAAAGTCGATGTAAAGGGAAAGTGTAGTTCTCTTTTATCAACTACCAATACCTGGGTTGCCTTTGTGGCTGCTGTTCTTGTTGAATGAAATTCAGAGGTTGGGATAGGACTGGACTAAATGCATGACAGATGAGTTTGTAGTTTTTTGATGGGAAGACAACTCGAGAGTAGTTGAATGATTTGTATTTATCACAAATTTGGATCATGAATCACGATCAGGTGGTAACATAAGTACATAACACTTGAATATTAGTTGGGTACAATATGGGATTTCAGGTTGAGTATATTTGAGGATAGTAAAAAGAGGATTATTTAGTCATTTATGATGTTTAACCATAGTCAGCATTATATTGGTTAATTTGGTTTAAATTATTAAAATAATGTTAGATTAGGGAGGTTCTAAATTATAAATGCTATTTTAGAGAAAGTGGTAAAATTTTTGTTACCAATGAGAATTTGCCAAAGTATAATGCTACCATAGAGAATTTCCCACGTGAATATATATTTTAGTTGTTAATCGACTGCGATAGTTTTGGTTCTTGTGTAAAAGTTGTATGAAAATAATGAAGTTTTTTTAATTGACATAAATCCTTCCATTTGTCACACTCAGTTATCTATTTTAGTATTTTGTAGCACTTGTTGAGGGAAGATTGATGAAATTATCGATATTTGGCATTGTTGCGGAATGTTTTTGTTAATTTTGAGTCTATGACACCTTGGACCTTGAATCCTTGATGCACTTGATAGACTTTGTTTTTATTTATTGTGTTTTATTCACAGAGAATGCTGAAGACAGTGAAGAAGAATTGGCCTTGGCAGTATCAACAGAGAAGGTTCTCCGACTTAGAGATGAAGATATCAATGTCCTTGCCAAGATTGGTCCAAAATCTGGGGCAGAATATTTAGCAACGCGGTCATACCAGGGTCTGGATATACACCATGATGGCTCAATGCCGAAGCCCATTGTGATTGGTAAAACAGGGAGAGCATCAGGTTATGAGAATGAGAAGACCCGATAACTAAATACTTGAGATATTACATTCTCTTCTTTTGATTTAGCATGTTGATTTTGATTTAATTGTCACTAGAAAGATTCAAGTAATATCCTAGTAGGATAATCATTTTTTGGACGGCTTTCCTTATCTCATGTTTCAACGGTTTTAGGATTATTCATTTTGGATTTTTTTTTTTTTTTTTCCCGCCAATGAACCACGTGGGTAATTCAAATTACAAAATAGCATGAAATGGGATTATCCCCAAATATTGAATTAAAGGTCAAAGTGAAGTTAATTGGACAAAGTTGAGTTCATCAAACCTAATTAAGTAATTGTCATAACCTAAGGGGGCGTTTGGTTGGGGGTATTCAGGAAAGGGAAAGGGAATCAACACATTCCCTTTGTTGTTGTTTGTTTGTCCATTTCAATCATTCCCTTTACCCTTCTCATTCCCCAATTTCCCTCTACCATGATTCCCCCCCCCCCCCCCTTAGGGTATCATTCTTACCCTCAATCTCCTCTTCAACTCATCTTCCTTGACCAACATTGACCATCTCCAACACCACACCACCACCCATCTCCAACACCACAACCACCCCGAAACCAACCACCACCGCCCACAACCACCCCAAAACCAACCACCACCGCCCACAACCACCCTGAAACCAACCACCACCACCCCCAACCACCCCAAAATCAACCACCACCACCCACAACAACCCCAAAACTAACTACCACCACCAACAAAACACCATTTTCAACCACCACCACCCGCAAAACACCATTTTCAACCACCACCACCCGCAAATAGTAACCTAAATTACACTTGGCCATCATCAAAACCAGAGGGTGGAGAGAAAAGGAGAGAGAACGCGGCGGTGGGAGGAGGGAGAAGGAGAGAGAAGGGCGGCGGTAGGAGGGAGAAGGAGAGTGAAGGGCGGCGGTAGGAGGTAGAAGGGCGGCAGGAAGAGGGAGAAACGGCAGAGGCTGGAGGAGGGAGAACCGACGACAAAGGCGGGAGGAGGGAGAAACGGTAGAGGCGGAGGAGGGAGAAACGCCACCAGCACAGGAGGGAGAAACGCCTGCGGCGGGAGGAGGGAGAAACAACGACGACAGAGGAGGGAGAAACAACAGCGGTATGAGGAGGGAGAAAGACAGAGAAGGAGAGGAAGGAGAGAGAAAAGTGTAGGGAATGAAATCTCACCCAAACAACTTACCAAATCAAATGGTTTTTCATTCCTTTCCTCTTCTTTCCCTTTGTTGATTCCATTCCGTTTACCCTGTTCGAACCAAACGCGCCCTAAGTAATTTAGGTCATGTGCCTCCCCTCGATGTAACACAAAAGGGTCATGTTAGGCTTTAAATGAAGTCAACCCAACTTGATGAATAATATTTCTATTAGAGCATTGTTAACATGTGTATTTTTTTTTTAATTTTTGCACTTGGGGAGAAATAAGGGGGAAAAGTTATAACTAGGGTCTTAATGGTTGGAGAAATTTTGCATTAGGGAGTGGAAGACCAAAAAACCCCCTTGGTATAGGGATTTTTTAGATTTGGAGTGGGAGAATTCACCCAATCTAAATCCACTATGTGGCATGACATAAAAAAAATTCATGTAACAATTACATTTCAACGGGAATTTGTTTATATTTATGATTCATAAAAAATAAAATAAAATTACCACCATTCATAAAAATTCAAGATTTACAAATAGACATCCACTTTGATATAATTTAAACACAACTTTTTTTTTCATTTCTCTCTCTAATTTGCTTATTTACACTAAATGTACCAAAAACTTAATTACTCATTTTCTATTTTTTGTTGTTGTTGTTGTTGTTGTTGTTGTTATTATTATTGTTGTTGTTTATTATTGCGGTTTTTTCATGAAATACCCCTGAGGTTTCACGAAATTCACCAAATACCCCTGCTTGTTTCAAAATACATAGTATACCCCTATTTTTTCCCAACTGTTCACCAAATACCCCTATTATGATTTTCCGTTAGTCCTCCGTTAAGTCATGTTTATAATTCACCATGCACCTATATTTATAAACTTTAAGCACAACATACACCTATTTTTAAACTTATTTGCACCAAATACCCAAATTGCTTTTAAATTTTGTATTATACAAGAAATTCCAACATTATAAAGATACAAGCTGCAGGAATTTGAAAACCCAATTACGTGCTTGAGAAGCTCCAAGAAGACAGCAAAAAATACAACAAATTAAGAGGTGGCTTGGTTCGATAAAATGATTATGAGCTAAATGATTATGAATCACTTTAGTCATCTTACAAAGCCATGATCTCCCCGAGCTGTCACGAATGACCACCCCGAAACTCACCCCACCTCCAGTACAAAGGTGTGCATCCACATTAACTTTCATTGTCCCCAAAGGTGGAGGAACCCGTGATGGATAAGATAAAACAACATCTGTAGAGCCATGCATACAAACCATGTCATTGTAGGTACAATAATCCTCCACAAGGCGGGTGAAACCCGCAGCAACTCTCACAGGTTCCACTTGGTCCTTCTCAAATATCTCCTTATTCCGACAGCACCAAGCTGCCCAAACAAGGGAGGCGAAGAGCCTTAGCTGTTGTTTATCCACTTTACATGTCACCCATAAGAAGCGATCTGCAAAGGAGGTGCACGAAGCGTCCTGCAGGAGCCCCCCAAAAGTGTTGCTCGCCCAAATTGCCTTAGCGTGCTTACAGTCAAATAAGGCATGGATTATTGTTTCATCCCCTACCTCACATATAGGGCACGTCTTATCATCCCGCACATGTCTTCTTGATAGGACCCCATTGTGGCAAGGCTCCCTTTACAAGCTCGCCATAGAAATTGGCTTAGTTTTGGTGGACCGTCCATGTAATACCTCGTATTTTTCGTAATTTATAAATATATTTTGATTGTATTTATAAAGATTTTACGAATTTAATTGCATTTAATGAGAATTAAATGTATTTTATTTTTAAATAATTTAATTATTAATTAATTTCGAAATTAATTAAATAAATAACTCCAAATATAAGCGGAATTATTAAAAATTAAAATCTAAAATTAAATAATTAATCGAATAATTAAATTAATTAATCCAATTATTTTCCGAAAATAAATAAATAAATAAATAAATTAAATAAATAATTCGGAATAAAAAAAATTCTTTTTTTTATATATTCGTAAAATCCAAAATATTTTGATTTATTTTTTTGAAAAATTCGGAAAATTCCGAGAAATTAAAAAAAAATCCGAAAAAGAAAAAGAAAAAGAATTTTCGAAAATTTAATTCGACTTTGTTCGAATTTAATAAATGCGAAAAGTATTAAAATAATTAGTATTTGAATTTTCAAAATATTGAGTACTCAAAATATCATTTTGACTTTAGGAAAATAATTTTCAAAAATCCTAAAGTTGCGCAAATACCACTTTGTAGTATAGATTGCTACAAAGCAGCCTTAGTCTCCGATTACCACTTTGTAGTATTACTTACTACAAAGAAGGAATGAAACTAAGCTCTAGTATACCACTTTGTAACACCCTAATAATTCCTTGCTTTTTATAAAATATTTTCTGACTTAAAACACAGGAATTACCAAGATATTACCGCCACCGTGATAACGCCTAAGGCTATTTACCAGAATTACGCAGCGGAATTAACTAAATTTCAAAACATATTAAATAAATAGTTAATGGTCATTAAAACAAGTTGGAACCATTGAGGCCCAAACCAAAGTATTAAAGTATTTCAAAATCCATTAACTATCAGCAGTAGTATTAGTCATGACTATAAATAAAAATAGAGTTTATAAAGTACGGAAGAATAAAACTCTCAACTCGAATCCTATGATAACTTCTCCCGCAAGTTATCTCTACAAACCTGCTTTATTAAAAATTCTACTCCCCAACAACGCAAATGCAATTGATGGATCATCATAGGGTCATTAAGGCAAAGGCCATGACCAGAAGACATGAAGCACGAAGTCAGCGAAAGCTGAGTACGAACAAGCTAGAATATCATTCTATCCTAACATGCTTCACTCGACAAATTAGATAATCCACATGCAAAAGCCATATAATAAACAAATAAACATGGAGACAAGACTCGACACTTGACACGACTCTTGACTCACAGTTTAATAAAAAGTAACTTCGAACGGGTAAAATAAAGTATCCTCAAAAGGAAAGAAAAAAGGTGATGGGAGCCAACCATACACCAAAATAAGTCGGGCTACTACCGACAGTCGGGCAATACCGACAAGAATTCCAATGCACAACGACATAAAAGAGAATGAAACAACGTCTTGTATCATTCTAGGAGTACAAGTTTTCCGGCGACTCCCCCCATTGTTCATACTCAAGGTATATACGTTCCAAGAGTTTTGAAGCTCTTTGGGTTACACTTTACGTTAATTAGTATATTATGTTCAAGGCGACTCAAGACTCTACTCAAGACACAACATACAAACAATTAAACAATTAAACAATTCCACAATGACTCTTCATTATTTTACTTCTTTAGGACTTGTGATCAAACATAGACTCAAGTGAAATTACTCCCATTGTTCCTTCTCAAAAACACTGTTCGAGATAACCCGACATTGCCTATTAACAAGCGGGGTGTGCCCTTAGCACGAATTGTCCTTAATTCAATTTACATAGGCTCTCTAACATATTCTACCCCTTGGTAGAATATATATTTCTCTCCGTCAATATTCGACTGGCTCAATAATTATGCTAGACATCATGTACTATAGCATAATAATAATAACAACTTGCATGCGCACTACACATACATGCAAACCAACTTGAACAGCATGCTTGACATAATTCATCGATTATAAAAGTCCATAACATGATAGTTCAATAGAATCTACAAAGCATAATTCAATCAATAACATGCTCGTTCACATAGATTAAATAATAATAATAACATGCTCGTTCTCAATATCAAACATGAATTCATAACAACATATTCATTCCCAATCATCAAACATGAATTCATAATAACATATAAGTTCACATGATTCGCATTCAATACACTTCACAAAGTCCTCAAGGGATGGGTGGTCACCCTAGTCTTGTACGTACCTGGAATACCTAAGTATGAGGCCACTATGCGAATCACGACTCAAAGCTAGAAATCAACTCCTATAAACAAAATGGAGAAACTTAATTATTATCCATGTTTACTAAATTTTCAGCAACTATTTAAGATTCTAAAACCTTTGTTTTAATTAGAAATAAATCGTTATTCATTAAATTGATAGTCTCAAATAGTTGACTCGAGTCCTAGTATAAAAAACATTGACTTTTGACCTTAAAATCATTAAAAATCAACACTTTAAAGCTTTATAATAAATCTGAAAATTAAGATTGATTCCCATAATTTAAATCATCATTAAAATATGTAAATCAATTGCCTATACAGTTGGGATTAAAACCCTAGTAATAAACAATCATAAAAACTATGTTTTGGTAATAAAAATTGACACTTTATTATTATATTAAATCTGAAAATAATAACTCTTCTAATTAAAATCAACCTCATGAATTCAAATACGAAAAACATCATAATATGGTGTTCATAACCGTTCCCAACAATTTAAATAATCCAAAACAATAATAATAATTTAATAATTTAAAAACGGAATTTGGAAAAGGTAAAGTATACGGAGTATGAACGATCAACAACAACAAAAAACACACACAACACAATTGTGTTGCGTGTGGGCAGCGGCACAAGGCAACACTCGTCAAAGGCAGGGGCGAGCCAAGCTCGTGGCTTGCTTGCGGCCGAAGACAAGGGCGGACGGAGGAGAAGAGATAAATTACTGCACCAGAATTTTAGAACGCTCATAACTTCTAATCTATAACTCGGAATCGATTGATTCTTGAGGCAAAGTTCAAGAACTTTTTGAGATCTACAACTTTGAAGAAGAAACCTTTTCTGAAACGGAAGTAGGAGATAAACGGCCAAACATAAGTTCGACGAAAGAAAGAGGAATTTAGGGTTAGGGTTTTAATTTTAGGTTTAATGAATAATAGTGAGGGATTTTGAGGGTGAGCACTTATATTTATAGGCTTAGGAAACTCAAAGATGGGCTAGGGTTTAGGATTCCCTTTCGAGCTTCATTAAACATAAAATGGGCTTGCTTAGTTTGTTTGGACTTGAACTTGGAATTGGATTAGGCTAAATTAATTTAAAATCGCTTTACTTTTGAAACCCAATTAAATTCTCAATGAAATAATAAATTTGTTTAGTAATTAATTAAAATAATAAATATTCTAATTAATTAAAAATACATTTAAATAACATTTAAATGCGATTTAAATTCTAAAAATCATAAAAATACTTTATAAATATAATAAAATATATTTATAAATACAGAAAAATACGAGGTATTACACCCGTTTAATTATATAAGAAACTAATTAGAAAATAATGTGAATAGGAGTACTCAAAGTAGTTATAAAACTAATAAAGTACGGACGGATCAATCTATATGTTTATATTTATAAATATGTTTTTTTACGATGTTAGATACGAAGTAAAATGTTTTAATTTAAATGTTGGTGTATTCCTAAGACAAAATCTCATATTTAAATAAGGTAACTTATTAATAACCGTAAGTAATAGACATTGTTAGTTATTTCATTTTTTTCAATTAAACTTATTTAATCAATCTAGGACCGAGCTAGAACCCAATTAAGGAACCAATGTCAAGGGGGGGGGGGGGAAGGAACAGGGGCGTGGCAAAATGAATCGGGAGCAAATTCGTAAATTGGGGCCATTTTTATGAATCAGAATAAATATTCCGTATGTAAAGAGGCTAGGATAAAAATTACAAGCGTACACGAAGTATTATAAGTTTCAACTTTAAGTAATTCGTATAACTTAACTATTAAGTACTTGGATATCCCCTTTTCAAAATCATTGTGATACTCTTAATAACGTGAAAAATTTGTTTAAATAAAAAAGTAATAATTAATACTTTGCATATCTTATAGAAAAAAATATTTCAAAACAGAGAAATTATTAAGAAAATTACCCATCAATAATAAACAAATATTACATACACATAAATATAGATGTTTTGTTTTTAATATTTACATTTGAAATATTTTCTTTTGTATTGTAACATAATGGACAATTGCGCCCCTATCTCATGTCAAAATTGGTGCTAATCGATTACTTCGTATTATTTTAAGAAGTCAAATTCATTTTTCGGTAGTTGTAAATCATATACATGATACTAAATGTAAAGATTAAAAAAGTAGTGAGGGAGTAGTAAATTATAATCAAACGTATTTTTAATTGTTTTGGAGTCTAGAACTTAAGAAATTGAAAGCTAAAAAATCAATTTTAAAAGGAAGCAGCAAAGAGATTCCTAACACTTATAAAAGCAAGCAGTTGGGATTACTATTCCCACAATAGCGAGATTACCAAAACACCCCATTTTTCTTCACATTTGTTTTTTGTCATTTACCTTACAGACCAATTCGTGGACTATGAACCATGGTGCAAAGTGAGCATGGTGCACCAAAAGAACATATGTGCATAAGCAAAAGAACATGACACTAAGACAAAAGAACATGCGATATAATATTTCACTTTTTTTATAAAAAATAAAACATTATTTCACTATTTAATAAAAATATAAAAAAAAAAATTATTCATATTCTTTTCACGTAACCAAATGTTCTTTTAATAATATTCCAGTATTCTTAAGGTGCATAATGCTCACTATGCACCATGGTCCACCTTCTAAATTGCACTTATAGACAATATGATTACTACTCTGATCCTTCCCATTCTCCGCTTTCCTTTCCCTAGCTTCTTCCTTTTCACTGGTTCCCTTTCTGTTCTTGTTTCTGGGATGTTCAATTCACCCTTCTCCTATGGCGGGTGTGTCCTTTCCTTTTCCCTCCTACATTTCTTTTCCGGCATGCGCTCTTCGCTCATCTCCCATGGCGAGTTTTTTTTACCGCATCCTTGTTTCCTTCTTCATATTAGTGATTTTCCTTTTTTAGAGTTTTGATTCTTGGAAGAGATTCAACAACGTAGAGTTTGATTGTACTGTTCTCGTGGATTATCGCAGTGGTGGCTCTGCATTCACTCATCTCTAGGAGGCTCTTCCTATAGTCGTTGTTCTCGTCCTTTCTCTCTGTTTCTCCTCCTCAAACTTCAATTAGTTTGAGGGATTTTGTAGTTAGAAATAACAAATTTTGAGATTACTTCCGGAAGGAATTCAATTCCGTGACTATTCTCATTAATCACAACGTTATTTATACAAGATATTGTACAAGGATAATTAGGGCATTAAATAATTACAACATATAATTATAATAAATACAATATCTATCACACCCCCGCAGTCGAAGTGGTAGGTTGTCGTACGCTGAGACTGTCCCGGAAATCATCAAATAGTACGCGCGGAAGACCTTTAGTGAATATGTCAGCAATCTGATATCGAGACGGGACATGGCGAACACGAACCTCGCCACGGGCAACTTTTTCACGTACGAAGTGTATGTCCATTTCAATGTGCTTAGTGCGCTGATGTTGAACAAGGTTACCCGAAAGATAAATCGCACTCACATTGTCACAATATACCAAGGTGGCCGTAGAAACAGGGCAATGTAGCTCAAGGAGAAGATTTCGAATCCAACAAGACTCGGATACAACATTAGCCACCCCTCGGTATTCGGCCTCGGCACTGGAGCGAGACATAGTAGGTTGTCGTTTAGACGACCAAGAAATCAAGTTATCACCAAGAAAAACACAATATCCGGAAGTAGAGCGTCTAGTGTCCGGACATCCACCCCAATCTGCATCTGTGTATGAGACCAATTTTCCACAAGAGGATTTATATAATTGCAGACCAAAAGTAATAGTACCTTGAATGTAGCGTAAAATACGCTTGAGAGCATTCATGTGCTCGTTTTTAGGATCGTGCATATGAAGACAAACTTGTTGCACTGCGTAAGAGATGTCAGGCCGACTGATAGTGAGGTATTGCAATGCTCCAGCAAGTTGTCTATATCGAGTGGGATCATCACATGGAATATCATTTGAAGCACCAAGTTTGGGCTTCGTATCTACGGGCGTTGGGCATGTCTTGCAGTTTGCCATGCCGGCCCGCTCAAGTATGTCTTCAACATATTTGGACTGTGATAGAAACAACCCACGTGCATCCCGGGTGACAGCAATACCCAAGAAAAAACTAAGTGGGCCAAGATCCTTCATTGCAAATTCTGCACTCAAGAGAGACATGATAGACTTTCGGAGCTCATCAGATGACGCAGTCAATATAATATCATCAACATATAAAAGAATATAAGCCATGGTACTCCCATTACGGTATATGAACAAAGAATGATCAGATTTGCTGTGAGAAAAACCAATGGAGGCAACAAAATCTGCAAACCTTTGGTACCAAGCCCGTGGAGCTTGCTTAAGACCGTAAAGAGATTTCTTTAATAAGTAGACATGATCAGGGTAAGAGGGGTCTCGAAAACCCATAGGTTGATGCATATAGACTGTCTCATTCAAATTACCGTGCAGGAAAGCATTTTTAACGTCCAATTGATGAATGGGCCATGACTTGGACAATGCAAGACTCAAAACAGTCCGAATGGTAGCCGGTTTGACAACCGGGCTAAATGTCTCCCCACAATCAACTCCTTGTTGTTGGGACCTGCCATCACCTACAAGACGGGCTTTATGCCTCTCAAAAGAACCGTCAGATTTCTTTTTATGACGAAAAATCCACATGGACCTAATAATATTCACATCAGGGGGGCGGGGTACTAACTCCCATGTCTTATTTTCAATTAGAGCATTATATTCATCGGTCATAGCACTTTTCCAATTCGGATCACGTATAGCATGTACCGGATTTTTGGGCAATGGAGATATGGAGATAGTGGACATATTTAGATTATGAGTGTATTTCCTGTTTGGTTTTACTATTCCATGCGTACTGCGGGTAGCCATACGGTGAAGCAATGGGTTGCGTGGACTGGACCGAGTAGGGGAAGGATTGGGAGTGTTTATGGGCTGATGAGTAATGGGCCGTGGATTTGTAGGTGAGGCAGAGGGAGTAGCGTGGGTGGGAGAGAGAACTAGGCCTGGAGAAAGGTCCAGTTGGGCAGTAGGCTGGACGGTGCACAAGGGGAATGTGTGCATTGGGCCTGGCTCGGTAATGGGCCGCTGCTCAGGGGTGGGCTGAGGTGCAGCATTTGCTGTTTTTAGATGATGCAGCAAGTATGGGGATAGCCCGTCACTTAGAAAATCATAAGCATTAGGAGTAGATTTGACAATTGTGGAGAAGGGAAATTTTATCTCATCAAAGACAACATGACGGGAAATTATGATTTTCCGGCTTGACATATCATAGCATTTATATCCCCGGTGGTTAGACGGATACCCAAGAAAAATACAAGGAGTGGACCTAGCTTGCAATTTGTTAATGGTGGTGGCCGGGAAAAGGGGATAACATAGACACCCAAAAACCCGAAGATGAGAGTATAGAGGATCCTTCCGGTATAGAATTTGAGTAGGGGAACGAAATTCTAAGACTTTAGAGGGTAGGATGTTGAGGAGATAGGTGGCCATTTATAGAGCATGGTGCCAAAAAGAGGGGGGCAACGATGCATGAGCAAGCAAGGTGCGAACGATATTATTTATTGATTTAATATGACGTTTGGATTTCCCATTTTGGGAAGAGGTATGAGGGCAAGAAAAACGGAATTGCATGCCATTACTGTCACAAAATTGTTTAAATGGACCGTTATCAAATTCCTTGCCATTATCACATTGAAAAGTCTTGATGTCACGTTCAAATTGAGTTTTGATTAGAGTTTTGAACGATTTAAAAAGCGAATAAACTTGAGACTTTTGAGAGATAGGGAAAGTCCACAAATATTTGCTAAAATCATCAAGAAATAAAACGTAATATCTATGACCGGAAGTGCTAGGCACGGGAGAGGTCCATAGATCACTGTGAATGATGTCAAAAGGTAATTGAGTAACAGTTTGAGATGCATAAAATGGCAATTTCACTAGTTTACCAAGGGGACAAGAATCGCAAAAATCTAAACGAGCCTTATTACATTGAATGAAATTTTGACTACTAAGGGAACTAATAACAAGAGCACCCGGATGACCCAGACGTTTGTGCCATAAGCTAGGAGATGAAGCAAGAAAGGAAGAATGCAAGGCTGATGAAGAGTTGGCTCAAATTTTGGTGAGAAGTGGATAGAGATCCCCGGAACTGTTACATCTCATGAGGTGATTCCCCGTCCGTAAATCCTTCACAGAAAACCCAAACGGATCAAACTCAACAGAAACCAAATTGTCAGTAGTAAATTTTCGTACAGAAATAAGGTTCTTAATGAGCTTAGGTGCATGCAAAACATTGTTGAGAGTTAAGGGAGGATGGGGTGGGGAGAGAGTGGTACTGCCATGTCCATGAATGGGAATTAAGTGACCATTACCAACCACAATATTATGATTACTGCTCAAATTTAAATAAGATGAGAGTGTACCTTGATCCGCCGTCATGTGAGACGTCGCACCCGTGTCCATATACAAGTTATCGTCCGGTTGAGAGACTGCAAAAGTGTGCATGGCGGCATTGATATCAGTGGGTGCATAGCCATAACCATACATGACAGGAGAGGGTGCCACAGAGGTGTTATACGCCTGTTGGGGACGCGCCCCGAGAACACCAGGTTGTCTAAAGGGAGAAGGGTGTGGTTGCTGCCACGACGCTGAAGGATGAGGGAATGGCGGTTGCGTCCAAGGCCACGGTGCATAGTATGGTGGCTGCCAGTGAGTGTACTGGTTTGGGTGGGACGGCTGTGCACTTCTGCCGTTGTCAGAGTTGTGACCACCACCCCGACCACCTCTGCCACCGCGGTGGTTGTTGTTGTTGCCTTTTCCACGCCAATTTTTCTTGCCCCGATTGTTACCGTGATTGTTACCGTGATGACGGTTGTGGATGTGGGTGTTGTTACCAGCATGAGGTGGGGGACGAGGTTACGGCTCTTCATCTGCAACAAGCAAGGCCGTAGAGCCTGATTCGAGAGCCGCACGTTCTTTCATTGCCTCTTCCGCCATCTTGAGACGCGAGCAGGCTTTAGTAAAGGTGGGCAGTACATCCTTCTGTTGAATGATGGTAGAAAAATTGTTGTAGGCTTCCGGCAGACCGGCAAGGAGACGGAGCACCATGCGCTGATCAGAAACAGGAGCACCAACGTTTGCAAGTTGGTCGGAGATGGACTTGATCCGGTTTGCATAGGCTGTCGTGGTGGAGAAGTTTACCAAGTGAACATTGGTGAATTGTGTTTCAAGATACACTGCCCTAGAATTTTGGTTATCTTGAAACAATTCAGCGCCACGTTTCCAAGCCCGTTCCGCCAAATCATCAGTCACAATGATGGAATCAAGTATGTCAGAAGACACAGTAGCATATATCCATTGTAGAACAACAGAATCCAGACGAAGCCAAAGGGAAGGGTCAGCGGCCTTGGCTTTTTCGTAGTTCTTTTTGTCATCTTCCTCCGTAGGAGGAATGATATGGTCGAGGACCGCATGAATACGGGCCTGAATTTTGAAGAGCGTCACCCATGAAGTGTATTGGCTGGCTTCCAAATCAAGAGTGATTGGAATGAGTGACTTGATGTTAGTTACAGTTAGGGCAGAATGAAATTTAGGGTCAGCCATTGAAGCAGAGAGAAGAGAGACTGGGAGAGGAAGAAGAAGGAGAGAGAGGGGCGACGGCTAGGGTTAGGTTTTAGAGGATGGAAACCTAATCTGATACCATGAAGGAATTCAATTCCGTGACTATTCTCATTAATCACAAGGTTATTTATACAAGATATTGTACAAGGCTAATTAGGGCATTAAATAATTACAACATATTATTATAATAAATACAATATCTATCACTTCAATTCCTCCTTCAGCCGAGAATAATGTATGAATGACGAAATTTCTATAATATAATTTGTAGGTAATCACAATTTTCTTTTTCTTTTATTGAAAATTTGTTACTGATCAGTTGTTTGTGTTGATAAAAAAAAATATGGGTTTTATCAGTTTTATGATATGTAATTTCTATGTACATTTTGTGCCTGTAATTCCTATATGGATTTATTACTGGTATTATTTTTTTTAGTTATTTTTTGTTTTTAACTAAAACTTATTGGTAAATTTGTGAAACGATGGGTGTCTTACAAAAAAATGTTTCTTCCTTTACAATGGAAGCTCATTTTAGGGGTTAGGATTTGAAGGTTTTATTTACCATTAAGATTCACCAAGTTTATCTCGGTGTTGTTGTGTTGGATTGGATTGAATTGGATTTCTTGTGTGATTAGAAATCGGTAAAATTTGGGCCGTGGTAATTGTTGAGTTGGTTCATTCTACATTCTAAAATTATGGGCTTTTTTTAGTTGATTTAATTAAGTTTCTGAATACTTTTTTTTTGTTTCATCTCTGGACGAATGGTGTTAGGATTTTTTTTGCCTTCATAGCAGAAATGGGGTTTTGTAATATCAACTTATAAACAAGTTTGAGGGGGTTCAATTTGATGACAGGGGTTGGTAACATTTCTAAGCTAATGAGCCCATCATAGTAAGATAATGCAAGAACACTTGTATTTATGCACTGAGATCTACTTTGACATTGAATGAGGTGCAACTTTCCTCGATCTCACTCGAAGAGATTTATACTAGCTTGATTCTTGTTTGAACGCAATTTCTTAGATAAAGATTGTCATTTTGTGTAGGATGTTGGAAAAGTATAAATGTAACTCCACCACATGCACGCTTAAAAGATGGAGTTAACAGTTTCACTAAAGGGCAAATAATTGAATGAAAAACACCAGCTCATTACTCATTAGTGATCGGCCTCTTGAAACTATGTCGAAAGAATTGAAGGAAGAATGTCCTGATAGAATTTTGGTTGCTTTAATCATGGAAGAATATGATAGAGTTGTACGGGAGGAGCTTGTTGATCGAGTCAAGCAAATTGGGATAGTAATATTACTAATATATTTCATCAGCCATTCCTTGACTTGGAGCTTTGAAAATTTTCTTAGGGTGCATTAAAAGCTACTATGTACTATCTTTATACTATATAAAATTTTATGTTTTGTCCAAAATTTATAAATTATATTTCTAATAAGTAATGCAAAATAAAAATGAATACTTCTTTTTTAATAAATATTCAACATGTATTCACGGCGGCATTCTCACCTCCTTTTGAAACTAATGACTATAGTATATTATTAAGGTTCTGTTATTCTGAGCTTTATTTGGTTGAACTGAATTGAGCTGCATAAAACTGAAATTAAGACCAAAAGAACAGGGTCTAACTCATTTAAATGTATCATACAATTTACAAACATTACATACTCCGTATGTTGTACTTTGTACACTTAGGCCCTGTTTGGTTAGAAGTTGTTAGCTGTTAGCTGATAGCTGGTTTGACTAGTTGTTAGCTGGTTTGACTAGCTGTTAGCTGTTTGCATTAGCTGATTTGACTAACTGGTTGTATTAGCTGTTTGTGTAAAAGTGTTTGGTAAATTAGCTGATAGTCGTTAGCTGTTTAATATGTAAAATGACCATTAAGGACAAAAAACAAATCTAGTAAATATGGTGAAATGAAAAAGAAATTGTGAGTAATGTTTTTAGGAGAAAAATATGTAGGATAGCAAGGTTGACAGTGGTTGTAATAATAGGCAATAGTAGGATAAAATAATCATTATCATCCACTTTCTCAAACCTCTAATTGCAAAAAGCTCCTATATTGAGCCTTTTCTAAATTAGCTTTTTCACCCCAAAACTCTCTTCAAATCCTCTCCTAACCAAACACTCCCAATTAGCTTTTTCTAAAGGTCAAACCTCTACTTTACCCCAAAAAGCTCTTTTTCCCTCAAACCTTTCCTAACCAAACACCCCCTTAATAAACTTTTCGATAATCTCTCCAAAGTGTTGTCTCTAACGTGCCTTGCATTTTCATCCCAGGATTCTTAAAATGACTTTTTTTTCCCCTAAAATATCGAGAAGGCTAAATAAAATATACTAAGTCATCAACTCAATAAATAAATACCGAAATTTTAAATTGGATAAGTTTATCAATTTTTCCCCTAGGTGGGACGATAATCTTTAACAATATTTTTCTCACATGATCGAATCTTGCCAATAAAAGAAATTTTTATTAAAAAAGAAGTTCCAAAATTAATGAAAATGAAGTTTTTTCTTCCAAACCAAAAAATAGCTCAAACACAAAATTGGGGCAGATTTTAAATTGCAGTTATCTTGTCCGGGCTAGGTGGGACCCTGGGCGTTAGGAACTTTGAAGCTTCCGGGAAACCACTTCTTTACTCCCAAGTTTCCCATTTTGGTAAGTTTGTAGGATACAAATTTCTCATAGAACTTCTATTTTTATCTCACGGAGTAATTCATTTTCTCTTGAAATTTTCTACAAAAACCCTCTAGAAAAAGAAGGTTGACAAATTTCTCATGCTTATTCGTTTCCTTTTCTTTCAACGGTTTTTCTTTTTACATACTTCTATTTCTGGATGAACTATTTTGGGATCCTTTTTCCTACTCAGATAATGCTGGATTTGTGAGTTCTACAGCAAATTTTAGTAGCTTGATTCAGGGTTTTGGTTTAATTTTTGAGGGTTTTGTGTTCCTTCAAGATTTGATATTGTAGTTTAATTTCTTTGTGATTAGGACCCCAGATTTTAGTTCCTCGATCAATTGTGGGATTAATTGAATTGGGCTTTATTTTTTTTTCCTTAAACCAATCATTTCTTGCAAAAATTAGGTACCCCCAGAAAAAATAAAAATGGAGCTAATTCAGGAAGATTCTAGTAATATGGAAGATGTTGAATTAGCAGAACCATCTGAAAGTAGTCCTCTTAGAGAGAGAAATTTCCCGAAAACCCAATTTTCAGGTTTTGTGAGAAGATGGGCTTACATATTTGATGGCAATGGTAATTATTATAGCAAAGATTGGGATCTTAGTGAAGGAAGAGGTAAAGAATTTTGTTGGTATCATTTAGAACTTCCCAAGGCAAATCAGAACATCTCAATTTCAGCAAAATACCTAATTGATGTACTTTGTCCTCCTTTAAAGCTTCAAGACATTCTATCACTTGTTAGCAATGGATCCTTTTGTGGTTATGTTGATGGGGCGCTTGTTTTTCGGGTCAACTCTCCTGGACCTGCTTCGAGTGCTTATATCTCTAGGCTTGCTGCTAGGATTACTGAGAACTCGGTTATTACTGTTTCCTTGGGGAGAGTTCCGAGGCTTGGTTTTTCGAAGACAGTACAGTCTTTGTTATCGGAGATCCCGGTTGTTGATACTCCTAGATGTCGAAATGGGGAGCAAAGGGAAGGGGGGATTGTGATCAAGGAACATGTGCTTGAGTTTTTGTTGACTATGAATCATTCTGAGGAAGCTGATAATCCTGTTCCGAACTCTGTCTCGAATCTGGTTATTCATGTTATTGACACATTTGTGGATCATCTGCAAGATATTGTGACCAAACTCGAGAGTGAGTTGGATTCAGTGGAACTAGAGTTGGATAGAGGTTGGTATTTCAGGTCAATTTTGTTTCTTGTTCTGTCTTTTCATTTGTCCTGGAAAACAGGATTATAGTTTTGCATTTACTGGAAGCTACTTGTTTTGCTGTTTTAAATTGCTTTAAACTAAGTAATCTTTCTTATGTTTTGGCCTAGTTATTCTGCATTGGCATCTGTGGACTGTTACTGCTTGTATCTGTGCTTGACCTTATTCTAATCTTATGAAGTTAATCTAAAGAGTTGCTATAAGAAGGAAATGATGGTAACGCTTTCTTCCGGTCATGTTTTATTGAATGTATTGTAGTTTGGTCTATCATAGGAATTATGTTTCAGAATACCATAGCATTACATCACTTCAAAGCTACGCTTGTGTGGCCTAAATGGCACTTCTGCTAGTTGATTGCTTCTGGGAAAGCATTATGATTAAAAATAAGTACATGCCAGTGGAGTGCTACATCATTGGCTCACTGCATTGCTGTTAGGCAGCATAGTGATATTGTTTGCTTTCTTGGTGAAAGTATATTCGTTCACTTGGATTTGCAAAGTGGCCTTAGAAGTTGACTGATTTAGCAGTTGTAGAATGTTTAATCGTGAATTTGTAGGTGCAGATCTTCATGAATTGCCATTAGATTTTGTGTCAAGTCATGCTTGTCAGAAACATGTACTGGGGATGGTAAATCAGTTAACAAAATGTTGTCAGTTCTTCTTCCTTCCCTTTCTTTCTTTAAATGTACGGATTAATGGTGATTTTATAGATTCAAGTTTAAAGCTAATTATTCAAACATAAATCCTACGCATGTTTTTAGTTATAGTTTTCGCTTCTGATCAAATGAAGTGATTGATCCTGATTAAGTTACTGTTTGCAGGTGGTTTTGCATTGAAGAAGGAAATGCTAGATGACAGAAGATTTCCGAAAATGCATCTTAATTTGCAGAGGCTACTACAGGTAATTATTTAAGCAAATTTGTATTCCATTGAAGCGCAAATATGCTAAAATGAAGTTGACCATTGTACATAACATAACTATGCTGAATTTCTGATAATGAATTAGGCAGTAGAACGAGATTAATCTTTAAGACATACATTGTTGAGAGCAGGTTATTGCACATGGAGAACAAATATTTCCGCGTGTGAAAGAAAAATGCTCTTCAAAACGTTGGTTTGCTCAAGAAGACGTTGTCTCTCTTGAAGAGTTGATTGGAAGAATGAGAAGGCTAAAAGAGAATGTTGGTTTTATAGCAAACCGTGTAACTGCAATCCAGGCTAGTCTAGATAGTTGGCAGGCTGAACAAATAAACAGGAAACTATACTATATCTCATTCTTGTCCATAGTATTCCTTCCTTTATCAGTCATCACCGGAGGTAAAGCACTTATACCTATACAACATTTCAATTACAAAAAGGCATTTATACTCCAATTCTGAAATTGTGCAATGCTTAATGTCTGGTTGCAGTTTTTGGAATGAATGTGGGAGGAGTTCCATGGACAATGCAGAGGAGTCCTGATGTCAAAGATGGCTTCAGAAATGTCATGTTGCTTTGTGTGGTTACTCTCTTGGCAGTGCTTCTTTGCTTCTCTTTCGCATCCCTTTATACCCGTTTCAATACTTGGTGGAACCGGAAGACTTTTAAAAGAAGCTGGTCTCTCAACCGAAAGTCATTCCTGAAACGAAACTCTGATGGCATACTTCAAGATAAAGGAGGTTACTTTCGGCTTTGAGATGAATAGTAATCCCATCTCTAAACAGAAAAGAAAAAACAAGTCCCCATTTTTAACTGCTTTTTTTCATCTATCAGCAATTCAGCATTGCAACTATCTGGAGGACATCATTTATGGAAGAGAGTAAACTCTGACGTCCTTACTATCAGTGATTCTCTTATGTCTCTTGGACTCGGGTCCTGTCTTGGGCTACGTTACTGGCGGCGGGTACATGTCCTTGTCTGATTGTCAAGCGAACCCATGTTAAGACACGGGACGGGGCTAAAGAGTCCAAGTAACCTGGTGTTGATACTGTGAGCTTAGAAATTGTGCTGAAGTTCTGCATTTACTGGTCATTAGCACTATGTACACTGTACAGATTCTTTTATTTCTTTTTTTCTTACAAGATGATTACAACTTCTTTGTGGAGGAGGTTTGCAGTACTTTGTTAGACGTTAGAACAACACTTAAGCTTTACTGATTTCAGCCGTTTTAACTATTCTATGTCCCACTGAGTTTTGACACTTTCAGCTTATGTAAACTCTTCAGGAGAAAATAGCGTATGGGGATTCTAGTTATGTATTCCTACCCTCCTTTGTACTCTCACTGTTAAGTGCATCGATTTGCCTTTAACCGCTCATATCTCTAATTATGTAATAGTAAAAGTTATAAATAGTTGATATTTTAAAATATATAGATGTATCTATTCAGAAACAGAGGGAGCAAGAATTTCATTGTTTGGAGTTTGGGCTTGGATATCTTGAAATGGATTTTAGAGGTCAAAGTTAAAATGAATGAAAATATTTACTCGTACAATGTCAGAATATTGATTGAATGCACTTTTATGTACAAGAAGTTGAAGTTCCAAACCTTGGCCATCATACTTTTTTGACCCACTAATTTTGTAGGTACATGTTGATCGATCCCTTATGTTGAACCACCTATCTGACTATCTCTCTCTACTTATCTCTCTCTTTCATTTGTGAATTAGAGTTCAAACTTGAATGAAATGATTTGTGAAACCTAGGGTGAGGTGGTATGGTGTTTTAATGGGGATAGGGTGGAGTCAGAACCCCTTAGTATTATAACATATTAGGTGCACCATATTATGTTTTCCCCTTACAAGCGAGAAGAAAATGAAAAAGAGAACACCTATGGGCATAAAAATACCCTTAGGTATACGGTGTACCCGGATGAACCTAATATTTTTCTCCTTAGTATAAGTCTATGAGATTATTTACTTAAAAACTTCAACCAAATAATAAAATTGATTGAATAGATTCTAACTTTATTTCAACCCATTATAAGACGTCCAATCAAACACCCCTTATAACCAAACACCCCTTAGAAAAGTGAACATATTCTTGTGGATGGAAGATGAGAAAGAGCTTACCTATTCATTACTCCATTCTAATTTTAAAGTATTCCATATATAAAATAGAGGTTCTTAAGTAATCACTGTCTAAAATGGAAAGTAACTGGGGATAATACAGGAATTAATACACATAGTTTTATTAACTAGATGACCCACATTTGCTATCCAATCTGTTGCTCGATTGGCTTCTCGGAAGACGTGCATTATTTCTCAATTATCGAAGAAGTTGAGAATATCCAGTATGTCGAATGATGAAATGGAGTTTCCAAGTTCCTTTTACTGCGTTGTGACCATTAGATTGCCCCCTTCAATGCTTAAATGCTTGGTGTTGAGTTTTCTCGCTTCTTGAAGACCTTTGTGAAGAGCACACACTTCTTCCATGAAAGCTTGTGTAATGCCTAGATTGTAAGTATGAATGTTGGTAGGAGCGCCATTGTTGTCGCGAATGATGAACCCAGCTGCTGCTAATGAGTTTTTGCAAGATCCATCAAAGTTGAGCTTGAAAGTACCCTGTGGTGGTGGTACCAACGAACTAGAACATGAGGAGTGTGAGTAGCAGTTGACCAATTGTGTTGGTGTGTCAAGTGAGTGGGTACCCTTAAGTTTGGTGCATGTCTATATTAGTTGAAACTCCATTCTTTGAAAGCTATACTAGCCTTATAGAAGACTCGGAACGATTAAAGCTACAATTGTTAAAAATGCAGTCATTTCTCTCTTTTCGAAGGACCCAAATGGCGAATAAAAATTTGCAGAGCGTAGTTTGGTAGCTTTTAAAATAGCGAATAATATTGAAAAAGTCATGGTGTGGTTAGAAAAATCTAACCGCTTTTTCATATGGCAAGCGTCCAGACTTGTTTTACAGTTGGACACTGAATAAAAAGATGATTGATAGTTTCAATGTAGGTATCACAAAGAGGGAAAGCATCAAAGGGTAGAATTCTTCTTTTAAAAGAGGGTGTCTCTAGTAGGGATACTGTTATGACAAATTTGCTAGAGGAAGAACTGAATTTTTGGTGGGAGATCAAGCTTCCAAATCGAACTGTATTCCCATTGAGGAAGATTTATCTGGGATATCGTGGGCTGACCAAGTTGCTGATTTAACCGAGAACTCCTCTGACGTCGTGGGTCCCCAACTTGGGGTAAATCTTAAATTAGCTAGAACGCTCCCTAGCTTATCCTAGTGTTTGAAGGATCAAGTCTTATTTACCCCATTCAGATAGTATACAATAATACTAAGGCTTGCCATATACGGAGTAACTTTCTTAGAAACACGATGGTAACGGTGAGCTATGATAAATTAAGAGAAACTCACGGCTGCGAGGCACTCCTACAATTAGTTAAAAAAAAAAATTCAAGAGAGATATTAGATTTCATATGATGTACAGACAAATGAACCACAATTGTCTTAGACAAGATCGTCTTTTTTTTTTTTTGTGTGTGTTAGCACTTAGTTCACCCTTAGGGTTAATCCGGATTCGGGGCGAGTTATGGGTGGATAGGTTCTAGTCCCTCCAAATTATTGTTGCGGGGGTTCCAGTCCCCTCCCAATTATTATTACGGCGGATCGAACACGGATCTTCCCTACCAAATTCAACCTCAATCAATACTAAATCAATAGACAATTGGTACAAGAATCTATGTTTAACAAGAGCTTAACATAATGTTAAATCAAAGTTGGGACTACATTAAAAAAGAGTGGCAATAGTCGAAATTATACTATGAACATTTCTTATTTTCATTATTAAATTTTTTAAAAAAAAAGTGGCGTAGAGGTGGCCATGTCAAGTAGGTTGGAGGAGCTTGGTGGAGCTTGGAGGACAAGATATTCGCAAATCTAGAACGTTCGATCCAGCCCTTCCATTTCTCTTAAACCCTAAACCCTAAACCCTGACCTCATTTTCATTTTGCCCTTTTTCGCTTCTATAAGCAAAAATCAGCCGAGGAGAGAGAAAAACCCTTTAAACCCACCACCGTAACTTCCACCGTCTTCTTCCTCTTACTTACCAGGTCTACTCTTCTATCTACCTACCATGGCCACTGCACTCCGCCGCTGTCTCCGCCCTGAGCAGTTCCGCTCTTTTCCTGCCTTTAAATCGGTACTCTTTCTCTCTATACTACCTGAACTAGGGTTTTAGTTTATTTGTTTCGTTGATGTTTAAACATTTCTTGATCTATTATAGTCATAAATGATTAATCGTTTCTTCATTTTACTATCATCTTCAAGTTTGATTTTGATTTTGGATCACGATCATTTTAATTAAAGTGTTTCTTAGGGTTTTATCTTGTGATGAATCTTAATTTAAACTTGTGAATTTCGTCTTGTAATTGGATAATGTTTCGTATAAGAATGTCAAATTTTATATGATAGGGAGAAGTGTATTAGCCCAAAATGAAGGGTGATTTTGTAAGTTGTCTGTGTCTTTAGGCCTTTGAAGATACTTTGTGTTTGCCTACTCCGATCTTATTGGAAATAATGTATTGTTCTTGAGTATGATTTGCGATACCATGTCAAAAACGATGATAGATTGTACCGCTTATGGTTTCAAGCTGAAAACTTGTTATCAAGTCAAAATTGTTGTTGGATTATTGATTGGGTCTGCAATAGTTTGATATTGCCATGAAGAGTGAAATGTTCATGTTTGAAGGAGTTTTCCATTTTGGGTTTTTTTGGTTGGGTTTCTTCATCTCTACACTCCTGATTTATCTCTAGATTGGTGATTTTTTTTGGTGGTAATAAAGTAACTAGATTAATTGATTAATTAATGAGGTGGCCCTTGAAGAGCTATACCCCTTAAGAATACAGACACATCGTTGAGAGGTTCATTGGCACACACATGGCCAGGATCAGCAAAAAAAAGTTTGGAGAGTCTTCAACCAAAAAACTTAAACAAACCAGGGGAGGGGATTGATGAATACAAGATTGATTACACAAAGTAAGATGCTTTCTTGAGTTTTTGGCTAGAGTTTTTGGCTAGAGCATCAGCGACCTTGTTTGATGATCTTCCCTCAAAAATCAGACAAGCTCACAATTAGCTCCTGGGATGCAGTTAAGTAGTTCCCTGCAATTCAAAGTCATGGTTGTGTGCCTTGAGTTGGTATCACAATTATTACTAATAAGCTGCACAGCCACAAGACAATCAATAACAATGATGCAAGGTTTCCAAGTTTTTGACTGTAACCAAATGAGAGTGTTGCTGATGGTTTGTAATTCAGCTTTAAGAGAGTCATGAGCATATGAACTTCAAGTCATACCTTCAATCCATGAACCCAAGTGGTCCCTACAGACTGCTGCGAGACCTGACAGAGTAAAGGGGCTAAAAAAAGAGGCATCGAGGTTGATTTTGAGATGGGTAAAGGGTGGGGGGGACTAAACGGAGGGAGTGGGCTTTACTTCTAAGGATGGCTGGTTTTTGGTGAAAAACCATTCCTTAGCAGCCTAAGAGCACTGGTTAGAGTAAGAGACAATAGGGATATTGTTTTGCGAAATCGACCAAGCATTCCTTCTTTTCCAAATGAACCAACATCCAATGGAAAAAAATACGCTAGGAGGGGGAAGAATGGAGTCAGATTTGGGACACCTAAGGGAAGACCTAAAGCACTCCTTGAAAGGCTTCGAATAATCAATGGTGAGATTCAAAGCTGCCCAAAAATCCTTAGCTCTAGGACAAGTTCTAAAGATGTGATCATTGTCTTCAACAGAGGAAGCGCAGAAAGAACAAGTTGGATTCGAATTAAGATGAAAATGAAGGTTATTTTTTGGGTCTATTCTATCCCAACAGACCTGCCAAAAAAATAAAACCATTTTCGGATGCCCAGCAGAATTCTAAACCCAATCCAGTCCTGACTTTGAGTATTGAAGATGGGTTTTTTTCCCAACAATGAAATTTTTGGCCATCGAGGATAAGAACTTATGTCCGGTTTGTTCCGAAAGACACAGACTTTAGCTTAGCAGTCCTCGGTCAGCCAGAAAGGTGAAAGACAAAAGATTTTCCCAGTCCTCGGTGAAAGGGGATGATAAGGAAGAAAGAGATTTCGAATCCTGATTTCTATCCAAAGGCCCAGGACAAGGGATCTTAAGGATTTTCCCAGTCCTTGGTGATTATTTTTTTGATTTTTGTCATTGAAATTGATTTGCTGATTTCTGTAAATTTGAATATCTGCCTTGTTGTGTGGTCATTGCAATTGATGTTAAACATTTTTTTTTGTTGTATTTCGTTTGTGCAGTTGGCTGGAAATGCTAGTCCATCGTTGTCTAGTCCATTTATGGCACAAAGATTGGCAAGCTTGGTGAGGCCTTTCAGGTGATACATTTATTACCATTTCGTTTCCTCTTCTGTAGAGTGGTATTGGATCTGGCTTCTTACATGTGTCTTTTCTATACAGTTCAAGACCTGCTGGGAATGATGTGATTGGTATTGACTTGGGTACCACTAACTCTTGTGTTTCTGTCATGGAGGGAAAGGTAGATGATCAAGTGTATACCTTGTTCATTAATAAAAAACATTCTATATTTTTGTGATAACAATTTTTTGTTGCTGTGAAGAGTGCCAAAGTGATTGAGAATGCTGAAGGTGCTCGCACTACACCTTCAGTAGTCGCATTCAACCCAAAGGGTGAGCTTCTTGTGGGTACTCCTGCCAAGCGTCAAGCAGTTACTAATCCCACCAACACAATCTTTGGGACTAAACGTTTGATTGGGAGAGTTTTCAGTGATCCTCAAACACAGAAAGAAATGAAGATGGTCCCGTATAAGATTGTGAAAGCTCCTAATGGAGATGCCTGGGTTGAAGCTAACGGCCAACAATATTCTCCAAGCCAGGTCGGAGCCTTTGTCTTGACCAAGATGAAAGAAACTGCCGAGGCTTATCTTGGGAAAACAGTTTCGAAGGCTGTGGTTACTGTTCCAGCTTACTTCAATGATGCTCAGAGACAAGCAACTAAAGATGCTGGAAAGATTGCAGGACTTGATGTGCAGAGAATTATAAATGAACCTACTGCTGCTGCTCTTTCCTATGGGATGACCAACAAGGAGGGTCTTATTGCAGTTTTTGATCTTGGTGGTGGAACCTTTGATGTCTCTATCCTTGAGATATCCAATGGTGTTTTTGAGGTACTTTTTGTTGTTTGTGAGCTTGTTGTCATTACTATGCTTCAATGTGTATACTAACATGAGGTGCTCTCTCAGGTTAAAGCAACAAATGGTGACACATTTTTGGGAGGAGAAGACTTTGACAACACTTTATTGGAGTTCTTGGTGTCTGAATTTAAGAAAACTGAAGGCATTGATTTGAGTAGTGATCGTCTTGCCTTGCAAAGGCTTCGTGAAGCTGCTGAGAAGGCAAAGATAGAGCTCTCGTCTACATCTCAGACAGACATCAGCCTCCCCTTTATCAGTGCAGATTCTTCTGGAGCGAAGCACTTGAACATTACACTCTCAAGATCGAAGTTTGAATCACTTGTAGGGAATTTGATTGAAAGAACTCGCGCCCCTTGTAAAAATTGTTTGAAGGATGCTGGTGTTTCACTTAATGAAGTTGATGAGGTTCTTCTTGTGGGTGGTATGACCCGAGTGCCAAAAGTACAGGAAATAGTGCAGGAGATCTTTGGCAAATCTCCAAGCAAAGGAGTTAACCCCGATGAAGCTGTTGCTATGGGTGCTGCCATCCAGGGTGGTATACTGCGTGGTGATGTGAAGGATTTGCTTCTTTTGGATGTTACTCCCCTCTCTCTTGGTATTGAAACACTTGGTGGTGTTTTCACCAGATTGATAAACAGGAACACAACCATCCCCACGAAGAAGAGCCAGGTAACCAAAATGCTATTAATTTATTTATTTTTGGCAGTCTCTCTTCAGATGTGCAATATTTGTTTTCTGACTTCAAATTCTTTTTTAACTTTAAGTTTTAATGTCCACCTATTTTTTAATATTAAAAACACTATTACTTAAGTTATAACTAGACCTACCCACATTTAATTACCGATCCTTCCTTGCCCTAAGCGGATCTGGGAGCTATCAGCGACTAATTAGCGTAAACTGCTCATCACTGTCCTGCTGCTATTATCTGTTTTAATGTAGTGTTAAATTATCTAATTTCAGTATGTGTGCTGAAAAAATACCTTAATAGGCTTTAGCCCAAGTTTATGAAAATTCAAAAGTGATACTTTTAAGCAATTTCAAAAAAATTACAGTTCTATATTATTGACACTTGTTGTATCTGCTTATGGGCTAGAAACAGATATTTTTAGATACTCTAGTATCTTAGATTCTTAGCTTACTGAAAATAAGTTATGAGGAGACCCCTGGCTTTATTGCTGGTTATCTCTTTACGTAGTCTTGTGCTTGCTGGTTGTCTCTAATGCATTTTTACTGTTGTGTTTTCCCTACTTCAGGTGTTCTCAACTGCAGCTGACAACCAAACTCAGGTCGGTATTAAGGTATTGCAAGGTGAACGTGAAATGGCAAGTGACAACAAGATGCTAGGGGAGTTTGAACTCCAGGGTATTCCACCAGCTCCACGAGGTCTTCCCCAAATTGAGGTGACCTTTGATATTGATGCCAATGGCATTGTGACTGTTTCTGCCAAAGACAAGGCTACCAACAAAGAGCAGAATATTACCATAAAGTCCTCTGGTGGGCTATCAGAACATGAGATCGAGAAGATGGTGAAGGAAGCAGAAATACATGCACAGAAAGATCAAGAGAGGAAGTCTCTTATCGATGCCAGGAACACAGCAGACACAACCATCTACAGCGTTGAGAAGAGTTTGGGTGAATACAGGGAGAAGATTACAAGCGAAATTGCAAAGGAAATAGAAGATGCTGTATCCGACTTGAGAAGTGCCATGCAAAACGACAACCTTGAGGAGATCAAAGCAAAGACTGATGCTGCAAACAAAGCTGTGTCAAAGATCGGGGAACATATGTCTGGCGGTCAAGGTGGTAGTTCAGGTGGTACTGGTACTGGTGACCAGACCCCTGAAGCCGAGTATGAAGAGGCCAAGAAGTAGACTGACAGACTGACAGAGTCTATGTTTTTAAAGTGCACATTATAAACATTACATTACATTACTTCAATTTTGTTTTGATCGTTGCATTAGTGTAGTGTATATTCTGGTGAGGACTAATAATTTTTGTTGAGCGACTGAGGGTTATTGACCCTCCTTACATGGGAATTTAAATTTGTAAGTTTCCTCTTGTTTTTTATCGGTGGTGTTTTATTTTAGCTTGAAAATAATACGCAAAACAAATAATGAATTTCTTATTAACAACATTAATTAGATTTGGTTTTGTAGTTTGTAGATAGGGAAGTTGTTAGTTAACTTAATAATATTTATGAGATTAGCGGTTCCTTTGTTTTATAATGTTTCGTTCATAGTTAGTAAATGCTTACCTTGTCTTTTTATTTAGAGGTATAACATGTTTCAAATCGCTTTCGTTTCATTAGCTATACTGACATTCCTTTACTATGTGGCCTTTGTAAATTGTAAGTCCCAAAATTCCCCTCTATTACTTTTACAATTAGGAAAACCGGGGAGCTTAAGGCTCTGTTTGGCAACACATATAAGTTACCTTAAATGATTAGGTGCTGAAAATTTAAGTCACCTTAAGAGAATAGAAGTGTTTGGCAAAGAGCTGAAATAAGATTTAAGGTGATTAAATTGACTGAAATTGAAACGTTAATTGTTTTAACGTTTGAAATCAGTCGACTGAAATTCTAATGAGAATTGAAGTACTTGAAAAGGAAGTTTTACAAGAGTTCCAGTAACTATAAAAAAAGGCATTTTGTTTTATGGAATTTTGGGTAGATTAGTTGAAGTAACGTGATGCATGATTTCATCATCAGCTTGTTTCTATCTAAAGTTTGATAAGTGTGCTTTTATGGGAGGTGATAAATCCAAGGAAAAATTTACTTTTTCCAAGGAAATCAACTTTAAAGGTGATAAATCCAAGGAAAATTTTACTTCTTCTAAGGAAATTCACATTTTTTAAAGTTGATTTCCTTGGAAAAAGTGAAATTTTCCTTGAATTTATCATTTCCCTGCTTTTATTGGTGACACATGTTACTCAAATGAAAAACAAAATTACAAAAAAAAAAAAAAAAATACTTTGTAGTAAAGAGAATTAGTTTGGAAATATAAATTAAAGCACTTCAAAAATACATATTTGTTACCCGTTTTATCACACAATGTGAATTGTAAATTTTATATTGCTGTTTTATTTAATATCGAATATAAAAAAATGTGAAAATATATACTATACAAAAATGTATAAAAGGTTGCTTCTTTGATCAGTTTTACCAAACACTTCACATAATTAGATATCTTACAGTTTCAGCAATTTATCAGTTTTAGCTCCCACCTTTTCCATTTCAGCTAACTTATCAGTTCAGGCTCTTTTTCAGTTAGTGTTGCCAAACATAACCTAAGCTGACATTTTGTAATTTATGCTTTAGGGTCAGCGGAGAAAGCAATCTTCTGGCTGGATACTTCTATTTTCTTAAATAACTGAGATAAATATAAATTATGTGCAATTATTTGTTTCTCAACGAAAAGATTATTATGTTCTACTATAAAAGAATAACAATAACAATACTAATATATGAGTTTGTAGAACTTTCCAATTCGGTAAATTGAAGATTAGTATTGTCCTAGGTTGCACGGAAACAGGTATGGGAACGGGTACTGGGACGGGTACGGGGACAAAACGACAAACTCAAACTTACAAAAAACGGATACGATATGGATTCGGCAAAAAAAAAAAATTAAAAAAGTAAAAGAATCTGAATTAAAAAAATATTCACCTACCGTGTTCAATGTATAAAAATAAAGAAAATAAATACATGAATAACCAAAAAATATAAATAAAGAAAAATAAATAAAGAAATGTAATGCAGCCCCAAAAAAGACTTAATTACAACTGTCCATAATAAAGGAAACTTTCTCCCTTTAAAAGTAAAAGAAAATTAAAAAGAACAGCTGTACACACTACAATAAATAAAGGTAAAGTAAAAGACTTAGTAACAGTTGTACACACTACAGTAAATAAAATAAAAATAGTAAAGTTGATTAAAAAGGGAATGAGCCTTGAAGTCCTTATTCACGCGACCACGCCAGTCTTCTTCGTCTTTTTCACGCCAATCCTCTCTTCCACCGCCGTTGTTAAAATTAAAAGTCGTCTTCTTCCTTAATCAACCGGTGATGAGGGGTTGCAACGGCAGGAGAGATCTTGACTGTTGGTTTCTACGACCGGCGGCGAGGTGGTGAGAGATCTTGAAAACCCTCAAATGTGAATTTGGCCTCAAAAATATCACTTGTTGGGTACGTCCATTCCTATTCAAATACGTACCCATGTCGTACACGAGTTTACCTAAACCGTATCCATAAGCTACCCGCATACCCGCCGGTTTGGATTCGTCATGGGTACGTATCTTGGGCGTACTCGTACCGTATCCGTACCAGGTACAGGAAACGGTACACAAGAGTCGTACCTGAGCTTCATAGGTATTGTTACACTTAAAAGAAACTATAAAGTAATAATAATAACATACTAATATATGAGCTCGGGGAACTTTAAAATTCTAATATGAGCTTGGAGAACTTTACAACTCGTGGATTATGACTAGGTGCACAATGAGCATGGTGCACACAAAGAAAATAAATATACAGACAAAAGAACATGGCATTGCAACGAAAGAGTATGCGATATATTGTTCACTTTCTTGTTATAAAATATTTCACTTGTTATAATTTTTTATTTTTTTTAGCTATGCACTTTTGTTCTTAAAGTGCATCATGCTTACTGTGCAACATGGTCCACCATCTAAATTGCAAGAATTTTATAATTTGAATATTAATATTGTCACAATTACAAGAAATTATATTTGGTTCTCGTCTCAAATAATATATAAATGGATTTCACAAAAATAGTGTATACGACAACTAATACGAGTTTGAATAATAGATATACTCAACAATAATAGATTCAAGTTTCTTCATGAAAAAAAACAAGTCACAAAAATCCATAATGTTTCGTCATTTGCATCAGTAGAAAGAACCAAAAGGCATGAATATTCCAGAATGCCGAAAAGCACAACAAATATGCCACTAGCAATCATGCCTGTAGTACAAAAACAGCAAGTGACCAGCAACCATACATACCCATGAGCATGCAAGAAATGCAACATCAATCTCACCCAATCTCCTACAGTCCTACTGTAGCTATACATAGCTTTTGCCTGTCAACAAGAATAGCAGCAGTCGATTCATCTCTTCCCAGGTCAAGGTTGTGGTTAAGACTTAAGAGTGGCTTAATCAGTTCTCGATCCCGTAGGCTTTAGGAATTGACCTGTATGGGTCGGTCCAAATTCGTCCTGTTTATTGACATATCATAAAGCTAGAGATGGTAGCACTCTGACTAAATTGGAGTAACACAACTAAGCAGATAACAACTCCTCTTTCCATCATTCGTTGAGAGAAAGAAGAGACGATACCACCAGTCTCTGTCAAGTAGAAAACTCTTTCACAATAACAAAAAAGGAAATCAAACAGATTGAAGGCAGAATTGGTACAAATAACTCATATAAAATCTGTTACTGCTACATTTGTTCTTTTTCTAACTAAGACCAGTATTTTCAAACAGAGTGAGTACAGTACAGAGCTGGAAATGTCTTGGCATCCGATCTCAAATACAGCACTGTTTGTTTACTTATTCATAAACCGCTGCATATGAACATTCAGATAATTTGTAGAGTTGACCAGATTTGGTGTAATTAATAGCAGATCAGAACTCGGTATACGAAGAAAAGCAGTATAATTCAAAATTGGGGAGGGACACAAAGACTTAAATTCCAATCAAACCTACCACATGCAAATTATGCCTAAAAATCATATTTAACCACCTAAATGCAGAAAAAAAAAACAAGAATTTCTCTAAAATCACATGAATTTCTATAATGTTGAACCCTAATTGAATGCATTAACCCTAAAATTTCTCTAAATTAACTCAATTTCAAGTGGAATGTAAAATTACCTTCAACCTTCAACGTTTTTCTCCCCCTCTTCAGAAATCAGCACTGCAATTGTACGACATTCACGGAGATCGGTGCCGGTGGTGGAACAACGACGATGATGGCAGTCGAGTAGCAAAATAACAACTGGGAGCTTTCTCTCTCTTTCCATCCGATTAAGATGAAATGGTATACGTATACCAAACTCATGCTCAGTCATGTAATCCTAATCAGCAAGCTCATAGTGCTTATCCCAATCAGCAAGTACGAAATTACTAAACTACCCCCTATATTTGAAACTGTAGCATATATAGTATATTGGCCTAGACAGCCTCTGGAGGATAAGATATAAGGACATGCTGGCATCTGCATGCCAATATGCCATCGTAGAAAATGGCAAAAATTAATATAAAGTACGGAGTAATTCATAGTTCATACGGTCATACCCCGTACTTCGTGGAAAATTTGCAGCACACAGCATGTCAAACAATAGAGAAAAAACACAAATGAGGTTCAGAAATTTACTACTCATAAGTCATAACCATTAAATAAGTTCCCATCAATAATTCAGTACTCCCTCCTGTGCCAAATACATGCAACTTCCAAAAAAATAAGTTAATGCTTCGTTTCAAGTGCACCAGCAATGCAAAATAAAAGGAGACTGAGGCACAAGAGGAGCAACTGAGACAACTTAATCTTGGGGGGGGGGGGGGGGGGGGGGGGGGGAACACTTGTTCTGAACGATCAGCATATATCAATCTAATGAACAAAATGGGGAGGCAAAATAACTTAGCAAGAGTAGCAAAGTTTTTCAGACACGCTTCACTAGAGCACCTACATATGTTACAGTTGCTGATCAACTAAGACAGGGATGAGCCAGGATTGGAGCTTACTTTCTTCAAAAGTCCATTGATCTCAGCCTCCAAATGCGCTTTTAACTCAACAGAGAGAGTGTTCCCCGAATTTTCCAGCATGGACGTCATCATCTCGAGATTCTTCCTTATCTGTTCTATTGATGGTGCTTCTCCGGCAGGGGTACCAGGAGTCTTGGCGACAGAAGGGGAACTAGCCACATCACCAGGCTGCATTGGTGTTGGTGGAGTTACATGATTGTTGTTTCCACTGTTCAAACAAGCTGTTGCTGTTTGTGGAACAGGAGATTGTAGGCCCACATTCCGCAAACATACCTCCAATGAAATGGGTTTCATGTTGGTTCCATTAGCGCTCAAAGGGGGGGCATTATTAGTCATTACATCATCAGCATAAGTCCCATCCTTCCGCCGCCTCCTCCTCTTCTTTTTCTCAGGATTCCCGTCAGATTTAACAACTGCAGGACTCACCCCCTTCTTTCTCCCCCTCTTTTTGGGACCAGGCACACCCTCAGGAACAGAATGGCCATTTAAATCTGAAAGGCCAATTACATCCTTACTCTCAAAGCACAAATTTTGTGTCTGTTTAGGCTCTTGAGAGAGCGCAACAGACGACGGAATTGTCTGTATAGTCTCCTGAGAGAAGTCCAGGGTAAATGCAGGTGTCTGTTTAGGCACCTCAGCAGCCACTTCCTCCTTTCTCTTCAGTTGCTGTTTCATATTCACTGTTGATGCAACCTTTGACGGATAATTTTCTACAGTGAATGAACAAGTTTCAGCAGCATTTACATTAACATCATACAGACCAGTAGGAAACACACCAGCAGATGCAACTGCTGTTATATCCCCTTTCTTTCGCTTTTTTAGTCCAGGCTTACCTTTATTCGAGCTTCCTAACTGGACATTCTGAATCTTATCAGCCAAACCACCAGCAGATTCTGATGTTTTTTCCTCTTTCTTTCTCTTTCTTTGTCGAGGTTTACTTTGATTTGAGGTTCCTACCTGAGTAGCTAAACCTGCAGCAGCAGGAAGCTCTTCAGTTAACCCATCCACCAATCCCTTTTCATCCTGGCCACTTGTGCTCTTCCCATTCACTTCACCACGATATACCGAAGCCCGAAACCCATTAAAGAATATCTCAGTAGGATCAAAAACATTATTATCATAAGGATATAGACAATCTAAAGCCGCCAAACGAAGTTCTGAGAGTAGATTAGCTGATGATGCACTTATTTCCAGCAGTTTATCAAATGTGACCACAGATTTTCTTGAACTTTTTCTCCCTCTCTTTTTGCTCCCAGTCTTCCCAACTGGAGGGGATGAAGCTTGCTTGTCAGACATACATCCACTTCCCTCCACATCCTCAGGAATACCAGATCTTTCTGACAAACTAGAGAAACCTTTTGACCCCTTGTTCAGGTTCACATAAGGGGGGGACAAATACTTGCTTTTTTTTCTCTCTCTCAGCTCCGCGCTCTTTTTAGGTTCACTGTGGCCCTTACAATTTTCCACAATGGAAGGCATATCTTCATCAGTAGCTGGGCACTTGGAAAGACAAACACCATTGCCTATAATAGGAGTACTTATTTTGGAAGCGTCGAAACCCTCAGCTCCACTGCTAACAACATTGTTTCTTATATCAGACACATCATTCTTACCATCCATGGGGGAATTCACTTTAAAAGCGGCAAAACCTTCGGATCCACTACTAACAACATTATTTCTAATTGCAGACGCATCATTCGCATCTCCCATTGGGAAAATCACTTTAGAAGAATCGAAACCCTCAGCTCCACTACTCACAACATTGTTTCCAATTTCAGACGTATTATTCTCCTCTTCCACGGCAGAAATTATTTTAGATGCGTCAAAACCCTCAGCTCCACTGCTGACAACATTTTTTCTCAATTCAGATGCATCATTCTTATCTTCCATGGGGAAAATCACTTTAGAAGCATCAAAACCCTCACCTCCACTGCTATCAACATTGTTTCTAATTTCAGTTGCATCACTCTCCTCTTCCATGGGTGAAGTCACTTTGGAAGAACCAAAACCATCGGCTCCATGGTTATCAGCATCGTTTCTAGTTTCAGAAGGAACATTCTCCTTTTCCATTGGTGAAGCCACTTTAGTGGAATCAAAAACCTCGGCTCCACAGGTGACATTATTGTTCCTAATTTCAGAAGCATCATTCTCATCTTCCATAGGGAAAAACAATTTTGAAGCATCAAAAACACTTGTTCCGTCCCCGACAACATGATTTCTGATTTCAGAATCATCTTCCATTGAAGCACCAATTTGAGTAGCTGAGCACTTGGATAAGCTGAAGCCAGCATCATCTTTTGTAGGAGAAATCAAGTTAAGTTCCTCAGCTTCATTCCTAACATCACTGTTTATAGTTTCAGAAACGCCGATCTCATCCCTCAAAGGAAATGCCATTTTAGAATCGTCAACAGCCGTAGCTTCATCCTCAACATCATTTCTAATTTCGGAATCATCATTTGACTTGTCTCCAGCTACTAAAACACCATTCAGCTCAGAGACATCACTCTGTTGACTTCCCTCAACAGCCATGCTTATTGCCAGGTCAAAGTGCCTCTATGTGTCCTGCAAAACCAAAATCAAAGCAAGATATTCAACCTTCACAATTTAACATTTTAACATTGTAGAAGTTGTATTAGTCTTGTCAGCCAAACAATCAAACAAACATATAAGTAAAATATATAGGAGGTACTCCCTCCATCAAGCGGTCAAGCCATACATCACTTTGGTTTGGCTGTTGAAATTAAGGAAATATATCAATTTCCAAACCACACACTAGCCTTGTGCAAGATAAATGAGAATATTGATTAATTGGGTACTGAAAGGCTGTTAAACAAAGGAGGTAGGGAAGGGCAGCTATAATTTGCTAGAATATGGAAGTTCACCTTACTAAACTGTGTATACGTAAACTTCAAGACTAAAGAAACTATTACAGGTTGTTAAGGTTTCACATGACTCGAAAAAGGATTTCTTTTCAGACATTTTCCATTTACATTTTCCTGTTACTGTTTTGTCTGTAGGAATAACTTTCCTGTTAGCAATACCTACTAAAGTAATTAAAGCTAGACAAGGACCTTAATCTGTCCTCAGGCTTTGACGAGCTACATTAACAACAAACGACAATATGTAATCGAGACATTAACTATTACTTTACCACAGCAAGACACTTTCATGCACCGAATGAAAACAAACCAAAACAAAATTAAAAATGAATTCAAACATGACAATGTACAAGTGATTAGAAGAAATAACTTCTGGTAGACTCTGCACATGACAGGTGATGAACACTCAATAAAAAAAATTAAATTCAAATGTTCATACACTGATCTAACACTTACAAGTTTTTACTTCAGAATTCTGAAAAGTGAAAACAAACAAACACACACATGAACGGGTTTTACATATCTTCAGCAATGTATCATGCCGGAAAACAAATGACATAACATTCCTAAAATGTGCCCATCCAGCAAAGAAATTGAAGCAAAATGCTTCCTTGAACAATGTTTATTCTCTACAACAAGAGGTGAAATTAGGGTTATACTCCACGCCTTCATTCTTGTAGTAGTGATTGTTAAAGCATATGAGACTCGAAAACTTTAAAACCTAAACTACATGGTCAATCATTTTCAACAAACTTAACGAACTTAAGCACAAATTTAAGGGAAAAAGACAGACAGATGAAGACCAGTATTGAAATTTCCAGAAATTCAGAAACACCGATTAATAAGCAAAATGAAGTTCGACTCAGATGATAATGCTGTGAATTTCAAATTCCTAAACAAAATCCACGCAAAAAAATAAAATTTAATACTACAACTTAAAAACCCTAACCGCCAAATAGGGAAAAACACTATAAAAATAAAAGGACACATCTTTAATCAAGCGAAAACTTCCATGAATCAATTTCTTTTACCCAGAAAATAAATTAATGGATCTGTACAAAAAAATTAGGGCCATTCACAAATTGAGCATTTAAGCAGCAAAAGCCACCATTTTCAGTACATTTAACTACAAATAGTATAACAAATATTAAATAAAAAAAGGAAAATGGGGAAATTGAAGCTTACCCAGGTGAGAAATTAATTGGTTTTCAAGATTTTGTCGAGAATTGATAAAAACCCATAACGTTTTAGGAAGAAGAGGGTTGAATATCAATTTGGAAGATAAATAAAATAAAAGGGGAGAGGGAATAAATACGAACTGCAATTTGCAAATGGGTTTTATGACGGAATATTTTGCTATTGGCACGTTCATAAAACTGGGTTTTTTTTTAGGTAAATAAAGATGAATACTGGATAGTGACAGTGACACGAGTATAGTGATGCCAGATGTTTGAGTTTGTTTGGTTATGGACAAATGTATTAACTCTGCTGTGGGCCCCTGTGGGGTTTCAACTTTCAAAATACTTCAAGATATGAAGATACTACTTCCTCCCTATCACCCCTCTCTACCTAAATATTTTCCGTTTGTTATTTTACGCGATTCCCTCCGTCCCGAAATATTTGACATGTTTTCCTTATTGGATCGTCCCTTAATACTTGACCTGTTTTTAAAAATGGAAATATTCTAACAATATTATATTATTTCTCACTCCACCCCTATTAACCCACCTACCCCTACTCCATACAAAAAATAATTAAAAATTCAACGTCTACTCTCCCCCAACCCCACCTCTTAACCCACCTCCCACTAACTACATTAAAATAATACACCACTATCAACTACTCCCTCCGTTCCATAATGTTCCTCACTTTTCCATTATGCGCGGTCTCCAATGCACTACTTTGACCGTTAATAATTTTAATTTCGTATTAGTAAAAGTTATAAAAAATTGATATTTAGAAAATTCATATTGAAACGAATCCAATGATATCCCACAAGTTAACTTTTATACTTTTAATCATACTATTAATTACGGTCAAAGTTTTTAAACTTTGACCATATGAATAGTAAACATGAGGAACATTATGAAACGGATGGAGTACTACCTATTAAATTAAATAAGTCAATTCAAGTCCCTTAAACTCTGTGCCGATCAAACTGGGTCGAGTATTCCGGGACGAAGGGAGTATTAAGAAAAAATAATACCCCATACATTATAAGAGTAACCATTATTGTTGTACTTTTATGAAAATTATTTTTTTAATTTATTTTCGCAATAAAACAAATTAGTTGTAAGAATTTGAGCCAATAGAATGACAACTCATTAATCCATCCAAATTCAAACCAACCAATGAGATTACAAGGTCTTTTATTAATAACCAATAGAATTACAAGGTTAAAATTACAAAGAAGAGATTAAAAAGGAAAGAAAATAAAAGGGAAAATCATTTTAGGACACCTTAAAGGGAAATGGGGAAAACATTTAGGTATAGAGGGAGTAGTATAGTTATACTACCTTCATTCCTAAATGATCTTTACGGTTTCTATTTACACGGTAATTAAGGAACTTTGATGAGCATGTGATGGTGGGTAACAAGTGGGTAAATGAGTAACTATAAATTATCCAACAATGTAAATGAACGAAAATTAATATTAAAGTATTATGAGTTGGTAAGTTATGGTGAACTTCCATAATAAAATATTGCAAGTTGTATATTATGGTGGGTCAAATAAGGATATAAATATAAAATTATATGTCAAAATGAAATAAAGTAGATTGTAAAAAACTTTCAGCAACAGAGTATAAAACGGAAAGCGTAAAGAACATTCAGGAACAGATGGACTGAATTGGAATTTGCTAAGTCCAGTTTTTTTTTTTTTACTTGGATATTTGAGTCTGAGTCCGACAAAAAATTTCTTGAGTCTGAATCCAGTCCGATCCATAAAAAATTTCCTGAGTCTGAATCCAGTCAAATCCTATCCAAATTGTTTTTTGAAAAAAACAACTTTATTTAAATAAATAAAAAAGTTTAACTCAAATGGTTCGAACATAAATGCAAACAATATTGTTACCACTAATTTTTGTGACACATAAAATAAAATATACGAGCATTAAATATTAGGTATGAAATGCTTAACACCTATAACTACAAGTCACTCTTCCGTAAAGAGTAAATAAATAGGCATGAAGCAATAGATATAATTGCAAATAACAATATGTCACATCTAAATACTTAGCCAAAAAAGGTTACAGTTCTTAAAAATTAAAATTTAAAAATATATTAAAGCACAATAATCAACCATCACAGCCGATTTGAGAGAACGCGAAAGAAAAAAAGATTGATAGAATATTTTTGGGTTATGAGTTTTATATATATGGAGTGCAATATTTGGTTGTTTTTTGTTAAACATGAAGGCCCAAAAATCACATGCATATTTTACAATAGTTTTTAAATTACATATGTTTATCTATAAATAAAATCTTAAAACATTGAACTTAATTGGATTTTTTGGACTCTAAAAGGTTGAGTCCAAGTGCAGTCAAAAAATAATTGGACTTGGTAATTTGAGTCCGAGTCCAATCCAAAAAATTTCAAGTCCGATTCAGTCCGATGAGTTTGGACCGGAGTGGATTGGACTTTGGTCTTTTCTAAATTCACTAACACCCCTACGCCCTATCACCTAACTCATGCGGCTCATGCCATTTTCATCTTCCGATTAATAGATAGCCTAATCAAAGCGCTAGTTGCATTGTAAATTTTATGAGTATTTAAAAACGTTTTTCAAAGTAGTATTTAAAATAAATAAAAATCCCAATTTAGTGTTTTCCAAAAATAATTCTTTTTTCTCCAATGACGTGTATTCTTGAATTTTCCGAAGCTAATTAAAACAAAAAAATAAAAAAAACTTAAAACCACCAGCAGAAAATTGCTTCATGTTCTTCAAGCAGCGCAACAACGAATCGTCTCCTTAAGAGCAAAGGAGTAAGGTGTATAGGGATGTCAGTGGGGCGGGTTTCGCAGGAGACCCGACCCGCATTCGCCCCAAGTAGGCGGGGATGGAGGTAGGTTTGGCGGGTGATGGGGCGGGGATGGGTATAAAAATCGTACCCGCCATGGGTGATGGGGCGGGTGTGGATTTTGTGTGGAACCCGCCCCATCCCCGCCCGCCCCGCCCCATACCCACTCGCGCCGCTTCATACCCGCCATGGGTGATGGGTTGAGTTTGGATTTATTTGCATGTTTAGGTGATAATATGAATTTAGGTGAGATTTTTTTTGTTATGACATTTTTTTTTCCGATTATATATGTTACTTTAGTCATACGGTATTTTTTTTCGAATGTTAACTTTCATTACTCCGTATACATGGAAAATGTTTGCTAAATAAGAAAAATTTGGCGGGTACTGGCGCGGGTATGAGGCGGGGATAAGACGGGGATGGATACCCAGTTGGGTGGTGGGGCGGGGATGGATTTTAGTTTATACCCGTTGGGGCGGGGATGGGGATGAATTTTGTACCCGCCATGGGTGATGGGGCGGGAATGGAGATGAAAATTTTAGGTGGGGATGGGGATGGAGGGACCTACATCCGCATCCGCCCCGCCCCATTAACATCCCTAAAGGTGTATCTCCTTCAAGTCGAGGAAAGTACAGCTCGAGATTGAGCATCACGCCATCACCACCTTCAAATGCAAATTAAAATTGGTAGGTGCTTTCCTAAAAATTAAAATCAATCCCTAGTCTATACTAATATATTAAAAGGCGTTTATAAGAACGTATATATTCCACGTAAATCTCTTCTTATTACGCCACATCACCACTAATAAGTATTATGACATGTCATTGACAATCAAAAGGCATATAGCAAGAATCGAACACTAGACCTCTTGAACTAAAAGTTGCACTTCTTACCATCTTAACTAGCCACATTGATGTTATATTTTACCATTATAAATATAAAATATAAATGAATAACAATGAATTTAAAAAAAAAGGGCCGGAAATTAATTACTTAACTTATAAATGTAAAATTCTTCCCTTTTCATCTTAAGATAAAAAAATAAAAAACTTAGTGTAATGGAGTGTAATTATGAGTACGAAAGAGGAAAACGTTAACAGAGGTATAATAATCAACTAATCATGAAGAAGAGGACTCGACTTTGTTTTGATATTCGGATACGGGAAGGAAGTTTGTTGACTGGCCACGGATCTTGCGTGGAAATCCGATAACAGCACCACCTATATAAACACATATCTACAAAAACTAAACCCCAGTAAAAGTGAAACCCGGAGCAACACCCTGGCAACACACTAGTTTTCTAATTAATTCTTGAAAACATCGGCGGAAAAGCTAATTATTGGAAGAAAAAAAAATTAAGGCATCAAGTTAGTATAAAGAATTGATTCTTGAATTGAGTTAAGACACATAAACTACTTTTAATTTTCCTTTTTATGCTAAAATAAAAATTCCTAGTGTTATACTCCGATCCAAAAGTTTCTAGTGTTATACATGAATTAATTAGTGTAGGATGTGTCATTGGTGTATACTGGATGTGCAATTGATAAGTATATGAATTAGCAATTGAGTAGGGTTTTAAAAAATCCTAGTTAGTGTTGAAATCTGGGTTTAATTGGCTTTGTTCATGAATAATGTGTATATATCGTGTTTTGATAATTGGTCATACACCTAATTTATATTTCTTCGTCTTTGTAAAAAATGAAAAAACTCGGGTTATCCATTAACTGGACCATTTACACAGATGCTCAAAGATGACTGATTTATTATTCATCAAATGAATATTTTATTACGGAATTCGGTATATCAGTCTCTTGGAGGCTTCTACACACCAACCAACTGCAAAATAAACCAACGGAATTAGATGACCTTTAGTTTGTGTCTTTGAATCGTGATAATGTTGACGGTTATGGAGTAGACAAAGGAAGGGGACTATATATGGTTGGTGATGACATCATCATAAAGAAGGAAGTAGATGAAGTAGAAAATGTTGTGGCATTAGGTGCTACGGTTCAAGAGCTTTCCCATTTAAGTGATGCTTTTTTTACGGGTGTTTAAGTGATATTAATGATGATGAAGTAATCAAATGGATTACTTGGATTTTTATGGTGTCTTAGAGCACGTACTATCATTAGTGAGTAAAAATAAAACTTCGTCAGTCTCTCTCTACCACTTTCTTATTCCTCCATGTCATTTTCCTCACAAACAACACTTTTTTGTAACATTTCATCCGATGTACTAAAAAAAAGTTCACTGCATCTTACTTTTACTATTCACTATACCCCACTACACTTTTCATCTCCCATATACTCCACCTATTTTATTTATCTTTATGTTTATTCATCTATACTAATAACTTAATTATATAAAACACTTAATTAAGGTAAATAATTGTATTTCTGTTAATTATTTTTTAGGTTAATGTTTATATTTTCGCAATTATTTCAAATGATTTTAATGATTTTAGAGATGAGAAAAAATGACTATTGAAAGGGTGTAAAAATATAACAAAATGAGTCTTTATTTATAAATTTTGAAATTTTATGACCGTTATATATATTTTTGGTTTTAAAAAATAACCGTTGCAAGATAGAGTCGTTGCAATTTGAAAAAGAATTATGACTGATTACTTTAACTAATTAACTGGGACATGTAGCGCGCTCCCATTGGACACGCTAACGCGCCCAATCAGCCACCTTTATTTATTTTAGTTTTTTGGATTTATGTAGCTTAAAATGACGAGTTTTGGTCTAAACACACTACTACAAAAAATATCATTATTAGTGCTTTTGCCTCTTCCTCTATTAAAAGTATAAAAATAACGTATTGTAGCACTTATAAGAAAACGCTATTATATGTACACATATTATAGCGAATATTACAAAACATTGTCGTATGTACGGAGTATAGGAGATAAAAACCTTCACAATTTTTTTAAAAAAAACCGGCAACTATTTTCTCTCGCTTCTCTCACTCTGCAAAACCTCAAGTCTTTCAATAAACGACGAAACCAACCTACAAAAATCCTTCACAAGGCGGCGGTTTACGTTGGTGGAGATTTCCTCCATGTGGAGGCGTTTCCTTCGGTCGTCGGTGCTTCTTCTCATTGCGAAATCGAATTCAAGGTAACTCATCCATAAAGTTTGTGGAATTCTGTTTATTTATGGTTGGTTGTTCCTAATTTGCTTTTTAAGTGGGGGGGTATTGTTAATTATTTTTCTTGATCGAATTGGTTTGTGGGGAAGGGGGTTTGTTTTCAATTAGGATTGGTTTAGTTAAGGCTTTTGGGGCTTTGTTCATTTGAATTGGTATAATTAGGTAGTGAGTATTTAGATTGTAATTGGATTCCGATTCTTTATTTTGACAATGGGTTATTGAGTATAATCTTGCAGTTGAATGATATGGGATATCTCAATTCGTGATGTTGAAGGAAAACCACAAAGTCGATTACAAGGTTTTTCCCAAAATCAATTAAATTTTTATGCTACTTTTAAATGATTTCACATTTAATTTTCTATCATTGTGTAGTACAGACCTGTCCATATTTAGACAACTCCAACTTTTTCTTAGAAAGTTAATCTGTCCATTATATCTTAGGTCTACACATACTTTCTTACTTGCGTGATTTTGTATTTATCCACAGTTAGCAAAGCTTTTGTTCTATCTAAATTTCCATTTGTTACCATTTCCACCATTTATGTAAAGGTGAATCATATGGAGCAGCCATATGGCATATTCTTGAATTGTACGGACAGTTAAATTTGCCTCAACTGGAAAGGATTGTTGTTCTTGATGCACATAGTAGTAAAATCAGAAGGTGAGTTGTCTACTTTATAGTTCTCGACACAATATTTTTGTTTGTATATTTCGTACTCATTCGGGGGTCTACGCTCTGACGTTAAGTTACACTAGTTTAGTTTGTCATACTGGTTGACAACCTGTTATCTCATGGTCTAAATGTTGTTATTGAGACTTATCTCATTTTCCTTCGTTCCGTGAGATTCAAATTTTAGCTAATGCTATGACCACCAAATGAGTGTTACTTGATTTAAAACTTGCCATTAACAACATTATTATATGTCAATTTTGAAGATTTAATACCGAACTGTAGAAAAAAATGTGTTGAAATATAACTTTAGATAGCAAGAGCTATGTCAGTTGCTTATACGTTGAAGATGCTCATTTCATAAATTTCCCATCACTACAAGAAAATCAGTTTTGGGCAACGGAAAAAATCGTCGGCTAAATAGTGGAATTCGTCGGCTTAAGTTTGGGGTGACGATTTTATCCAGGTCTAAGGTCGTTGCTATAGGACCGACGCCCTTGTTACATTTGGGCGTCGAATTCAAATATCGTCGCACAAAATGAGTTTTGGGCATCGAATAAAGTCGTTGCCCAAAGTTTCTTTGGGCAACGAGTTTTAGATTTGTCGCCTAAAGTGTAACAAAATGTGTGACGATGTCTGCCTTCGTTGCCGTATGTTGGTGACTTTGTGCAACCACATATATTTTCGTTGCCCTTAAGTGGATATCTTTGAGCAACATATTTTCTTTTTAGCAACTTAAAAGTAGTCGCAAAATCAATAAAATATATCCGTACCAAAAATGAATTAATAAATTAAAAAATTAGCAACTAAGTAGTTGCTAATTTCTTTGTATTAAACCCAAAAAGTGTATATACAAGAATATGGAAGTATCATTTTCATTACCAAATACACAGTCAAGCTTAAAACAACAAGATTAAAGAAAAAATAACACAGCCCAACAAACAAAAATACAAATCAAAAGGACAAAACCCCCAAAATACAACTGTGGCACAACTCTACAGTTCGCCGTGTGATAACCACAACAACAAACCAAAGAGAAACTTCACCAATAGCATAGTTAAGCGTTGAACCTGAGTTGAAAACAAGACATCACATAATAGAAACTGTAACCAAGCACGAAACATAGTATAATGATGTGCAACTGACTGAAGTTGAAATACATCATCTTTAGCTTCCATATTCATCCCAACCTATTTACACTTACTGCATTGTTTACAAACATGCCAGCTCCAGTTGACAGAGACATGAATTTATTGCTCTACTCACACCAAAAAATGTATCATGTCATATGACAGACATAAAGTACAATGATAAGGATACGAACATCAATTACCTGCTTCTTTGAGTCACAGTTCCCATAAAGTGAACACTCTTCTTCAACTGTTCACCTGACCATCTTTGAGGGGTATTGTTGTTTGGTCTCACCTAATCTACATATAAAACAAAGAGGTCTCATAACAGAAACATGGGAGAGAAAATACACAAGTGCGCAAGAGCTTCACAGTCGAATGTATGTTTTGCTTAGACATGCATTGAAAATGATTATACAGTAAATTAAAGTGACTCAAAGCAGACAACCATACCCAGACATGACAGAATATTAAACTCAATGTGACATATTCTGATCATATTAGCAAGTGGCAACAATCACTTCAAAGATCAAACAATGACAAAAGGAGTCATAGAAACATGCTTGACTCATAGTTTTTTGATGCCTACTAGCTATTTCTTGCAAACAACGCAACAAATTAAAGGTTCCATTCCCAGAAGGATTTTTTGGAATAGCACTGACCTGTATCATTGTACTTATCGTATTAGATGAATCCCAAATGCAGACGTGGCAAACTTAAAAGACCAAAATACTACAAGACTATCAGTTCCAAAGTTTCAGGATTAAAACAGTAGGTGTTTGCAGGTATTTGGATTAGCATAACATCAAAGTTCTAGCCCGAATAAATATAAACATTGATGTTTAGCTAGTTATTCTGAAGTAGAAAATCCATAACATTCCATTACGCGCATAATTACATAATGCCATATACGATATCCATAACATTTCATTCTTCACATAAATGAAGACACATAATTAACTATTCAAGCATTTAGAACTAAAGTTATGAACATTTTAGTTAATTATATATGAAGAAAACAATGTAATAATTGTGGGGTCATTCCTAATTTAAAAGTGTAACAACTAATCTGGGACGGACGAAAAAGGAAGGTGTAACAACTAATCTGGGACAGAGGGAATACTTTCCTTTTCTCCTCATGCTCTTCTACCAAGGCCCGTGGTACAACCAATTCACCTTGGTATATCGTTTTCTTCATAAATCTCATTACCAACCATTACCACTTGAGGGGTGGTATTGGGTGGATATGGAAATTTATGAAGAAAAATATAAGTTTAGGGATGAGATCGCATTACCAAAAACATTATGATATTGCCTTCCTTTCCAAATTACACTCAAATTCATTCCCTTGTCGCCATTTATTAGTGTATTACTGGCTACCAAGCGTATTTAAGTACTAGTCTCTAGCTTAGGGATGCGATAAACCATTGTTAATAATAAGGAAAAGACAATTGTAGTAAATACCTCCTCAATGAGATGTCTTCTCCATCCTCCAATTCGGTTGGACTGAGAAGATGTTCTAGAAATTGAATTTGCTACTAATTTACAACGACATAATGCATCATCTTTCCTTGTGACTGCATCCTCATCTCCCAAGTAAGATCTTAGGTAACTGATTCTCTACCAAACTCTAGAAAATCATTGCCCTGAATATATACAAGAAATCAAACACCAACACATGGCCAAACAAAAATAGTGCATCTTTAGCCAGGACATGACAAGGTACAAATCTTGAAGTTAAAATGTGCAAGAGTCTGCAAAGCAAGTTGTATAAGAACAGGGCTAGAGACATCTGATGCCAGCAAAGGCGTACTTACCGTATTTCCTCGACCTATAGAAGCAACTGCTCACCTGAGCATAATGAGATCTCGAAAGAATTACAGAAATGCATTCCAGCAAGCAGTCTCGAATTGGTGAAAGCAACGAAGGAATGCTGAGGAATTATAAAAACAGATAAATTATAATCAAGAGACAAAGACAAGCATTAAAGGCAATCACGTGCCACATGTTGTGTGTAACTACTCATTTCCGCTTGGCCCTTTATTGATAGAGGCTCACGGTTGGTCCAATCTGTGCATAAAGGTCCAATCTATTGATTTATCTTATATAACTTTCAAAATCTTATGTAAGCAAACGGTATGGTCCTGGCCAAGCTGGTTCGGTAAAATAAGTAAAAACTCTCTCTCATTCCAGGCCTCAATTTACATTTCCAAAAGTCCTTTCGGCTTCCTATTAATTATATCAGTTTCTACAACGAAACTTATTAGAGAGTTTTATTCTATAATGTGATGGTTTTAAATCATATAAAGTTTGATGAAAAAGATAGACTTTAAATGAAGCATTACACACCAGGTGAGGTTCTGCAAAATATTGCAGTAGAATTGCCCATTTCTTGCCTGCCATTTCAGGTAAGTCCTTTTTAAGAGCATTTGTTCGAGTAAAAGTAAAAAACACAAGTCGTTAATGTGACACATGTAAATGGGCACATAAGTTAAACACTCTCATTGAAATTAACCATAGACAACATACCAACACGAAGGACCCTTCAAAAGCCTACTTGCATCTTCCTTCCCTCTACATGACGGTGCTTCAGTTTCCATACAACTGCTTTCACTTATATGACGTTCTTGAGATGGCGACTTCCGCATCTGCTGCAATACTACTGTTCTTTCACATATTGAATTTATTTAACGAAAATGATAAAGGTCGCAACATGCGATCTTTAAGCCGTGTCACAATGATGACATGACATGCTTATGTGTAATGATTTAAATTGAAAACTAAAATATTTAACTTGTATATCCTATTATACATGTTCAAAAAAATGTAGGAAAATTTTAATATTCTAATTTGTTTCCTTATTTATATCGAATACCTTATTTACATATTTTCATAGTAAAAATATTGCATTGGTAGTAAAAATATTATGATGACTCATAGCCTACGTGGCGCATATATGTACCAATTAAACTCCAACACGTAAGATTGCGACAACTAAATGTTGTCGCAACTTGTGACCTTTATCATCACCCTTTATTTAATCACTGGTCGTAGTTGAACTCGGTGAATTAATATTCAATACCTCCACAAAAGACAAGGGTTTTAAACTTCGATTTTCTCTCTCAGTGTTGTACGATTTGACCTATTGTATTCATCATAATATTAAATCATAAACTCGACCTAGAGAAAGTAAGACGACAGTAGCACATGCTGCCACTCTGACAATACTCACCCCACTGATCGAGGGGAAAACTAGGTCGTTACTAGTCTCTCCTAATCAAACAAATTACCTAAACTAACCACTAAACACAAGTAAAGCGGTAAGCAAGGGTGGGAATCCACAAGGACTAAGGTGCGCTAATTTATGTTAATCGAACAACAAGCTAGGTCGGAACGGGGTTTTGGAGAATCCTAATAGACTAAAACTAATTAAACTAAACTAAGAAATCAAAAGTAAACGAGATTAGGGAATGGGTCAAACAACAACAAATCATGGAATGGACATAAGACAATTGAAAATGGGGAAGATTCACAAGCACTACATGAATAAGCGTTGAATTCACAAATAGCTCCAACTATCTCCCGACATGCGAGCAATTTCCCTAAGTATCAAGGATGAACTCCCGTTCTACCCTATTATACCCGAGGTAAATAAAAGTCCCAATTCAACCAAATAGTCAAGTTTAGGTATTTAATCCCTTTCCAACCCAACTAGACTACTCCAAGCAATCATGAAACACTTAATTGATCAAGTTAAATGCAACATGTATTGGAAATGCCTAAACATATAATAATTTAATCATGAAAATCCCTAATTTCCAATCACAAACAACCAAACCAATCAATGTTGAGTTTTCTCCAAACCCTAATCAATAAACTACTCCATAATCATAAAAACACAAAATTTATAGAAATTAATAACTAAAAACATGATTCTAAACAATAATAACAACTAATCTAAACACGAATCGTTAAAATAAACAAAAACAATTAAACTAATTAAAACAATAAATAAATAAATAAAGCAATAAATGGAGAAATAAATAAAGAGAGAGATAGAAATTTCTCATTGATTAATGGTAGAAATCTTCAACCAAATTGCTACACTTGATCATCAAAACCCCCAATTTATTTGATGATTTCTCACTTTTCTCTCTCTCTCTAAAAACCTAAGTTAAAACCCTAAACCCTAAGAAATATTCTAAGTATTTACATGGTTTTGAGTCCCCTTCTAAAATCTCAAAATAAGGTATTTATAGTAAGCTAATTTAGAAAAATAAAATAAAGTGAAAAATGAAAATAGAGTAAGAGAAAAAAAAAGGAAAAAAGGAGGAAAAAGAAAAAGAGAGAAAAAAAGAAATAATAAAAAAAGGAAGTAAAAGAATGACAAAGGGTTAAAACCCACGATCCCCTCAAAAAGGAAAAGAAAACAAAGTTCGAAAGATTAAAAAGAACATCAGCATCCCCTTCTTCGTTTTTGCTCTTCCGCCTCTTGCGATTCACCATCAACCATCATCCCGCCGTCCATCACACATCAACGACCATCATTCATCCACCACCATCATCCAATCAGTCGTCGCTCATCATCATCAACCGTCCATCAGCATCGATCATCATCATCGACCGTCAATCAATCCGAAGGACTAAATTCGCTGCTCGATTTTCAGAGTTAATCGCAGCCGTCGAGCTTCATTAATTCCGTACAACCAAACGCGCTCAAATGTTCGACCGAACTCTAATGGAGGTTCGTGCGAACCCGAGTTCGGTTTGGGCGAACACATTGGGGTAACAGCATCAATCGCAACAACAAACACCAAAATTAACCAATGGGAAAGTAAAGGTAAAAATAATTTCCAAACCGAATAAAAGTAACAGCATTAGAAGATGGTAAATATATTAGTGGGAATTAAATTTTAATTACTATGTAGTACTTTACTATAGAATATAGATAAACAATGGGAAAAGATAAGACAAGTAAGAAAGATAACTTTTATGTGTAAGATCACTAACTTCTCGTATTCGACTTTCTTGTAGAGAAAACAATCATACTTGAGAAACTAAGGAACATACTGCATTTTAGTTCTCTATTCATTCAAGTTTGACTCTTAAACGTACAAATGAGAAATATGAGATATTTTCAAGCCTTGCTGGTATGCATCTTGCTTATGGGAAAAACCTTAAAAGTTATATAAAAGCTATGCAAAAACACCACAATATTTTGGTATCACCAGTTGAAAAGATCCAAAGTTCCGAAAAAATCAAAGCATAAACAAAATACCTGAAAAAAATTTAATATACACAAAACAGGAAAACCCTTTAATTCATTTATATTATCTTAGCAACTCCCGCACACACAAAATTGACGGAAAATATATTAAAATGGATCGACAAAACACAATGATATAAAAATCTACAAGAATTCATTATCCAAAATCAACACAAAAAAGCATGAATTCACCATAAAAAATTGCAATAACACAAGAACCGGGAATTCAAAGAGTATGAAAATAAAAGAGTGAAAAAGAGAGGTACTCACCTTTATCGAAGTTATGGGCTTTAAGAGTGACCACGTCTACGCTAAATGCAAAAGGAAAAAAATAATTAATTTACAACGACAAGTTTTCTGAAATTGATAGAGAATACCTGCTGGATATCACACTATATCGCAGTATTGAATCCAAGAAATGCAAATTTGGCAAGAAATCAAAGGATCTGGAATACTAATTAAAGATTAACATGAAATATAAGAAACCAGAAGCAAGAAAATGGAGAGAGAAATAAAACAAACCTGAGTAGGAGGACATTAGTTGCTACGATAATTGTCGGATGCGCAGATGAGAAGTTGCTTGGAGGGGAGAGAAAATGGATCTGATGTAGGAAGAGAACGGAGAAAGCGAAAAATCAGATAAAAGGAGGAAGGACAATAGCGAAGAGGCAAAGAGGAAAAACGAGAGGAGATAGAAGAAAAGAAAAGGTAAGTACAAATGGTTCCCAGCGCATAGGCTCTTTACAAAAGATAGAATGCAGAGGCTGAACTTTCCGACTAATGGGTTGTGTGTGTTATGCGGAGTAGCAAATGAAAGCATAGAACATCTCGTTTTTAGCTTCCCTTATTCTGTTGGAATCTGAACAACAGTTTTGCAATGACTCAACAGAGAGGTTGTTTTCCTTTTGAGACTGAGATTCTTCATGCTGCTAGAACTTGCCGAAGGAAACAGAGAAGACATAAGCTACATGGAATGTGTTTTTGTTGAGGTTGTCTATGCCATTTGGTTGCAACGTAATAAGAAACTTTTTAATGGAGTTTGTGAAGGAATTGAATCTGTAGTAAATAACATTATCTTTAAAGTAGCTTGTAGGTGCAATGATAAAGTGAGAGAATTTTTGTAGGAAAGGTGTAGACTGTAGAGAGGTAGTTTGTTTCTTCTAAAGTTATTATGATAGTTTGCCTTCAACCCTTCTTAGAAGGCGGGGAGGTATTAACTTGAAGTTGTTTTGTGTTTTGGCGTTTTCGAAATACAGTCGGTTCTTATCTTTTGGTAATAAATCTCATGTTTAATTGCCAACAAAAAAATGGTTCCCAGCAAAAACACTAGAAGAAAGAGAAGTAAGAAAGGAAGAAAGAAAAGGAGAAAGAGACAAAGGAGGCACGTGAAGCAAGATGAGAAACGTGGCACCATAAGATTGTGATGAAAAGGGAGGGTAAAATCGTAATCCCACTATTGTTAAGGAAAAGACAAAAAATAAAACAATGAAGGAAATGAGAAGTATGTTCGTAAAATCATATTACATGAATAGTAAGTAGAGTTCAAGGCTTTATAAGTGTTAGGATTCCGTCTATTTTATACCTAACCATAAGCCTATGGAATCCGTCTATTTACTTTATTGTAATAGGTTGTGCGTGCTTGAAGGCAGACAGTGTATAACGGATACCTACTGAACCAGTGTTGGCTAGAAGATGGAAGCCGTAAGTTGGCATCAAATTTACACTTTATGTTCACGGGATATTGATAGGCAAGCTTACATGATTTCAAGAGCAAGCATTTTTGGTTATTTCTTGTAATTATTTTTATGGTATTATTATTTTTTAAATATGTAACTGTTCCTGTAAGATTTGGGAACGGTTGGAGATGTCTTGCTGGTCGAGTGTTGTTGTTACCCTGATGATATCCTGCGCAGATAACAAAGGTGAACTAGCCTCGAGGGTGATTCGAGGATCCCCCCTCCGATGCTAAAGTCAGGTATGATGAGTAATAAGTATTTTGGTTTAAGTGGAAATGATTGTGTTTGCGTACCTTTTGGTCATAAATGAAGCCCATATATATAGGCGCGGGTTGGGCGTACGGTCAAATGGGTCCTACCCGATTGATAGCGACCCGTTGACCTCTTGGTTTGGTCACGTGCCACCTCCCTACCGGCTTTTAAGAGATGCTGGTAGGGAATAATAATTGCCGGTAAGGCTCATCTGCTTTTATCCTTAACGGCTTTGGCGATGCTACCAGCCAGCTGGTAGCATACCCGTACAACTAGCCCCCTCAGAGTGAGCATATCTGTCTTGATCGATGTGCTTGCTCTGAAAATAGTGCTCTTCCTACAACTAGCCCCCATGACTGCGCGCTTTCCGCGAAATGTGCTGGTGCGTTTTGTTTATGTGTTAAGTGCTGACTAGCCTCCTCATAATGAATACCACCTGTAATTTCGCTGAAACTAAGCAGATAGGGCGCCCTGCTCCCCTTTACTGATATGCTCCTTTGGGGATTTTGGACGCTGACTAGCCCCCTTGAGATTTTGGATGCTGACTAGCCCCCTTGAGATTTTGGATGCTGACTAGCCCCCTTGAGATTTTGGATTTTTAGGAAGTATTTTGAATTTGTACCGCTTAAATTTATTCCACGTGTGATGCATCTGCGTGTTATGCGACGCGTGTCGCTTTATCATTTTATTTCAATGGCTGAGATTTGCTCTGTCCTTTCAACTTCCTTTAACTGTCAAATCGCCCGTTTTTCTCGATTTTTGACTATTTAATTTTCTTTTCTTAAAACGTCAAAACACTTTCGCTCTTTTCTTCAAACTTTTCTCTCTCCTTCTCAAATCTTCTCCTTTGTTCCTGTGAGTTATTTTTTCGCTGCTGTTTCTGTTGCTGACTGTGGTGCTTGCGGAAGTGCTGTATCTCGATTCTGGGCTGCTAATTTTCCGTTGTGCGAGAAGGTATAGTCTTTTTTGTTTTTGTTTCCCCCTTCGTGTAGGTTTATATTTGGGTATAATGTCGAGTGAGCGAGATAGTGATAATGTGTTGAGTGGGGCTGGGTATGACGATGCTGACCCTGCGTCCACTTCTGAGGATGTCAATTTTGAGGATGATGATAAACCGTCTACCTCTGATTATTTTGAACCGTCTTACGAGGATGCTGCAAAGGAATTACAGGCTCATATGCGCAAACAGGTACGAGCCGATATTCGTCATGATTTGAATTTAGTAGATAACTGCGAAACAATCCCGGCAGTGGATGCTCCCTCTATTGCCCTTGAGTACGAACTTCGATCATGGACGCAATTTATGGACCCTGCCAGTAAAGGATATGGTGACTATGGCACTAATTTTGGCAATGTTGTTGTGTCTTTTACCCAGGATGCCGTTAGGGGTGCCCATCTAGAGGACGTGGCTGGTGGGAGCCGTCAGATGGATGAAGGGGAGGTTAGCAGTCGTGCCAACGATGTTGCGGGGTCCGACAACTCCGCCGGTAGTGGTGGGGGAGAGGATGAGGATATAGGGGATTCAATTTTGGAGTCTGATGATGATATTGGCCAGTTGTGGGATGATGGTGAAGACGTGACCTCTCTGTGTGAGCAGGTTTTGAGGGAAGGAGATCTGGATGTGGAACCAAATTCCGATACGGAGGAGATGAGATACAGGGTTGAGAGTCCTCCTCCTGCTGGTAGTGCCGTTTTCAAAGCTAAAATAATCAAATCTTTCCGTGATAAGGCTATCAAAGACGACCATCCGCGCTGGGCCAAAGAGTACTTGAAACTGCCCAAAGGGTACCGTCTCGTGATTCCTGCTGAGGGGAGTGTGATTTTGGATTGCCCCCCTGATCATATCGGCGTGTATGCCCATCATCTTGATTTCGGCCTCCGATTTCCCCTTCATCCTTTTATAGAGAAGGTATTCCGGGCTTGGAACGTATGCTTGGCGCAGGTAACGCCTCAGGTAGTGAGGAATGTGGTGGCTTTTACCTGGCTGCTGTCTTTTAAACAATGGCCCCAAACCATTAACCTGTTTAGGCGGTTGATTTGGTTGAAAAAATATAAAGAAGTCTGGATGGTGGTCTTTTTACACCAAGGAAAGCAAAATGACCGTCAACCCCAAGCTGTCTAGCTGTAAAGACTGGGAAAAAAAGTTCTACTGGTTGAGAGTGCCCTCTGACTTCCCCATTCGGACTCGCTTTCACCTCCCCCGTCCTCATATGAACCATTACCCCATTCGGGAGTTGGGTTTCAGGGAGAAAAGGGCCCATCAGTTTGTGTCCTGTTTGCATGTTGACACCGGTTTGCAGAAGTCTGTGACCGTTCCTAAGTACTGGTTTCCTCCTGCTAAGTATATTTTGGGGAATGGGCCGCTGTCTGCAGTTGGCTTGTGCCACACCCATACTCTTGGTATGGTCGTGGGGCTGATAGCTATATCCCCCTCTCATATTGTTTAAGTATGCTTTTCTTGTTTTGTACGTATTGTTGTTGTCTGTGTTTAAATCTTTACTTGTTTTTTCTTACCAGGTCTGCATACTCTTAACTTTGCTATTCTTGGTTTGGGTAAAGACGGTCGTCCTACTACCAACAACCCTCCCAATCCGAAAGGTGTGTTTTCTACTCTGTCGACCTACGCAACCCAAGCCAACAAAAAGCGTGGCTCGATTCGGGAGGAGGTTGTGAGTGAGTCTCCTGCCAAGAAGACAAAAAGATTAAGTTCCATACCAGCTCCCAAACCCCTTTCCATTCGTGCCCCCACTGGAGTTGTTTTCAAGACCACTCATACTGCTCCCGATAATCCTGCTCCAAAACCTGTCTTCAAAACCACTCATACTGCTCCCGATATGGCCGGTGGTTTTAAAAGTTTGGATTGCGGTCGTGGTGCTGCCCTTACTGGCAGGCGTCCTCGTGATCGTAACCAACCCTTCACTCGGGTGAATCGGTCTCGAGTGGACGGTACTACGCAGCCTGCCCCTGACAAGTCTCAGCAGAAGTCTCCTGAGAAGGATTTTGAATCAGCTGCAGATGCGAACATCGCAGGCCAAGGGGGTGATGCTGTTGCGAATGTTGAGCCGATAGCCCAACCAGACTTGATGGTTGTGGATCTCATGACTCCAACCCGCCAGAATCAAGAGCAAGAGGTAAATGATACTGATGTTGCTGGTATGGGCCAGAAGACTCCTCCTCTCATGCCTCCTACTCTTCATACTTCTTCTGGGTATGTTCGCCCTAGCCAGAGTGATGGTACCAGCTCTGGTCTGAACATGGGTGTCTTTGTCCGTCCTGGGGAGTGGATTGAGAAGACTCCGATTTGCCTATCCCCTAGGAAGATGAAGTACTTTGAGGTTCCTCCTGGTGAGCCTGATGAACCCTGGAACCCTAAAATCGATCTTCTTCGTGGTGAGTCGATACTCACCGATGACTGCAAAGGAGGTGGTTGCATGGGTTGGAGGTGGACCTGTCAAACGGGTCGGTCGGGTCGGGTTGTAAAAATTTACTTTCGGGTTCGGGTTGAATCGGGTCGGTCACTTTCGGGTTCGGGTTTACAAATGCTTGTTCAAGACCCAGAACTTTCGGGTTCGGGTCGACCCAACGGGTTGAGAGATTTTAAAACGCGCATTATATTTTCATTAATTTAGGTGAAAAATATACAAAATATTGGCACAAGTTAACAAATTTTCCTACGAAAGTTTATATTTTGTCAAATTCAATCATAAAATGGCGTATAATTCAAATTAAAATCATATTACACAGAACAATAGTAAAAACAACGTGTCTTTTATGCTTAAATTTTCTCATAATCTCATTTATTACTATAAATACAATGATTTTCAATCGGTCGGGTCTAAAACGGGTTCGGTCGGGTTTTGACCCATTCCTTTTCGGGTTGTTCGGGTTCGGATAAAATCGGGTTACGGGTCACAAAATCTTGTTCAGGACCCAGTATTTTCGGGTCGGGTTCGGGTCGGTTTTCGGGTCGGGTCGATTTTTGACAGCTCTAGTTGGAGGGCTTTGAAGGATCTGGCTACTCCTCGCGACAATCCTGCTGCTGAGATTGACGCGCCGGCTGCCCAACATATGAATGATTTGCTCAAGGTATGCAATCGGTGTTACTTTATGGTATGCTTTTTGTATATATATATATATATATATTTGCTCAAGGTATGCAATCGGTGTTGTTTTTGACGAATTGTCTTTTGTAGGCCTGCAACTCTGCAGTGGAGCTTGTGAAGCTGTACCTCTGCTACCAGGAGCAGAATGAAGACCTTCAGAAAAGGCAGGCTGATCTGGAGAAGCAGGTGAATGACGCCAAGCAAGATCTGGACCAAAAAACTTCTGAGCTGAAAAGGGTGAAGCAACGCAACAAAGAGTTGGAGAATGTTGCGAACAAGCTGGAGGCAGAGGAGACCAAGAACAAAGAGCTGTCTGAGAAGTTGCTGGAGGCGGATGAGAAGGCCAAAGCTGCTTACAAGACCGGTGCTCGGGATGGTGCCTTGCGATTTTCTCGGTCCCAGACCTATAGTAAGCGTATCACGGATAGTCATAACGGTGGCTGGTTTGCTGCCCATCGTTGTGGCGTTCATGGTATTGGCCTTACCAAGGAGGACTGTGAGGATATTGAGTATGCTTTTCTGGTGGAGGAAAAGCACAGGGTACCAACCGGTTGGGAGTCACAGATCATTCCGGAGGAGATCATTCAGAATGCTGATCCCTTGACTCTTCCTCCCATTGAGTTGAAAGAAGAAGATTATCTGGACCCTGCCATCCTATCCTCCAGCACTAACCAGACAGATCATCCACAAGGTTGAAGATGCGGGCAGTCATCACCGGTATCCTCCTGCGGTTCATCTGGCGTTTTTGCTTATCGTGACTAGTCTCTTTTTTGTAAACGCATATTTGTTATCAGCTGTTTGTGGCACCTTTTGCCCATCATTTGAAGCCTTGTTTTTGTAAACTTTATTAAACTTATCCTGTGCCGTGTTAACAGCTAACGAAATTTAGTCTTGGTGTTGGCTGTCGAATTTGTTTTATCAGATGGTGTTGCTCTTATACTTATGATATTTGTGTTGTTTGTTTTATTTTTCTATTTTATGTTTGCCCTCATTTATGCAATTGTGCTGTTTGAATCTGGTACTTTACCCCGAGTCAGCAAGCTGATAGTAGCCTTGCTGACCTATTTTAAGGGTTAGATTCGTATCACCCCGAGTCAGCAAGCTGATAGTAGCCTTGCTGACCTACTTTAAGGGTTTGAATCACGATTTTTGATTATACATTACCCCGAGTCAGCAAGCTGATAGTAGCCTTGCTGACCTACTTTAAGGGTTAGATTCGTATCACCCCGAGTCAGCAAGCTGATAGTAGCCTTGCTGACCTACTTTAAGGGTTTGAATCACGATTTTTGATTATACATTACCCCGAGTCAGCAAGCTGATAGTAGCCTTGCTGACCTGCTTTAAGGGTTAGATTCGTATCACCCCGAGTCGGCAAGCTGATAGTAGCCTTGCTGACCTACTTTAAGGGTTTGAATCACGATTTTTGATTATACATTACCCCGAGTCAGCAAGCTGATAGTAGCCTTGCTGACCTACTTTAAGGGTTAGATTCGTATCACCCCGAGTCAGCAAGCTGATAGTAGCCTTGCTGACCTACTTTAAGGGTTTGAATCACGATTTTTGATTATACATTACCCCGAGTCAGCAAGCTGATAGTAGCCTTTCTGACCTACTTTAAGGGTTTGAATCACGATTTTTGATTATACATTACCCCGAGTCAGCAAGATGATAGTAGCCTTGCTGACCTACTTTAAGGGTTAGATTCGTATCACCCCGAGTCAGCAAGCTGATAGTAGCCTTGCTGACCTACTTTAAGGGTTTGAATCACGATTTTTGATTATACATTACCCCGAGTCAGCAAGCTGATAGTATGCTTTTCTGACCTACTTTAAGGGTTAAATTCTTCTGCTTTGAATTCCTCGACTTTCTTTCATTTCATGGACCATAACAGGCCTGGCTCAATCGGCCTTTTTGGGTTAGTGACTACACATAAAACTTTCTAAGGACGCTGGCGTTCCATGAATTTTTTAGCGCTGTTCCACCCATATCCATCAGCCTAAAAGCTCCTGGTACGATTTCTTCCCATATCTGATAAGGCCCCTCCCAGTTTGGGGTTAACTTTCCTTGGACCTTTGCCTTGCCTGTAGCTGCAGTTCTGCGGAGCACCAGGTCTCCTACTTCAAGCTGTCTGTGTTTTACTCTTTTGTTGTAGGCATTACTTATACGCTGCTTGTAAGCCGCCGATCTGATTTCTGCTCTGAGTCTGATCTCTGGTAGAAGATCCAGCTCCTGCTTTAACAGTTTACCGTTCTTGTCTTCTTCATAATGCTGGATCCTGAATGTAGGTAACCCTACTTCTGCTGGTATCACTGCTTCTGATCCGAAACATAGACGAAATGGGCTCTCTCCCGTTGCTTCCTTAACGGTGGTTCTATTTCCCCAAAGTATCTCTGGAACAATATCGGCCCAACCAGCCTTGTAGTCGTCTAGCTTCTTTCTCATTGCTGCCAGTAGCTGCTTGTTGGCAGCTTCTGCCTGTCCATTGCTTTGGGGATGACAAACAGAAGAGTAGGCAAACTTAACCTTGTACATACTCAAGAAACTCTGAACTTGCGAGCAATCAAACTGTACCCCATGGTCCATCACGATTGCCATCGGTAATCCGAACCTGGTGATTATATTTTTCCATATGAACTTTTTGACCTGATTTGCAGTTATCTTTGCCACCGGTTCTGCTTCTATCCATTTGGTGAAATAATCGACTGCCACTATCAGAAATTTTCTACCACCGGATGCCGTTGTGAATGGTCCTAGAATGTCCATTCCCCACTGGGCGAACGGTACTGGATTTAGGATTGGCATGAGATCGTTTGCAGGACGATTGATGACTGCTGAAAAAACTTGACATTTTTCACATTTCTTGACGTATTCTTGTGCGTCTGTTAGCATTGTCGGCCAGTAGTATCCTTGCCTTTGGCATTTTAGTGCAAGGGTTTTTCCTCCCTGATGATTTCCACACACTCCTTCATGTATTTCTTCTATCAGTCGTGCCGATTCGTATGCTGATATACATCGTAAAAGAGGCAAGCTGAAACCTCGTTTGTAGAGTTGACCTCTGATGATTACAAACCAGCATGAGTTCCTCATCAACCTTCTTGCTTCCGTTTTTTCTGTAGGCATTGTTCCATCTCTCTTGTATGCCCACATGGTATCATACCATTCAGGTTGGCTTGTGATTACCATCACCTCTTTCCCCAATACTTCAGTGCTCCTTCGATGCATGACTTCTATCATTACTGATTTTACCAGAGCACTTGAGCTGGCCAGTTTTGACAGGGAGTCTGCCAACATGTTCTCTGATCGGGGTACTAATTTTATTTCGAAGCTTTCCAACTGTGCCACTGACTGCTTAAGATTTTCGGCGTATCGTTTCATGGAATCTTCCTTCGTTTCATATTCTCCTGAGAACTAGTTTGCTACCAGCTGTGAGTCGGTTGTGAGTGTGAGCCTACGAGCACCAGCTGTCGCGCAGATCTGTATGCCAGCGATTGCGGCTTCGTATTCTGCCTCGTTGTTTGACGCCTGGAAAGAGAACTTAATAGCATATTCGAACTGATCTCCTTCTGGTGAGGTAACTATTACCCCTGCTCCTGCACCTGATTTGGTGACAGAGCCGTCTACTGCTACTTCCCATTTTCCTTCCTTTATTTCCTCCTCCTGGTATGATGCTTCGACTATGAAGTCAGACAGCGCTTGGGCTTTTATAGCCATTCTGGGCCGATACTCCATGTGAAACTCTGATAGTTCAATCGCCCATTTTAGGAGTCTACCTGATGTGTCCATTTTTTGCATTGCTTTTTCCAGTGGGTAGTTTGTGAGGACTTGGATTCCGTGTGCATCAAAGTAAGGTCTCAGCTTTCTGGCTGCAATCAGTACTGCCAACCCCAACTTTTCTATCAAGGAGTACCTCGTTTCTGCTTCTTGCAGGATGTGACTGACAAAGTACACCGGTATTTGTGTTTTATCTTTCTCTATGATCAGTACTGCTGCCACTGTGTGTTGAGAAGCAGATATGTATAGCTGCAGTGTGTCTCCTTCATCTGGTCGAGCTATTGTGGGTAAGGCTTGCAGGTGCCGTTTTACTGCCTCAAAAGCTGCTTTTTCTTTTTCTCCCCATTTGAATTTCTTGTTTTGCTTTAACACGTTGAAAAAGGGCAACGACCTGTCTGCTGATTTGCTAATGAACCGGGTCAGTGCGGCCATTCTTCCTGTTAACTTTTGCACGTCTTTTATGCAACCGGATTCTGGTAGATTCATAATTGCATCTACCTTATCTGGATTGGCATCGATTCCCCTTTCGCTTACTAGAAAACCCAAGAACTTTCCTGATCGGACCCCGAATACACATTTCTTGGGATTTAACTTCATCCTGAACCTCCTTAGAGTTTCGAAAGTTTCTCTCAAGTCGTCGATGTGGTCGCTGGCCAATCGGCTTTTAACTATTGAGTCATCCACATATACCTCTACGTTCCTCCCTTTCTGGGAAGCAAATACCTTATCCACCAACTTCTGGTAGGTTGCTCCTGCATTCTTCAGCCCAAACGGCATAGCCTTATAGCTGTATACCCCTGAATCTGTGATGAAGGCGACCTTCTTTCTATCGGCCTTACACAAACTGACTTGGTGATACCCTGAAAAGGCATCCAGGAAACTCAAAAGAGCGTGGCCACTTGTTGAATCTACCAGTCTATCGATTCGTGGCAATGGATAGCAGTCCTTGGGGCATGCCCCATTCAGGTTGGTAAAATCTACGCACATTCGCCAACTGCCATTTGACTTTTTTACCATGACCACGTTGGCCAACCATTCGGGGTAGTCACAAACTTCTATGAACCCTGCTTCCAGCAATTTTTCTACTTCTTCTTTTATTGCAGCATTTTTTTCATTGGAGAAATTTCTCTTCTTTTGCTTTACCGGCCTGACTGACTTATCTACATTCAGACGATGCACTATAATGTCCGGGCTGATACCGGGCATTTCATCTGCAGAGAAGGCAAAGACGTCTGCATGTTCTCGTAACAGGCCGATAAGATTGACCTGCTGATCTGCCTCCATATCGGCACCTATTCGTACCGTTCTTTCTGGAACTCCCTCTATCAATTCAATTTCCCGAGTTTCTCCATCTGCAGCCGGCCTTGGGATGCAGACAGGCCTTTCATCAAAATTTTCCATGCTCAGATCCCCTCTCTTTCTTTTGGTTGGCATGTTTGCTTCTCGGGCAAGGTTGGTTTTCGGCACCATCCTTCCTGGTGCCTTTATCGCTGTCAGATAACACGATCTGGCAGTCTCCTGACTGCCATGTACCCTTTCTGTTCTTTCGAGATTTGAGAGATATATCATGGTCAAATGATATGTGAACACCACCGCCTGCGCGTCATGAATAAATGGTCGACCAATTATTACGTTATACGCTGCTGGTACTTTTATCACCAAAAAGTCGACCATTAAGTCCCTGACTGATGATCCTCTGCCCACTTGAACCGGTAAACGGATACTGCCCTCTGGGTAGACGCTGGCCCCAGAGAATCCGATAACGGGATAGCTCACCCTTGCTAACTCTCCGTGATCTATGTTCAGCTGAGTGAAAGCTTCCCAAAATATGATGTTCGCAGAGCTGCCTCCATCAATCAGGCATCTCTTGACGGGGAAGTTTGCTATCTCAAGTTCCAGTACCAGCGGGTCATCGTGGGGATATATTATGCCGCGGCAATCGTCCGAAGTGAACGCAATGACCGGTAGGGGGGTTGGTTCCGGCCATTTCCTTGCGCTATGGTAACTCACCAGGTGCCGGTGCTCCTCTAGATTTCTTATCGCCCCGCTAACTGTGCCTCCATGCACGGGCCCTCCAGAGATCACCCAGACAGTGGGTCTTTTTCCCCTATCGGCCCCATCTTTGCTTGTTTCCGGTAATGACCGGATTTCTTGCAGGGATGGTGGTGCCTGTTCAATCCTACCAGTGGGCTGTGAATACCCCGGCTGAGTAGGTGTATATGGGGCATGACTATGCGAACTCCCCTGTCTATTATTTCCTCCCTGGCCTTCCTGTCGAACCCTGTACTGGGATAGGTATCCCCTTCTTACCAGCTCTTCGATGTTATCCTTGAGCTCTTTACAATGCTCCGTGTAATGACCATGATCATTATGAAAAGCACAAAAGTTCTTATTGTTACCTGGGGTATCCATCATTAACGGTTTTCTCCACGCTGCCGATTTATTAACTGCGTAGATGGTGGCTCTGGCGGTGTTCAGGGGAGTGTACACCTGATAAGCCCCTACCGGCTGTTGTCTATTCGGATATCCCCCTCTCTGCTGATGGCCCTCCTTTCTACTGTTATCTTTCCGGTAATTGTGTTGCTGTATGGGAACATGATCCTTCCTGGCCGATTGTACTGCCTGATTTCCCCCCATGGGTGATATTAGCATCAGCTCATCGCTCCTGATATACTCATTTGCTTTTCTCAAGGCCTCCCCCAGCGAGGTAAATGATTTTCTTCCCAGGTACCTTTTGAACTCGCATTCTTGCATCCCTCTCAACAGAGCCAAGACGGCTATTTCCTGCTGTAAATCTGGTATGGTGATGGATTCGTTGTTAAACCGAGTAAGGTACTCTCTCAGCGGTTCTTTCGGCCTTTGTGAGATTGACATCAGCTCTCCAGATGTTTTCTTTCGTTCAACCTTGCTAATGAATCGCCTTACAAAGTCCTCTTGTATCTGCCGAAAACTGAATATCGATCCAGCCGGCAACTTCTTATACCAATCGGCTGCCACCCCTGATAAGGTGGTTTGGAACACTTTGCACCACATGGCATCTGAGTCAGAATACAGCATCATGTGTTGTTCGAAAGCGGTGGAATGATTTTCGGGGTCTGTGGTTCCGTTGTATTTGCACGTCGGCATCTTTACTTTCTCCATAGGTTGCTCCAGTATACCCCTGCATAGTGGGGAGTCTTTGGGGTATATGGTTCGCTTCATCGGCTCCTGATGAGGTAGATATCCTTCATATCTATTCCAACCCGGCTGTGGAGACTGTACGATGTACTCCTCGTGGTACGGTGTCGATTCCCTACCAGCAGGAATCGACCCTTCTTGTTCTGACACCGACTCTCGACGTCTAGTAGACCTTTCTCTGCGCCGAGAGCTATGCCTTTTTCTTCTACCCGGGTTTTCACTGTGTACAAGTATTGGTTCAGGTTGTGCTGGCAGTACCACTGCTCTAGGGTTTCGTAGAGATTTCTAACCGGCATCGCACCCGGGCGACTGCCGGTAACCACGATCTGATTTCCCTCTGTCCTCCTTGAGGACAGTTCAGCCATAGCCTTCATGACGGCCGAAGCCGTCAGCAGCTGTTGTGGTGTGAATCTTTGAGACAACGCCGAGATGTTGCTCTGAATCTGTGGGGGGGGGGGGGGTGGGGAATCCTGTGCCCTTTCTTCCATGGACGTTTCGTCCTCTATGATCACGTCGTTCGGATCTTCAAAACCTGGGGGGCAATGCTTATCTGTGACTTGAGTGCTTTTGGGGGAGGATCGGTAAGTGGTGTGACTTGGCTGGTTGAGACAGGTAAGAGAGAAGGTTTGACTGCGGTGGGTTGTGCTACTGGTGTTGGTGTGATCACTGTTGATTGTGGGAGATTGTTGTTTTTTCTAGGTTTTTTGTTGTTGGCATCCATGATGGCTGATTTACTTGACAAGATTGGGAAGTCCCCTCCTTCTAGCGCCAATTGTTCCTGTAAGATTTGGGAACGGTTGGAGATGTCTTGCTGGTCGAGTGTTGCTGTTACCCTGATGATATCCTGCGCAGATAACAAAGGTGAACTAGCCTCGAGGGTGATTCGAGGATCCCCCCTCCGATGCTAAAGTCAGGTATGATGAGTAATAAGTATTTTGGTTTAAGTGGAAATGATTGTGTTTGCGTACCTTTTGGTCATAAATGAAGCCCATATATATAGGCGCGGGTTGGGCGTACGGTCAAATGGGTCCTACCCGATTGATAGCGACCCGTTGACCTCTTGGTTTGGTCACGTGCCTCCTCCCTACCGGCTTTTAAGAGATGCTGGTAGGGAATAATAATTGCCGGTAAGGCTCATCTGCTTTTATCCTTAACGGCTTTGGCGATGCTACCAGCCAGCTGGTAGCATACCCGTACAGTAACTTTTCTATAATAAATTAATAATAATGTCAAGTTCTTTTATTTTATGGTGTGGCTGGAACTTGTCGTATCTAACATTCCAAGATTAGATATAATTGAATTGGAATCAATATACTGGTTATCACCAGTTGCCGTTTTCAATTTTTTTTATTTGTTTATATAATTTTACCGACTGACTATCTTGATTTTCCGACAAGAAGTCAGTTGGTAATTTACCGACTACCACATTGGTCGGTAAAGTACCGACTGTTAAGTTGGTCGGTATTTTACTAACTGCTAAAGTGGTCGGTGTTTTACCGACCGCCAAAGTGGTCGATATTTTACCGACCGCCAAAGTGGTCGATATTTTACCGACTACATAAGTGGTCGTTAAAATACGACTAACTTTGTAGTCGGTATTTTGCCGACTAATAGTAGTCGTTAATGTAGTCAGTATTTTTTACCGACTACTTTTCAGTCGGATTTTAGTCAAACACCGACCAGGAAAATTCCGACTACCGTTACCGACTAAAAGTGGTCGTTAAATTATTTTCCGACCAAATTCAACCTTTTACCGACTATTTTCGACGGTCGAATTGTTGCCGTTTTCTTGTAGTGTTTTGGCTTTTTCTATTGATTATGTTGTCATTATATTATTCTATAAGTGTGAAAGGTATTTTAGTAATCTAAGTGTAATACCCCGAAACTTTTAAACTCGTTTATTAAAAATTAATAATATTTTATTAACGTAATTTCGTTTCAATTATTAGAAATAATTTAAAAATTTCGTTATTTTAAACGTTTTTACGATTTATTTTAAATGATAAATTTATAAACGAAAATTTATTTATTTTTCGTTAACGATATATTTTACGAGACTTTGTTTTAATTAAACATTTATATATTTAGTAATTTCCTAAAATAGCCATTAAAATTCAGAAATTTGGCCTAACTACTTGAAATTACTAAAATGCCCCTAAAGGACAAAATTTTCAATTTGCTTCTTCCTCCCTTGCCTTCCACGTACATGGAAGAAGGAAGCCATTCTCTCCTTCCTCTCTTCCCTTATTTCAGTCTACATTCATTTCCTTGGAGCCCAAGAACTTTTATTCTTCTAGAAATCCACCTAATTACAAATTGAATCAATTTCAGAATTATTTCAATGCAAAAATCAAATTAACAAAATCTGAAATTTTGTTCCTTTGCTCCCTTCCTGTTTCGAACCACTACCCACCACCTTCAACCACCACTCCGTTCGTCACCAATCACCAACCCACGAACCACCAGCCACCGCGTCGACCGCCCAGAACCGCCCCAAGTCACCACCACCACTTCCCCTATTTCCTCTCTGTTTCGCACACCTCTGTCTCCCTCTTTCTTCGTCGCTGCTGCACCCCCCCAAGCCACCGCACCACCTTTTATAACCACCTCAATCCCCGGCGATAGGCCGCTGCGCCGCCCCGGGTTCGACCAAGAAACACCCCTCCCGTGCTTTTTCTCTGTTTCGTTCGAACACCCCTTTCCTTTTCCTTGCAGCTCCGCCGCCGCGAAACCACCACCACCGCTGTCGCCTCTCAGCCGTGGTTCCGCAGTGCGCCGCCCAGCCGCCACCCCTGTCTCCCTTCTTCCTCCTCTGCTCCTCCTTCGAGCCCTCCCCTCCCCTGCTCCCGTGTTTCCTTTCCCAGAAAAAGAAAACAAGTTCCATTTAGGAACTTTGTTTTATTTATTTCTCAAGCCAAGCCCAAATCACTTAGCCCAATTTTCCCAATGTAAGTTTTGACACCTTGGTCCATTTACTAAATCTTAGTGTTTTATGAAATAAAATGGTTACTTAAAATAATATTGATTTTTATGAAATCTGATTTAAATAATGTTTTCGTTAATTTATGAAATTCAAGTAATATATTTCCTGAAAACCGATTTATGAAATTATATTTATTACTAAAATTGGTGTTTAATTATATTTTCATTAAAACTATGAATTTATATATTTCTAACTTTTCTTTTGAAAATTCGTTATTTATAATAAATAGAAATTTCTAAGTTAAATTATTACCATATTAGTAACTAATTCAATTATTTAATATTTTGAAAGAAATTGGACTCGGAGTTCAGGAAGAACGATCCATCGAACAGGAAGTATAAACTACGGTTGAGGTAACATCTATTGCTAACACCCACAATCCCCTTATGAAATGTGTTTTATGAGTTTATGAAATATGTTTATAATGATGTGTTTTATTGGATTGTGGGATATGAAATGTGTTTACAAAGTATGTTTTATGATGATTATATTCAAGCATGTTTATGTATGATTTTATAAGAACGATGTCTATGAGTTACTAATAAGATACAAAACATGATAAATACAAGTGTAACCGGTTCTGGCAGTTAGTGGGGTTACTATTTCTAGGTCGTGCACGTACCGCCGTACCGCGGGACACCCAACAAGGGAGAGTGCTCCTTGAGGGTTACCGCAAGCTAAAAGAGAAACTATTTAGGTACGGGCGTATGTCCAACAAGGGAGAGTGCTCCTTGAGGACTATCGCAAGGTGGGAGACGTCCCGCAAGGCTAACTTGTCAGTTACCAAGTAAAAAGAAGGTTTTAAGAAAATGGGAACTATCAAAGTTTCAAGTTATAAATGATGTTTTATTTCATTTATGAAAATGTTTTACTATGTTCTATTCTCCCTGATTGCAAAGTAAATAAAATGAATTGAAATGAGGTTACGCTGTTAGGGTAGTATGTTACTGGGCCTCGGCTCACGATGTTGCTTTTGTTTTAGGTACGAAGAAGATCGTGGGATGCCTTAGAGTGAGGATGCAACCATCAAATTCACGATCGATGTTTAAATAAAGATAACTATGTCATTAGCAATAAAGGGATGTATTATTTAAAGTCTAAGTTCGATTTCATGATTTGAGTTAGACTTTAATATTAATGTTTAATCAGATGTTAAAAGTATTTATTATTAAAGTTTATTTAGTAATTTAAAAAGGTTATGTCGCCTTGTATTTCCCACGAGGGAGATACGGCAAGTGACGCTCCGACTAAATTAGGGTTTCCGCTGCTAATTAAAGATAATTAACCTAATTAATGGTGTTTAGAAGTCGGGGCGTTACACTAAGAGACATCAAAAGTGAATTTATTAAATAACCTCACCTCTTCACTTGTATAATAGAGATATCTCTTCCTTTTGTGGTCCCACAATTATTCACATACTCCCTCCGTCCCATATAGTCCCATTTGACCCAAAAACATGAGTTTTAAGAAAAAAAAAGAATATAGTACATGAAAAAATAAAATAAAGTACAAATAATTATTGATTTGTATAAAAAAATGAAATATAGTACGAAATATAGTACAATGGGAAGTGGAATATAGTACTTGTTTTTGTTTTGTTGTGTTATCAATGCATTTTTTAATCGGTTTTTTCATGAAATGCCCCTGAGGTTTCACGAAATTCATCAAATACCCTTGCGTGTTTCCAAATACATAATATACCCCTATTTAAACTTAACGTGTACCAAATACCCTTGTATTTAACGACCGTTAGCTCTCCGTTAGCTTTAATTTACGTTTTTACCCTTATTTACCTAATATTCTACATTTTTTTTTTTTTTTAAAATCTCATTTATTCTCTCTCCTCTCATCTCCTATGTTGTTTCTAAGTTTTAACCCATATTCGATCTTACCCCAATTCATCAATAGCCACTGATTCACCTCAAATTACCCAGAAATACAAGCCAATTCTTCAAGTGATTTGATGGTGTAGGTGGTGGAAAGTCCTGCGAATCCACCATTGCCGCCGAAAAAGGTTGAAGGCTGGCGGCGAGAGGAGATCGAGGAAGACCGACGAATCCATTTTACCGGAGAAATTCATTGAGAGGAGAGAACTAAGCGCGGCGGAAGCGAAGAAGAAGACGACGACGCCTTCTCAATTCTCTCTCCTCAAACCACCTCCACCTCCTTCTCCAGACGGCGAAACCCTGACCCGAATGCTTTCCTGGGTCGTTAATTTTTGCTTGAAGTGAGAAACAATGTCGCCGGTAGAAGGATCCCGGGAAGAGAATGTGTACTTGCCCAAATTGGCTGAACAGGCTGAGAGGTAAGAGGAAATGGTGGAGTTCAGGAGTTGTATTGAGGCCACCCATCAGCTATTTTCTTCACAACTTCCTGCACAACCTTATTCTTGATGTTTATGCTTTTAATTGAGATCTCAAAATCATCAGTGAAAAGAGCCTGCAAAAAGGAACCCAACTGATCCGTTCCTGTTGCATCGAACTGTAGAGATTATAATCACATCTTCCTCACCACCTTCAAACCCATCAACTGATCTGCAACTGCTTCTGAGTCAAAGGTGTTTTTATCTCAAGATGAAGGCTGCTTAACTGATTACCATAGGTATTTGGCTGAATTCATGAGTGGAAGTGAGAGAATTGATGCTGCTGAGCACACCTTGTTGGCTTACAAGTCTGCTCAGGACATTGTGCTGACTGAATTACCTCCTACTTTTTGTTTGTAGCAAAGTGTTCACAAATGTGTTATGCTCCCTTGATTTTTTTTCTTTATTCTATACTTCCAGTAGTTCCGTCTTCCAATATCAACCAACCATGGCAATGTGTTTGGGAAAGATTAGGGAAGCCACAAAAAGATGCGCCATCCAAAAGCCAGATTGCTGATGTTTGTGCAAGAGACAAAGCTCATTGCAATATAAGTTGGACTGACCAAAATTCAGCATTGATTCCTAAACCTTATGCACAAATAGATTATGGCAATCAAAGTTTTTGTAAAGTTACTATGCAAATTAATCATCTTTTAATGGAATATAATCCCTATTTATTGCTCTAATTTGTTACAAACTGCTCTAATTAGAACTGCAAAGCCGTTAGATTTAAATTATGCAGTTTAAAAGCAGTTTGGGTATTTGGTGCAAACAAGTTTACAAATAGGTGTATATTGTGCAAAATGTTTATAAATAGGTGCATTTGGTGAATTATAAACATGACTTAAAGGAGGACTAACGGAAAGTCAAAATAGGGGTATTTGGTGAACATTGGGAACAAAACAGGGGTATATTATGTATTTTGAAACACGTAGGGGTATTTGATGAATTTCGTGAAACCTCAGGAGCATTTCATGAAAAAACCATTTTTTAATTAATTTAAGTACATGAGAAAGTGAATATATTAATAATAAAAAATAGTAACATGACTATAATTTTAAGACGTCTGATTTGAAAAACATGACTATAATTTTGAGAAGGAGGGAGTACTATTTTATTACTACAATTATTCAACCATCATCGATTTATTTCAATAAATAATACGAAGTACTCCATAACATAAATACTCACTTTTATTTTATTTTAACAAATTTAACTACGGAGGAAGAACGAAATACTTACCTTTTTTTTTTTTTTTTGTGTGGAGATGACTGTATATTTGTTTTTTGTTTTTAAAAAATAAACGTAAAAAAGTGTCCATGTCACAATCTTTTCCTCTCTCCTCAAACTCCAAACCAGTGCTTTGCATCTCCTTCCTCCTCCTAAAACCCTCCTCTTCCTCTTAAAACCCTACCAACAAAAGCAGCGTCTTGTAGTTGTATCTACATTCGGCGCCGCCTCTGCCAACCGCCTCTCCTCTGCTCCTGCTATTCTCGGTAATTATCTACAAGTATTTTGTATCGATTTTTCTGTTGATTTTTTCTGTATTTTTATTGATTCAAAGATGTAATTTTTTAAACTGTTACATATATTCTGTTGGGGTTTTTTTTGTTAGCTTTGTTTCGATGTTGTGAAATTTGTATTAGATTTTTTGATATGTTTCGATTTTTCTGAGTTTGATTTTAGGTCATTTGGTTATTGCTGTAAACAGGTTTTTGTATTAAGTGGAATTAGCAGGTAGTAATGGGAAGCAGGAAAGGAGGACCTAGTTCTGTAGAGGAGGAAATAGTTGTAGAAGGCGAAACTTCTAACGAAAAATTAGGGTTAGATAAGACAAAGGGGAAGAAGGGGAAGAAGGGGAAGGATAATGGACCGCGAAGTGAAGGCGGGAGTGATGGACCTTCAACTCCGGCTTCTAGCTCAGCTAAACCTATGGAGAGGAGAAAGAAGAGGAAATTGTTAGATAAGGTGAGACATAGTAGTGCTACTGAAAGCAAGGAAATAAAGCCAGCTCAAGAAACACCTGTATGGAAATTTGAGGACCCGGGAACAGCAAGTAGTAGCAATGGTCAGCCAGTTCTTCACATGGAGGTTTTTACTGAATTGGCCTCGGCTGATGCCTCTAAAAGAGAAGCTGCTGCTGAGAGATTGGCGGTTGAGTTGCAGGAAATACAGAGGGCATATAAGCAGGGTGGTAATGAGGATTCTGTTCAAGGTGGGCTTCAATTGGAAGCTGCAAAGGATGATGGTCTAGATAACTGTGCACCACCCGTACGGTATGCTGTGAGAAGGCTTATTCGTGGTGTTTCTTCATCGCGAGAGGTACTACTTATTATTCTTGCTCTTTGTTTTTCCTCTTTCACTTTTCATTCCTTTTGGTGGTGTGCGGGTATAAGTAGCTGTACAATAGCCCTGTTATCAGCTTATTGCAGAGCCGAGTTCTTTGCTCAATCAATTGGGAGCTCCAATCATGTGAATGGGGTTGTTTTTGCTGCCTTCAATGTATTTAGCAATGAAGTTTTCTTGTAAACAAGCAATTGTCAAATACTACTTAAAACTTTAGACTGTACGTAATTCTCGAGTTGTCTGGTGATGATTAGACTTTTGATAACTGCAATAACAGTTGCATATCTTGCTGCAAAAAAAGCAAAGAAGAAAGGGAAATTACCGTTCAAAATGGTCACCTCATCTTTTGGTGCTCCTCAATTACGCCTTTTTTTCTTTTAATTGTATTATATACTCCATAAATTAATTATGGGTTTTTGCCTTCTCCCTTTGCTGTTAGACTCCACTGCCCCTCAAATAATCACTAGTTGAAGTGTATGGCTGCTCTCTTTCTTGTCTCTCTGGCATTCTGAACTTTGGAGTTAGTCGGGATTTTTGTTAATTCCGGTTTACAATGATTAGCTGCTTTGTATCATCACTTATTCAGAGGAAACGCCTTAGTTATTGAAAGTAGCGAATTGCAAATAAATTAATTTTCATGTTCATCATGATGTTCTGGATGTTTTCTTTTCTTATGGGTGCTCTTTAGGCAGTAACAACTTGTATCTATTACATAGCCATCATCTAACTGCAGTTTACTTTTTCTTTTTGGTGCAGTGTGCAAGACAAGGATTTGCTTTAGGTTTGACAATAGTAGTCAGCACAAATTCTAAGATTAGAGTTGATTCAGTGCTAAAGCTGATAGTTGATTCATTGGAGGTCACTTCTTCAATGAAAGGCCAGGTAGAAAATGCACTTTTTCTTTTAGTTATTGCTGCGACTGGTTTTGATTTTTTATAATAGATATATTCTTTTTGTTGTGCTTGTGTACTTTAGGAGGCAAGGGATTGTCTTTTGGGTCGTCTTTTTGCGTATGGTGCCATTGCAAGGTCTGGGAGATTGAAAGAAGAATGTGCGTCTGACATAAATAGCCCTTACATCAAAGAATTTACAAGTCATCTTATGTCTGTGGCATCCAAGAAACGATACCTGCAAGAGCCAACTGTTTCAGTACTTGTGAACTTAATGGACATGGTAAGGCTTGTCTTTACATGAAAGGGAGCATTCCTGATTATTCCATAACATTTCTGTTTGTCTTGCTGTGTGATTCTTTGTTGTATATCTTGAGAGGTGCATAATGTACACGTTATTTGTGTGGTTGTGGATGGCCGGAAGCAGATATATAAGCGTACTTATATTATTCAGACTTGGCTGCTAGTATTCAACATAGATTTGAACATAGTTACATGTTCAAGTGAAAGACTCAGGCATTTTATCCAAGTGTTCCACGTTTTTGGTCCAAAACAAAGAGTTTTGAGAGTCCAGACCTATGTTGGATTGTCATTATTCGACCTAAATATTTGAGGTAAATTGCAAGAGTGCAATTAACGTAAGCCATCTGACATCAGCAAAGAACTTTGTCCCTGGAGGCTTGGATAGTGGTCAATTGTTAGTATGTAAGTATGTTGCTATAACCTGCGAGACTATATAGGCTGGCACTTTTTGTGCATTGGTTTTGTTGGGTTTGTCATTAGTTTTAATAAGTTGTTTTCAAGTTGCAGGAGTAATGGTTACTTATAAGAGCGTGATGGTTATGTGAAGTACTGGATTTTACTTTTTATTTTTAACTTGAGTTTGGTCATAAAATATTTCTAAATTTTATACAGTGATTTCGGTGTTTGTGCTGCTAATAATCCGCTTTCTAGAATAACTATACATTGGTTTATATTTGTACTGGAGTAACCGAGACCATATGTAGAAGTCAGTAGTTAGAGACAGATTGTCGAAATTGACAAATGTGATGCTTTTCTTAAAATGCAATCCTTTGCGGTCAATCTTCTTTTTTCCCCGTCTAGTTTCTGAGTGGTAATAAGATCAGGAAATCTTTTTACTCCTGAAACAATGATTATAAAATCCTGGATATCAGATTAGGAAGCCAACTACAACAGTAAACTCTCCTCTTTCAAGGCATGTGATGTTTTTGTTGCTTTTATGGTGCAATAATCACAAGAACTTATCTTCTGGCTTTTGGTTTTGCAGTTGCCCATAGAAGCTGTGGGGAATCATATCGTTTATGCTCCTGGACTTCGTGAGTGGTTTGCAGCAGCCCCTACTGAGGGGAATCCTGATGCCCTGCTTCTGGCATTAAAAATTCGGCAAAAGACTGCCACTGATAGTGTTGTTTTTGATGACCTTTTGCCTCGTCCATTCAGTCCAAGCAGGTTTTTCACTGTTGACCATTTGACTTCTATTGCTAATTGCTTAAAGGTGAATCTTATTGCTCTGTTCCCCCTTTCAGTGTCATTATTCTTAGGAAGATTTGAATCATAGTAATGTTTATTTCTGTCTTATTTATTTTTTCAATTTTCTGTTTCTTAAAAAACCCACAGGAGTCCACATTCTGCCAGCCACGAGTTCATGGTATTTGGCCTCTCCTGGTCAGCCTTCTCTTACCAGACACAGTCTTGCAAGATGCTAATTCCTCATCAAGTTTAAGTTCGACTAAAAAGAACAAAAAGAGCCGCAGATCGAGCTCTTCTGATGAAGATATTGCAGAGAGCCTTAGATGTTTTTGTGAGGTGATCCTTGAAGGGTCCCTGCTGACCTCATCGCATGACCGGAAACACTTAGCATTTGATATTTTACTTCTGATGCTTCCAAGGCTACCTGCTTTTCATATCCCTATTGTTCTCTCCCACAAGTTTGTTCAGGGCCTCATGGATATATTGTCCACCAAGGATTCTTGGCTGTATAAAGTTGCAGAACATTTCCTCAAACAATTATTAGACTGGGTTGGCTCAGATGACATTAAAAGGGTTTTTGTGGTTGTGGCTTTGCAGAAGCATAGTGGTGGGAGGTTTGATTGTATAACTCGAACAAAAACTATTAAAGATCTAATGGCTGGTTTCACAACCGAGTCTGGCTGCATGCTGTTCATGCAAAAGTTGACTAGCATGTTTGTAAATGAAGAGCATGCCTCTGATGAACCATCAGATAAGAACCTAGCTACTGATAACATGTCTGAGATAGGTTCAGTTGAGGATAAGGAATCTGCTGATAGTAATTCTGATCTGATGAAAAGTTGGATAGTGGAGTCGCTTCCAACTCTTCTGAAATATTTGACACTAGACCCTGAAGCAAAATTCCGGGTGCAAAAGGAAGTGATGAAGTTCCTAGCAGTACAAGGTCTGTTTTCTGCATCACTTGGTACAGAAGTGACATCTTTTGAACTACAAGAGAAGTTTGAATGGCCAAAAACACCCATCTCAAGTGCTCTTTGCAAGATGTGTATAGACCAGCTTCAGTTACTGCTTTCCAATGCTCAAAAAGCTGAGGGACCTCATGCTTTGCCAAATAGCCTTGAGACAAATGACCTTGGCTGCTATTTCATGCGTTTTCTGGGCACATTGTGCACTATTCCTTCCGTTTCCCTTGTTCGTCCCTTGAGCAATGAGGATGAGAAGACGTTCAAAAAGCTACAGGCTTTGGAATCAACTCTTTCAAGAGAGGTTATTGAAAATGATATTTTTATTTCAATTTGCACAATATCTAGCCTTTTTGTCGGGCTGGGGTACAAAAGGAGGGAGGGATTGAAATGTGTTGGGGTTAGATCGTGTTAAACTGTTGATTGTTGAAGATCATATTTGTGAGCACTTTTTTCTTTTGTTAGTAATGGTTTTGAATCTTTTAGGAAGACTACATTAGCTAAACATATTTTTTTTATTTTCTATTTCAGAGTGTGACTCGGTTTTTGTTTCAAGGGTAGGAGTGGGGTAATAGATCGTGGATGTTTATATTTTGTTGTCATGCATGTGATGAACAAAGCTAATTGACTGTTTATCTATCGTGTGCTTCTGAATTCCAGGAGAGAAATCGTGGGCTCAGTGCAGATGCAAACAAATTACATGCACTTAGGTACTTGCTCATTCAACTACTACTTCAACTTCTCCAGAGGCCTGGTGAATTTACAGAAGCTGCTTCTGAACTTATAATATGTTGTCGGAAAGCCTTCTCTATTCATGACCCCCCTGAGTCTTCTGAGGAGGATGAGGCAGAAGATGGTGAATCCCCTGAATTGATGGATGTTTTAGTGGACACATTGCTGTCATTGTTGCCACAGTCATCAGCTCCTCTGAGGTCCGCAGTTGAGCAGGTAACAACCTCTATTCCACGCTCTCTCACTTTCTTTGGGCAGACATTTTTGGGGACAGAAGAATTGATGTTATCTAGTTCCATGCAGTACTTAAGCATGCCACTTTCTGCTTTTTAATTCTTGGTCCATGTAAATATCTTCTGGATAGATGTTTTTGGTTTTATATGATTTGACCGTTTCTTTGTTCAGTGGCTTCATCCTATGTTACTTTTAACATTTTAATAGACAGACAAGGAATCAAGGGTCACTACGAACATGAACAAGATTGATATCTGGTTATTTTCTTAAGGGTTTTCTGTTTTCCCCGTTTAATTCAAAGCCTACACGTGTTGTGTGCCTGTGTCATACTCCATACCTGATAGTTTGATGCAGGTACTAGGCTGAAAAGAGTAGTTAAAATAACACTTTATCTAATCATAATAAATTACCACCCGCGTGTAGCTGCTAGCAACAACTACTTAGGTATTGGGGCAAGGTTCCATGCATATGGACATATGACGACCACACCAACAGCAATCCCTATGCTCGGTTGTATTTTTGATGCTGCGTCTTTCTTATTTAGCTTATAAAGTAACATTTGATTTATGTGAAATTGGATTGTATTAAGATAAACATGCTTTCACCTGATTGTTCCCAAGATGCATTTCCAATTGATGGATAAGCCATCTGCCTGTTCAAGTTTTTGGGGGTGGGTCTTCAGTTCTGCTGCTTTATTGAGTGAGCCTCTCTGGTATGTACGTTGCTGGTAGTTTTGTGAAAGGATGAATGTAAAATGTATGCTGCTGCTATTTGGACGCCTTGTTCCTGGTATTGCCCGTATTTGATATACCATAAAAACGGGTAGTCTGTTGGATGTCATGGCAAAGAGGTTATCTATAGCTCCCTTGACACTTTTACATTGTTTCAACTATGTACACTATTCCTTAAGGTGTGGGTGCTATTTGACGATATTTGAAAAGTGCTCAAGTATATGTTTCTTATGTTATTATTCCAGCCCAAATGCGATCATTTTTGTAAATTGCCATTCCCCCTTCCTTTTTCTGGAATCAAAATGATCAGACACAATCCCTTTTGTGTCTGTTAAATCTTTATACAATGCGCGTCTTTGTAGTGTATTTGGATTTATAAAGCTATTTCCTTCCCTTGTCTTGATGCTACTTTTATTTCCTTTGCAGGTTTTTAAATACTTTTGTAATGATGTTACTGATGATGGGCTGCTCCGGATGCTGCGGGTGATAAAGAAAGATCTAAAGCCATCTAGGCGTAAGGATGCTGATAGTGAAGATGGTAGTGATGCTGACGATGATGACCTTCTAGACCTAGAAGAAGCAGAAGAATCTGATGAAGCTGATGCTGTTGAAACGGCCGTAATGACTGATGATACTGAAGCTACAGTTACAGCTGATGCGTCAGATGAAGAATTTCCTGATGCTTCTGATTCAGATGATGATTCAGATGAAGACATGGATGATGAGGCCATGTTTCGGATGGATTCCTATCTTGCAAAGATTTTTCAGGAACGAAAGAACCAAGCTGGGGGTGACACTGCTCATGCGCAGCTCATACTATTTAAACTCCGTGTACTTTCACTGCTTGAAATCTACCTTCATGAGAATCCAGGTAACTACTACACTCTTGATCAAAGTCTTAATAGCATAAGCAAAGAGACGTTTTAGCCTATGGACCAGGGGGGGTGGGGGGTGGGGGGTGGGGGGGTTGTTTATAAGACTGGGCGCTAAGGCACGTAGGCGGTGAATCGAGTTGAAAGCGAAAGTCGCCATAAGATTGTAACCAACTAGTCCTGGCTTGAGGTTTTGACAAATCATGTTCCCTGTCTCCACTGTCTCAAACTCAGGTAGTTGTACATGTTTGTAGGGACTAGGGAATCTATCAAAGAATACAATGAGCCAATTAACTGATATTTTAGCATGTCTCCCCTGGAATTGATGTCTAAACAATCATGTAGTTTACTAAATTCTTTTTAATATGTAGGATACCGGCTTCAAATGGGAACATGCCAAATGGACACGAGTATCTTTTTAATTCCGCTGTGTTTCCATTATTTTAAAAAAATGTGGGTACTTTACATGGGCAATTAAATGGGATAGTAGGATTGAAACTGTGATTTTCTTAGGTGTCAAATATACAGGGAAGTACTGTATAAGACTGATTAAAAAGATTTTTAACTTAAATCACTTGCTGGAATCTGTGTTTTGTGCAGTTGGGCCCTTTAAACATAAAATCAGCTAGTTTATCTGATGCCCCATCTTTTAAATGAACTGCAATTAGTGGCATGTCTGTAAATATATATTTTGTGAGTGGTTTTCTGGTAACCAACAAAGCTGCTCGCTTTTCATTTGGTTCCATCTGTTTGTCTGGGAGGTAATTAAACTTAAACCTCCAGTTTAACTTGTGTTTCTGCTTCTTTCAAACAACAGGTTCTTCACGGGTCTTGACTGTATATTCAAATTTGGTGCAAGCATTTGTGAATCCGAGTACAACCGAAGGCAGCGAACAACTTGCACAACGTATATGGGGAATTTTGCAAAAAAAAATCTTCAAGGCAAAGGACTATCCCAAGTCAGAAGATGTGCAACTCGTTACCTTGGAAGGTCTACTGGAAAAGAGCCTTCGGCTGGCTTCCAGACCATTTCGGAAAAAGAAAACCTCTGGTAGTGTACAACAAAAGAAGAAGTCATTTTCCTGGAATCGATACAAGATGATTAATTCCCTTGCTCAGCAATCGACATACTGGCTTCTGAAGATTATCGAGGTAAGAAAAATCTCAGAGTCAGACCTCAGTAAGGTATTTGAAAATTTCAAGGATGCCCTTGTCAAATACTTTGAAACCAAGAAGTCCCAATTAAAGCCGGAGTTCTTAAAAGAAGTATTCAAGAGAAGGCCTTGGGTTGCGCGGCATCTATTTGGATTTCTCGTGGAGAAATGTGGGGATGGAAAGTCTGATTACAGGAGAGTCGAAGCTCTTGAATTAGTGTTAGAAATCTTGAAGTCAGTCCTTGCAGAAAGTACACCAGAAGCATCAAAGACATTCTTGAAGGCTCATATGTCTAAACTCAGTCACTTGATAAAGCAGTTGGCAACACATATGCCGGAGAAGCAGTCAAGACGGGCTGATGTAAGGAAGTTTTGTGGCAAGGTTTTCCAGACAATATCCACCCACAACATGACTAAATCATTTCTTAAGACATTAGAACCAGATGCTCATGCTGCTTGTGAGTCTCAATTTGGTGAGCTGTTTCTTGCTTTGAAGAAAATGAACAACTGAGTTGAAGTCTTTGTAAAATTCTGGGTTTAGCATTATTGTGATACAGAACTCGGTAGGGATGATTGGGATTTTTACACTCGGGGAACTTCTACCAATCTTTAGTGCTTCTAGACTTCCAATTTTGTTAATTTAGGATACAGAATTTTAGTTTTACATTCGGAGATCTTTTTTTTCAAAAAAACAAATATTTATTTGATGTTATTCACATTTATGGATGATTCTTGTTATTATGGGAAAGGGTAATTATTTTTGTGCAATCAGAAAGTAGAGGTGACAATACTTTACCCGATCTGAATTTGACTTGAAGTTACCTGACATGAACTGAACTCGACCGGAAGTACCCAGTATGTTTAACTGGAAATATTTAGCAATGAGTATTAAGTATAAAACTGTGTGTTGTTAATTAGAGCATGCACCTGGTTACTTTACCCCATTCAGTTGGAGGTTTGCTTCAGAAAAAAAATGAGTGTCTGATGGGAAGAGAGGAAAAAGAACAAGGGGAGCAAAATGAGATGATGTATATTTTGTTTGTCACATGTCATTTGAATAGTTAAAGTCCAAATTAAGGGTTTTTTTTGGGTACAAGTCTAAATTAAAAGTGAAAAAAAACATTTCAAATTGAATCTCTTAGAAAAAAATAAAAATAAAAATCACCTAATTTTCATTGTCGTTGTAAACTTTTGATCATCAACATTACTAAGATAAAATATACTACGTATGAAAGAAAGAAAAAACTCAAAGTTCACCTGATAATGATTGACCAATTAATTAATAAATACATCGTAGAATTTAAGTACAAAGCACTTAAAACTTGTGAGAAATTTTAAAATTAATTTCAATTAACACCTATAAATTTTAAATTAATTTGTTAAGTTGTTTTTATTTTATTCTGTAGATCATTACTGGGCTTTTAAAATTATCTAAAATATTTAGTACTCCGTAATGGATAAGAAGACACTTCAAATAGAAGATCCATATTGTCAAAAATCTACTTGTACGAAGTATTTACTAGAACAACATTTTAACATGTCACTCACTTAACCCAAAATATCATAAAAAAAAAGTAAAAAAATATAGAAATAAGTAATTAAATATATAAAGTTTTCTTTTTTCTTTATCCAGCAAAAAAATGTAAAAAGAACAAAACAAATTATCTTTATTTTTTATATACCCCAAAACATACGAAGAAAAAGCCACGCGTTCTTGACTTATACGATCAGCGCGTGTGCTAATTTCAAGACCTGCTACAACAGTTGGGGCTTTTCCCACGTAAGCAACGGCCCCGCCTTATTTTGAGTGGTCCCCATATTTTTCTCTCTCCTCTCTCCAAACCCTAAATGCAGGACACATTCAATTCAAATTCACCCGAAACCCAAAAACCCCGAACTTCTTTAACCACATCATCGAACGACCCCAAAACAACCACGTGTAAATACCCTCAGATCTAAACCGTTGTTGACAGGTGTTACGGTCAGAAAAACGGGCAGGAGAGAGAAACACGGGTGAGCCTTTAGATCACATATCAACTTAAGTCGACGCTCCAGATTTTGCCCGTTATGAAGAAGGGTAGATCTTGGTTGCCTTTAAGAAGCGATGCCTCCCCTCACTGATTCCTCGCTCTCATCAAGGGTAAACCCTAAATCATCATCCTATCCATCAATTTTCTCTCTCTAGATTTTTCCGATTTCTCTTTTTCTCTCTCTAAATTTTTTACAAAATTCCCACCAGAAAATCTAAGAGAAGAAATTTCCACCATCGCCGGAAATTTTCGAATTGAGTTCACCGGAAAATTTTGGATTAAATTCGCCGGAAAGTTCCGATCGTCGTGTATTTTGTCAAATGGTATGGTGGCTATTCAGAGGGAAAACGACGTCGCATTTGTAACTGGAAATAAAAAAACGTCGAAATTATCGTCGGAGATTCGTCGGTTTTTATGGCGTCGGCGATGTTAGTTAGCCGAAATGAGTCGAGTAAATTTCTCTCACCAAATCATCATCAACCACCAAGAACATCAGCTAATTTCATGGGGAAAATCCCTTTTCTTAACCCTAACCCTAACCCTAACTTTACCCCTAACAACAACCACTTTTCTAGGAAGCAATTAAACCACCAAAATGGGGACGAATTACCGAATCCTGTCACCGACGATGCGGCGTCGTTTAATCATCATCAGAAGTCAAATGATGGCGGAGGGATGTCGCGTTACGTCCATTACGACATTACGAGGTATTCAAAGATGGAGATTCGTTCGTTGAAGAGTCGATTGATATCGGAGCTTGACAAAGTTCGTTCTCTCACAAATCAAATTGAGACTGGCGAGCTGCGGAATGTTTCGATTAACAACAATGGCAACCACCTCCCAAAGAAGCGACCCTTTCCGGTTCAACAGCCGGTGAAAGAGGTGAAACGCGGGAAGCAACAGCCGCAATCGCATCAGCAGCAACCAGCGTATGTGGCTAGTTCTCAAGTGATGAAAATGTGCGCGCAGGTTCTTTCGAAGGTGATGAAGCAGAAGGCTGGGTATGTTTTTAATGAGCCAGTCGATGTTGTTGGAATGGGGCTACATGATTATAATTCGATTGTGAAGCGGCCAATGGATCTTGGAACTATCAGGAAAAATATGGGGACTAAACTTTATCGAACGCCTGATGAATTTGCTGCAGATGTTCGTTTGACTTTCAACAATGCACTTATGTATAACCCTAAGGGGCATGAAGTTCATTCGTTGGCTGAGAAATTTCTTGAGAAATTTGAGCAGTGTTTCCGACCAGTTTATCACAAGTTTCAGCTGGAAAAGCAGCAGTACTTGAAGCAGCAGAAGGTGGAAACTCGGCCAAAGGAGGATATGATTGTGGTGGTTGATGAAGTCCAGGGGACTTCTTGGAGTAAAAACCCATCCCCTGAGCCTCCTAGGATCAGGAGTCCTCAGAAAAAGCCCGAGCCTCGGCCAGAACCAAGGTTGGAACCCCCACCAAGGCCAGAACCGAGGCAAGAACCCCCACCAAGGCCAGAACCGAGGCAAGAACCCCCACTAAGGTCAGAACCTCCACCCAGGCTTGAACCGAGGTTGGAGCCTCCCTTAAGGCCCACACCTCAACCCAGGTTTGAACCAAGGTTGGAGCCCCCGTCAAAGCCCGAAACCCCACCAAGGCATGTACCCGCACCTGAACCAGTGGAAGAACGGGCACATGTGCCATTGCAAGAGGTAGTTAGAGCGGGGTTGGTGGTAGCAGAGAGACGGTCGAAGTTGCCGAAGCCAAAAGCTAAGGATCCCAATAAGAGGGAGATGAATATGGAAGAGAAGCATAAGTTGGGAGCTGGGTTGCAGAGTTTACCGGAGGAGAAGATGTCACAGGTGATTCAGATAATCAGGAAGAGGAATGGGGATTTGACACAAGACGGGGATGAAATTGAGCTTGATATTGAGGCTGTTGATACGGAGACTCTGTGGGAACTTGATAGGTTTGTGACTAATTATAAGAAGATGGTCAGTAAGCAGAGGAGGCAAGCTTTGATGGATATGCCAAACGGCAATGTAGGTCATCATGATTATTCTGATCAGGTACATTTCATTTTCAAAACGTTCACCTTTTGGTATTGTATTCAAATTGAACTGTATTGAGCTTGATTGGATTTGTTGTGTTGCTGAATTGGGTTTCTAAAATTGATTGTATCCAGGTTGGTGTGAGTGAGAGGGTGACGGAAACGGCAAAGGCAGTGAAGAGAAGTGGAGGAGGAGATGTTGGGGATGAGGATGTGGATATTGGGGGGGATGAAGTGCCGGTCCACAATTTCCCTCCTGTTGAGATTGACAAAGATGATGATAGAAATCATGATGGTGACACTAGTAGTAGTAGTTCAAGCAGTTCAGGCAGTGATTCCTCTTCTTCAAGTGGTAAATACACTGACTGATTTATAATCTTAGCCATTGTTGGTTTATGTTGTTGTAACTACATTGTGGTGGAAATGGGATGAATTCTTATTTTGTAATGTGAAATTGCAGATTCTGATTCAGGGAGTTCATCGGGTAGTGATTCGGATGTTGATGATGCCCAATCACGCGACAACGAGTCTAAGAACATTCCCCATTGATGATAAATCAAAATCTCAAGATTGCTGGGATGAATGGCATTTTTTTGAGGGGTTCCTCCCTGTGCTCTCTTGTTCAAATTCGAGAAAAGGATTCCTTTTGTTGTTTGTTGTTGCTAAGAAAACATCAATTGTTGGCCTTTTGCTTAGTGTAGACTCATTGTACAGAGGAAGAGAAACTTTTGAGTAGGTTTTTTGTTGGTGGGGTCTCTCAAAATGGTGGTGGTTGCATTGCCGAAGGAAGAAGATCCAGAAGGAAATTGATGATGGGTTTTGCTTTTTGCACAAGGGAAGAATTTAACTTGCGAAGAAGAGGAAGAAAAGAAGCTTCAGAATAGTAATGTAAAGATGGTAGTACTAAGGCCTTTAAGGGTCACAAACAGGAAAAGAGAGGGAAATTTGTAGGGTAGGGAAGGTATTTTAGGTTAGGGAAAATGGTAGATTTCCCTTAAAAACAATTGTTAGTCTGTTAAAATGAAGGTAGGAAGGAGAGGTTGTTGTTTAAATTTTTGTTTTGATTTGAGAAGATGGGTATTTTAGGAGAGAGAAAGTTGGGATACTTTTGTACACATGACAACACCTTTTGCTTAAATACATGCGAAGAAGAGATTTATGATCCTAAAGTGCACTTGTTTATTTGCAATTTCTATTTTGTATAAAAAAGAAAAGTAGTGACAATGACAAATTGACAATGTTTTTGAGTTGCTGATAATTTTTTTTTTGATGATATGGATTATGGACAGACCAAAGTGTAGATGAAGAAGATATTTGAGCCAATTTGTATGTTTGCAGAGACCATATTTTGCTTAGCTGCTGATTTGCTGGTCCAGGGTGTGTTGGTGTGTCAACTTTTCCAGGTAGATCATAGATGCCTTTGCCAAAGTCATACACAGTAAGATGCTTTCTTATTACCAAATCTTCTTTTGCATAACATACCAGTCTGAAATCTGAATTTAGTTGTCCATAGTCCATACCCTTGTAGAGTTACCACATGAGCTGCCTCGTTAAAAACTAATAGCATTATAAGTAAAGCTTCTCTAATTATGTGACCAAAGTACGACCCTGAACATTGCTCAGCTTGGAGCATCTTCACTACCGGGTAGCATTTTTAGGCCATCTTAGCTACGGGTTTTGCTTTAACACAACTAGTTTGTGGCCCGAGCGTTGCTCCGGGTTTTATTTATAGTGGGATTTACTTTTTGTTAAAATAAAATGTGCAGGTGGTGCCATTATCGTATTTTCATGCAAGATCAGTGGCCGGTCAACAAACTTCTTTTCCATATCCGAAAATCAAAATAAAGTCGCGTTTTCTTTTTCATGATTAGTTGATTATTATATCCTTGTCAATGTTTCCCTCTTTTGCAATCATAATTACACTCCATTATCCTAAGTTTTTTTGTTTTGTAAACATAAGTTGAGAAGATAAGAATTATACATTTATAAGTTAAGTAATTAATCACCTTTTGTTTTTGTTTTTCCGTTATTTTCTTGAATTCATTATTATTCATTTTAGAAGGTTATATTTTATTATTTATAGAAAGATGTAACATCATTGTGGCTAGCTAAGATGGTAAGAATTGTAACTTTTAATTCAAGAGGTTTAGTGTTCAATTCATACTACATGCTTTTTTGTTGTCAATGACATGCCATGATATTTAGTAGTGATGACGTGGCGTAATAAGGGGAGCTTTACGCGACACATATACGTTCTTATAAATGTCTTTTAATATATTAGTATAGATGTTCACATCCTAGACTTGTATTTTTCTTACTGAATTTTGCCATTTTCCTTTGCTTTGAGTTTGAGTTTGAGTTAGTAATTTAAGCAACTATTTAATAATTGAAATAATACGAGGAGTTGAGAAAAATGGGTTGGGTAATGCTGTAGAATTAGATGTGACTTACCATGTGCTTGGCTGCCTGCCTGCTTAAAATAATTCCAAGAATGCCATTATTAAAACTTGAAACCTTATTATGGCTTTCCTACTTGGGACAACATATTACATAAACATCATAGGACCTAGTTGGTCGACCTTTCATTTTTTTTTATTTTAACTTGATGTCAGCATTTTTCTAATGGTAGCTGAATGCGACCATCTAAACATTGGTTTACTTCTCCGACGATTATTAACCCGTTACAGTAAGTCAAGACGCTACATATTCATCTGAATTTCATTTTTTTAAAACTTATTTCAGTTCTTAATTAAACTAAGTTTAATATTATCTTATCTAAACATAACTTATCGTCTCGTACATAAAACAGGAAAAAACAATGTTTTCATTATTGTAAGCTAATTGGTACATGTTGCCATTTACGTGTTTGTTTTATACTTTTATAGATGGGCAATAAAATGGCATTGTCACTTTAATTGGTTCATGTGAGTACTTTCGTAGTTCATTCATCTAATTTATCAAAAATGATAAAGGTCGCAACATGCGACCTTTAAGCCGTGTCAATGATGACATGACATGCTTATGTGTCATGATTTAAATTGGAAATTAAAATATTTAACTTATATAACCTAATATACATGTTTCAGAAAAAAGTAAGAAAATTTTAATAATCTAATTTGTTTCTTTCTTTATATCGATTACCTTATTTACATATTTTCATACTAAAAATATTGCATTGATAGTAAAAATGTTCTGATGACGCATAGTCTATGTGGCGCCTATATGTACCAATTAAATTGCGACACGTAAGATTGCGACAACTAAATATTGTCGCAACCTGCGACCTTTATCATCACCCCTAGTTTATAATCACCCTTTTGGCGAGTTAATCTAACAGATGGGGTTTAACCTTTTGAACTTTTCACCGTTTAGTACCTATATTTTTTTTTCACTGTTTGGGACCTCATTCCACTTTTCCGGTCAATTTAACTAGAGTACATTAAAAGGCTAGGTCCTTGGGTTAAAAGGTTAAAGTAAATCCAAAGTTTGAGGACTAACTTTTTCGTTTTTTCACCTTTCAGGGTCGAACTTTCTTTTTTCACATGTTAAAACCTCATTCATGTTTTCATGTAATTCCAATTCAATTATTAAAGTTTTTTAATCATTAACATATAATAAGCTCAAATTGAAATAATATGTAACCTAATTCACAAACTTTGCCCATATATAAATTGATTTGGGCATAAGATAATCTAAAGAATAAAGAAGCAAATAATTATTTACAAGTTGATCATATTTTATATATTCGGTTATGGTGTTCAATGGGAATAGAAGAATTAAGCAATATAGCGGAGTACAATATTACGGAGTACAATTATACTCAAAGGTTTACGGGGGAAGGTGGAACTAAAAATACACTATGGAATTTTCTTTCCCGGGACCCAAGCTGTAAGGAAGATCCGCCTTTTATGGTATATCCTCGCAATTATTTGTGGTTTGTTTGAAGAATATTAATAATGTCCACACAAAAAAACGTAAAAATAATAAATATGGGTTAATTTTAAACGAATTCTGATTTTGATCGCAAGTTAATATATCATACTAGTTCTTGATTGTTTTATATGAGTAAAGACAATTGGATTATTGATGCCCATAATTAATGAGGTATTAAAATGATTTCTGCTTACCTCAATCAAAATTAACCAACAATTTCTATTTTTGACCTCAATTTTTTCTATAAAATATTCAAATCAGTTGTTATTGGATTACATAAATTAAGTTTCAACTATTAAAGGTCTTATAAATGAGAAAAGATTATCTATGGTGTTTGGAGAAGAGTACTATGTAGTTTTAATTGTATGAAGGGTTTGGGAAAGACAAATTATTATTAAATATAATAATAACAATTACTACATAATAATTATTACGGAGTATTATTAATTCGAGTGCTAATTTATTTTTTGCATTTTATTGATTTTTTTTTTTGTAAATAACGTTGGTATGCAAAAAATAGGTATGAGGTTCAAAAAGGTGAAAAAAATTACTCAGGTCATGAACGGTGAAAAAATCAAAAGGTTGGACCCTAACTTTTGGCTTAATTTATTATTTGAATGATAGTGTGTTTAACGGTGGGTTAAACTATGGTTACTTAGCTGGAAAATGAAAATGAGGCCCCAAAAGGTGAAAAAAAAGGTTGAAGTCCTAAAAGGTGAAAAAACCAAAAGGTTGGACCCCAACCTTTAGCTTAACTCCCCTTTTGGCGCAATTTAGAAGGTGGACCATGGTGCACATCGAGCATGGTGCACCTTAAGAACACTAGTATATAATTGAAAGAACATCTGGTTACGAGAAAAGAACATGAATAATTTTTTTATTTAGGTTTTTAATAAATAGTAAAATAATATATTATTTTTATAACAAAAAAGTATCGCATGTTCTTTTGTTTATGCATATATGTTCTTTTGGTGCACCATGCTCTACGTGCACCACGGTCCATAGTCCACAAATTGCCCTTTTGGTCTTTTAGCGCTATGGCAAAATGAAGCCCATCGTATTACGCAATTTTGATATATATCTTAATTCCCTTCATCCATAAAAGGTTGTTATAAATCACATTTTTTACTTTATTAAGAAAGTTGGCAAACGAAAAATAAATGGATTGATAGTTTTGTCATTTTGCTAATATAAATAATTGATATGCGACAAACTCAAAAGGACGAACTGAAAAAGAATTTGGGACAATGTTTTAGAGACGAAAAGAGTATAGACTATAAAATCATTGTTGATATTGAAGCCCATATTCATTCATTGTGTTGTCTCATACTCCACACTCCGTAAAAGAAACACATTCTTTGTAAGATGAGCTTGTGAGAATGACATGAATTATGGTGTTTCATTTTGTTAAACTTGATGTTCAGAGTCTGAGGCTCTCATCTCTTTCGCGATTTCTCACTCCACTGTGGTTCACGTTATCCGAAACTCTCATTTCTTAATACTAATATCGTTTAACCTATACTCCTAAAAAGTATGGAAGGAGTATAATTCTTCGTAATAGGTCCACAATATTTGCCCCACTTGCGTACACTTTTAAAATTGAAAAAGACAATGATAATCCCGAGCAATTTCGGACAAAAATGCTTAAAGATGTCGAAATTCTCAAAATATGCCCCTTTCTTATATAATTCCCAATCTACTATCCAAATAATTTTATATAAATGCAGTTTCCCATAAGAATCTAACCATACATATTTGTATAATTAGCAATTGCTAATTCCCTATAATTAAAGAAGTCAAATCCTTTATTGGTAATTTTACACAATCAAACAACTATTATGTATCAGCTATTTACTAAACACTTTTACATAACCAGCTAATATAATTAGATAGTCAAACAAGCTAATACCAACAGTTAGTTAAAACTACTAATACAATCCGCTACATTTAACAACTAACCGTTAGTTTATAACATGACCTTTGTCTTGCTCCTCTATGACATCTAAATATTTATGAGGAAATTCAACATCTACTACTTAAAAATCTTCTACTTTTTTAATTCAGTAATTCCACTAAAACTCTTGAAGTTTTTATTCAAGATTTCAAGCAAATTTCATCTCCAATTACTTGGTTGGGGCTAAAATAAGGATAAAAGGTAGAAAATTAAAGAATTTCATTGTCGAAATCAAGTCCCTTAGTCTCTCTCTTATTTTTTATAGACAAGTTTTCCCCCAAAATCAGCAACTCCATACCATAATCATACATCAATTTAAAAAGAATGAAAATAGGGCACAATTTATTGATTGGGTGGTGCACAGGCGAAATCACGGGACAGAGGCTGCTCTCGGAGGTGAGGGCGGCTATAGGCGGTGGCTGGGGAGGGGAGGTGGTAAGCGGTAGGTGAGAAGCAGCGAGGGATTGCATAGTGCTATCGCCTTTGAGGAAGAAGGAAGTTGGTCTGTTTTTTCTTATTAATATCCTCCCTCGGTCGTTAATTAAAGCAGGAAAGATGAGTTGATAGCACGAAGTAACTGACGTGCTTGTAATTGCACATCTTTAGGAGGCAATATGAACTATTTTTTGTATATATAGTGTAGTTTAGTTGCATATATGTGGTTTTACAGCTATTCCTTTTCTATTGTATTTTTTGCTTGTTTTCTACTGAGAATTCTACTCACCCTTTTTCGCAGGCCAAGCTAAAGCGACGCAAGAAATATGGTTGTCCCACTAATCCAAAATAGAGAATGACCACATCAACAGGGGACAAGTGTAGCTTCGCGGCCTCCTCATTATCCCACCTCATCACTATCATCATAGGCTCACATGGAGAAGGAGAAGAGAGAGTAGAAAGTTTCCACCAAGTCGAGTGTTTGGGCTAAAGGAGTGCACGATGTTTATGCACTAGAGAAGAGAAGAAGAAAAGTGAAGCAGTCAGAGACACAGTCCTTACACAAATCGTGCAACCCTAGTAATTGACCTTGCAACAGATGAGGATAATATCGTGGCACAGACCATGCAACTGTTGGATGTGTTCGTCGCACGGACAGTGCAACGCCATATATGCCACCTTTCGCAAAACCGCACGATCTGTTGAACGACCGTGCATATCTGCTAATGCACCTTGCGACACCTGACGGCTAGCTACCCCACTTCTTCGGCACATATTCCCCTAATATAAATAAGTTACCCTAAATTCCACATGTGTGGAGTGTATTTAGTGTAGTTTTCTCGGATTTTTTTGAATTTCCTAACTTACACACTCTCATCACTTTATTGCTTTCTTAGTTTAGCTCTTTAATTTAGCTGGAATTTTCCTTATTGTTCTTTCAAATTCTGCACATTAGGAGCAAAAACTCTTCTTTCAATTCAAGTCTAGTATTTTTCTTACCTTAATCTCTTTATTGCTTTCATTTATAGCCTTGTTTACATTTTCTGAATTTTTAGTTCATGATTTGTGGTTGAGTTTCTTTACCCAATTTGAAATGTTCTCGGTGTTCATCTTTTAGGTTGGGTTTCTTTACCCAAAATAGAAAGTAATGTTTTCATGTATGGTTTACTTAGATCTTCTAGGTTGAGTTCTTCTATGTGTGAGTAATTCCCTTAGGGATAGGGGTGGGTGACCTCTGGTAGAATCATGGTATGAAGCCACTTTTTCTCTCTTCTTGTATGTAATCTTGGTGGTTGTTGGGGTTTGCTAGTTGTTGTGGTATTAGGTCATTGCTTGAAATGTATGTATGAGCATGTTAGATGGACTTAGGTTGGTCTTGCTTGTTTGTTGTCTGTTTTCAAACCCCAAGGAAAAGTGTGATTCATGTACTGTAGTTGTTCTCCTAGATATGAATTGAGTACAAAGCCGTTGACACTGGAAACACTCCCTTTGACACGGGGCAAGTGCCAAAACCGCTAACTCAATTAATGTTTTTGTGCCGAGTCCTTAAAAAAATTGATCGATCTAATTACCGACGTAGGCGGTAAATTAAAAATTATCTAAAACGGGGCATATTTTAGAATTCTACGCTTTAAGCATTTTTTGTCGAAAATCGTTAGATGACCGCACTTCCACAAACTTTTCAGAAAGGCCGATCTACGATAATATATTGTGTGGCGGCCTAAAAGAAGAAGGTTATCCGCACCTGTTCTGTTCTTTTAGTTACCCTTATTGATGTTATAAGTTTTCTTTATTGTAGTTATAGGTTACCTTATTTTCAAGTCTATTAGCCCAAATGGTCGGGTAATGTATAATATTGTACATGGTGGGGGATCAAACTCCACTTAGCCTACTACCTATGTTACACTTGTGTATCGGTGTATATTTTCATTGTTGGTGTTGTATTGGTCACAGTTATGACTTGTAACAAGCATATCACTCTTGATCAGGGCACTTCATTGTTTATTGTTAGGGTCGCATTTTTTCAATGGTTAGGGTCACATTTATCCTTGAGTAAGGTAACTTTTGTCCTCAAATAAGGTCACTTATATTTTTGGTCTGATTCACTTTTATATTTGGATGTACAATAAAATACCGTAGATCGGGAGCACACAAAAGTTTTTGCCGCACTTCTTGAATTTTTTTTTTGGCACAAATACCTATTAAACAACAATAAAGAGCGGGTGGAGTATCCGATTGGTATACAAATTGTGTGTAAGAGTCCCAAATGAGGTTAGAAGTTTAGAACCTCTAGGCTAAGGACATTCTAGGCTAGCAGTGAGCCCCATAAATTGCCAATCCTTGTAAACACACTCAAGCAATACAAGGGCACTCTTCCAACGCTTACCCTCTTTGTTGCATATCTCCCTTAATAAGCTTCCCAATTTTTTTTAAAGAGATTAACTTATATGAGGCTAACATGTGAATTTAACTTATATGTAGGGATGATAATACATCGGATTTTGATTAGATCCATCACCATGAACTCTGATATTTAGTTGTTTTCTCCACAATAATTTTTTTTGAAAGATAAGAAAAACCACCGATGGAAAATCGTAAATTTTAAATACTACTACCAAAGAAAATTGGGTGAAATATATGGACATGTCAATTATGATATATATGGACATGATTTTGACAAATTGTTTTGATTTAAACATGATTTGGAAAAATCTGCTCTAATCTGGACGTACCTGTTCTGATATGGACATGATCTGGACATATTTTAGTTATTATTTGGACAAATCATTTCTGATATAGACATATTGGTTCTTATCTACACATAATCTAAACATATCAATTATAGTCTGGACATGATATAGACATATCAGTTCTGATTTGGACATGATTTGGACATATCAGTTATGATCTGGATAGATCGGTTCTGGTTAGAACAAGATCTTGACATATCTATTATTACCTGGATAAGATTTGGACATACAGTTATGATCTGGACACGATGTAGTCATATAAGTTATGTCTAGACATTCCGGTTATGTGCTGGACATGCCATTTCTGATTTGGACATGATGTGGACACAACGATTCTATCTAGATCGATATGTTCTTATCTGGATATATCAGTTCAAATCTGAAAATGGTATGGGTATATAAGTTTTAATCAGCAGGGGCGGATCCAAGGGGGCCTACCGGCCTTGGCCCGCCCCATGAATAAAACGCTATATTTTTGTTACTGCAGCTTAAGATATGTAACATAGTCCAGCTGAGTTGGTGATCTTCAAAACATGAAAGGTATAGGATAATGTAGTCTGGACCCGGGTTCGATCCCTTTTTTCATACATTTTCTTGTGTTTGGCTTTCACTGTTTTTTTATTTAAAATTTTAACTTAATTTTTTTCCCTTCATGTATTAATGAGACTTTATATTGATAAACGAAGCAATTATGAGCAAGGCTTTTGTATGCTCATAGTTTTTATTTTGGTGTACACATGCCACATAAATGTATGTGATTTTTTTACATGTTTGTCACTCAGTAATAAAAAAACTTAGTATTTTTTGTGAAGATTTTATATAAAAGTTACTTTAATCCAATTTATATATACTCCGTATTCCATTATTGTAAAAAAAAGTTAAAGAAGTTTTGGCCCACTCTATAATAATATCCTGGATCCGCCGCTGCATATCAGTTCTAATTAAAACATGATATGGACTCGATTCTGATCAAAGCATAGTCTACATATATCAATCCTCACCTAGACGATGACTAACGACGACAACAACGATTATTATATGTATCTCTTCCCAGTAACAAAGTTTTGGTACCGAGACTTTTTATCATTCAATTAAAAGAATTGACCTGCGTTGGTATGTAAAGTGAAAATCTTCCTAGACCCACACCTCGCATGTATTAACTCGCCCCATATTCTCTCCTTGGGAGTGGAACTGGCAGGTAAAGAAACCCACACACCAAACAAAGTTCACGTTATATCATTTACAAAGTTGAAGAAACAATTGGATTGATATGAGTGGTTAAGTGTCTCTTACTTCTTAATCAAGGTCTCGAATTTGATCATTAGGTATGAAAAAACTCTCAATTGATAGGGATACATACAAACTTTTATGGGAGATTAGTCCACTCGATGGATGTGGTGGGAACTCCTCTCGTAGTAGGGGGGGGGGGGATCTACAAAGTTGAAGAATGTTTTGTTTAAATTTTAAAAGTAAATGCAAGTTTTAGGATAAACCCAATAATGGAATCTTGTCAGTGTAATAATGTTGAATGTATTGCATGTCACGATGGCAAACAATTTTTCCCACAAGGATTTATAAATCAATGTTGCTTGTCACGTCGCATTTTTATGTATTTCAAGTTAATTTAGTTCTTTGTATCGTCAATAATCAGTACGTGCATTTCGAATGCCTAGCTAGTGATTAGTAGTGACTCAATCACTTTGACTACCCCAATTGAGAAATTAAATGATCGACTGTGATAGTTTATAAAGGGCTAAAGAACCAAAGAAACCATACTCTTGTACAACAATGATACTTTTATATCCTTGTTACTTGTTAGATTATGTTGACATGTTCATTTAATAGGGTTGAAATTGTGTTCGTTAATAGAATAGTAGTTCAAATCAGATTTGGGTAGGTCAACTTAATTTGAGTACTATTTAGTTAAATGATAAGCCTGTACCATGGTACAAGTTAAAAAGGCATAAGTTTTTTTAAAAAATTCCGGATAAAAAATAAAAAAAAAACTTGTGAAGACTCGGCTATTTTGTCGCCTACAACGTGATGGTAGTGGCCGGCGATGGTGGCCAGCGGTGGTGGTTAGATTTGAGGCGGGTACATGGGTAAATCCTGAATGAGGGGAGTAAATAAAGAAGGGTATATGGGTAAATGAATGGGGCGTTTTTTAGTAATATGGGGCGGTAAATAGTAAGCCCCATTTTTTATGATGTACTCCGTATTTAATTGGAATATTTCTCTCCCCAAAGTTACTGAATAATTTATAAATTTTGAACGTACTCATTTAATCATCTAACAAGAGTATGAAATTTTCGATCTATTACGTATTACATATATTATTGATATAACGATTTGACTAAAATATTACAGAGTACCAAAATTTATTTGGAAAATTTGGTAATATTAATCCAACATTTTCGCCGATTTTCTTTTATTAATCTCACCTACAACATATTTTTTAATAATCCCACCTTTACTACCCAACGACTATTATTGGGCTTAAGTGACCGATAAACCGTGAAAAAGTATAAAATATAGCAATTGGTATACATAAATTTTTTATTTTAAATTAACAATTTAATAGAATCCTTACATCGCACGAGCTAAAATCTAGTAATAAATAAAGTAAAGATTTTATTAGAAAAAAAAGTTTTGTCGGAAAAATTTTCCACCAGGAAATGACACGTGTCACTCCTATTATCTGTTTTAGTATAATGTAATAATTTTTTTTTAGTAGTGATGGTAGAATTCAGAAAACGAATCCAAACAAGAAAGAATTGATAGTTATGGGCTTTTTGCCCCAAAAGTATGGCCGATGATTTAAGGCTTTATCCTACGATCTGTGCTTATCGTATCAAATATAAAAAGCCCAGAGCCGAGCCTGCTAATTTGGTGCTAATTAGTAATATCTAGTGTGTGGTTCGGACGTTGTTTTAAATTTTGACATTTATTCGGATTTATTTTTTTGTAAATATGTGCCCATATAGATGTTGTTGTCATCAAATTGGCGTTGGTACGTGACACAAGATTAACGACCGATCAACAACGTTCCCGATCCGAAGCCCCATAATAGATTAGAAAATCAAAACAAAATCGAATCCTTTTCTTCACCATTAGTTGATTAATTACCTCTGTCAATGTTCCCCCTCTTACTTATTATTACACTCTATTATCCCGAGCTTTTTTGTAATTTGAGGCTTAGTTGTACATTTATAAAGTAAGTAATCTTTCTCATTTTTTGCATTCACTTTTATTTAATTTATATTGAAAACACAACATAAGTTTTACATAGTAGTTGGTTAAGATGGTAGAAAGTATAACTTTTAACAAATGAGGTTTGGTGTTCGATCCTTGTTACATGTTTTTTTGGTTGTACTCCGTAAATGACATATCATGATGTTAATTAGTGGTGACGTGATGTAATAAAAGGGGTATACGTGACATGTATATGTTCTTAAAAACGTCTTTTAATATATTAGTATAGATAACAAAACCTTCGCGTTGTTATTTTATGATAACTAGCTTTTGGCCCGTTCTACGCACGGGCTATATTTTAGGAAACTCAATTAAAAAAAATGGTAATTTTACATACCAAAACGATAAAGGTATAAATGTATATTAGTTCACTTAAACTTTTTATAGTATGTAAATCGAAAAACTAAATTTTCAAGATGTATTGGGTAAAAGCATTACTTTTATGGAATATATTATGAGCTCTCACAAGACCACAAATATATTATTAGTTTAGGAGTATATCTTTTTGTCCAAGGGTTTTTTTTTTTTAAAAAAATAGAATAAGAGAAATATGCTAGTACGGAGTAACTAAGTTAAGCATATATATTCTTTGGATTAAACCAAAGAAATCCACAAATCTTCAATATGCTAAGAAACTTACCATCGTGGTTTGTTAGATTAAAGCTATGTTTCAGTTGTCAAGTATACATGAAGTTTCGCACCCTATCCTTTGCATCACAATCAAGAAAACTTCCAAAAAGGAAAATTACTTAAGAATTAAGAGTTGATGATCAAGCTAACCAAACGTGATATTTCAAAATTCTGGAAAATATCAAAGACTGAACCATTTTTTTAAAACTCGAAATTATGCTTATAGAGTTAAGGGTGTGGTAGTAGTAGATGTCATACAGAATTCAAAACAAAAATGCATCCATGTTTGTCGGATTTTTGAGTAGTTTGTAAATGAACTTGAAATATGATGACGATTAAGGCAAGTCAGGCAACATGATGCAAAGAAGATGCACCGTTGATTTAAATGGGCTAAAAAAATGAATATAATGATAACATTAACTAATACCAACCTCATTAGAAGAAATATTTTTTCAGAAAACAACGGGGTGGACATGAATTAGAAGTTCATTACATAATTTTAACTTCCATCCACCTATAGGAAAATAGTAAAAAATTTCAGAATGAAGAAATTTAGGAAAATAAGTCAGGGAGGAATATCGCTCTTTAAAAAATTGTAGACATGTAGATTTAATAAATAGTAAAATTCATTAACCCGAAAATTATAACTATCTGAAACGTTTCTCATTCTTGATTCACCCTAACCGCCAATGTAATCTATGTCTATAGGAAATATACTATTTATATTTATATTTTATTTCAGCAAGTTTGTTAGAAGTTAGTTACAAGTTTGTTAGAGTTAGTTACTAGCTTTGTATATAAGCAAACTTGGCTTTTCCCTCAAGCCAAGAAACTGAGATAATCAAACACATTTTCTTCGATTCTCTCTCTCTAAAATTCTCTAATGCTCTCAAGTTTCTTCATGGTATCAGAGCTAAATCTCATTTTCGAGGTTTAGGTTTTCGATTTACTCTGAATTTGTGCATCCATCGATATTGAGTGAATTACTTGGATTGCTGCGAAGCTTCTTGCAATTGCGAAACTTCTTGCTCAATTCTGTGAATTCGTTTGTGTTCGTTTGATTTGTTGATGCAATGATGACTGATAATTCTGAAACTCATCAAGATTCTCATCCAAACAATGGTGAGAATGGAGGTAATTTTGATCCTTATTTCATAGCTAACTCAGATAGTCTAACCTCTTCTTTGGTTTCTGTTGTTTTCAATGGTATGAATTTCATGCGATGGAAGAGAAATGTTATGAGAGCATTGGTAGCTAAAAACAAAGAAGGATCTGTGAATGGTGGAATAATGAAACCTCCTGTGAATCACAAAGATTATCCTAAGTGGAAACGTCTGATTTCATGGTTGTTAGTTGGATTTTGAGTTCTATGAACAATGAGCTAGCTGATGATTTTGGTTACATTGATAATGTTGTGGAATTGTGGAAAGAATTAAATGAAAGGTTTGGACAGTCTAATGGACCATTGATTTATCAGTTGAAAAAGGAAATTGATAGTCTAAATCAGGAGAACATGACTATTGTTACCTATTATGGTAAGCTGAAGAAATTATGGGATGAAATGCAAAGTTTGAGAGCTTTTTCTACATGTACTTGTGGTGCTTTAAGTAGCTGTAGTTGCCAAATTTTGAAAAAGATGGCTAAATTTGAAGAAGAAGACAAGATGATGAAGTTTTTGTTAGGGTTAAATGGAGGATTTGAAGGAACTGTGACAAATGTGCTTTCTATGGATCCTTTACCAAGCATAAACAGAGTATTTGCTATCACTCAGCAGATAGAGAAGCAGAAACAAGTTAATAGTGCAGGTGTTGAGGTCGGTGCTATGAGTAGTAGTGCTATGGCTGCTTAGTCTTACAAAAGTGGACAATCTCAGAAATTCACTGGTGGAAGGAAAGATTGGAAAGAAATAAAGAAAGAAAAGATGTACAAGACTTGTACACATTGCAAAGGGAAAGGGCATAATGTGGATCAATGTTTTAAGCTTATAGGGTATCTTGACTGGTATAACACCATCAAGGCTTCAAAAGGTTCACAATATCAATCTGATGGAGGCAGACTTGTGACTAATGTGAATTCTGCTTCTGATATTGGAGATAATCCTCTTGATGACACTTTGTCTGGTTCTGGAGCTGTAAGCAGTGAAATGTTGAGTGCCATTTGCCAAGAAGTCATGAAAGTGATGAAAGACAAGCAGATACAGAATGGTGATGCTACTGGAACATCCAGTTCTTATGCAAACTATGCAGGTATTATTTCTCATTCCTTTAACTATACTGTGAATACCTTGCATAATGAATGCTTGTGGATTGTGGATTCTGGAGCTTGTGATCATGTGACATATGACGAAACTATTTTGGTAAACAAAAGAAAACTCCAAAAGGTAATTAAAGTTGATTTGCCTGATGGAACTCAAATGACTGTTGAAACTATAGGTGACATTGTTCTTAGTGATAAACTGGTGTTGTCTAATGTGTTGTTGGTCAAGGGATTCAAACACATTCTGATGTCTGTTGGTAGAGTGATTGAACAAACTGGTGTTCATGTTGTGTTTACTGGTGATGGATATTCTTTCCAGGATCCTTCTAGTTCAGTGCTGCTTGGTGCTGGAAAAAGGACACAAGGTCTCTACTATTTTGTCAAACACACAGACCTCAAAGGTATTGCTTGTAGTAGTAACACAACAGCTAATGTAGTAGAGGATGTCATTACTGATGTAAATACAAATGTTTTGCCAAATAAGACAGCTACTAGTATGTTTCAGTCTAAGGTTGATAACAGAGATAAGCTAAATCTTTTACATGCTAGGCTAGGACATCCCTCTTTGTCAAAGATGAAATATGTCAATGCAGCATATTGTAAAGGAGTTACAGAATACAATTGTGATGTTTGTTATAATTCTAAGCATCATAGATTTCCTTTTAACAACAGTGAGAGTAGAGCCTCTGAATGCTTTGAGTTGATACATCTGGATTTATGGTGTCCTATAGGGTTAGAAGTTTGGATGGTGCATCCTATTTCTTGACTGTGCTAGATGATCATAGTAGAGTCACATGGACATATTTGCTTCATAACAAAATACAAGTAGAAAAGGTGGTAGCAGAGTTCATTTCTATGGTTGATTGCCATTGGTTATCAGCAAGTGGAGGGTAGGGATTTCACTCAGAATTTTTCTCCAGTTGCTAAATTGCCTACTATAAGAATTGTCATTTCTCTTGCTGCTGTAAAAGGATGGCAACTGTATCAATTAGATGTTAATAATGCATTTTTGCATGGTTACATTGATGAGGAAGTTTACATGAAGCCACCTCCTGGTTATCTTAAAGCTCAGCCTGGAGAAGTATGTAAACTGAAAAGGTCTATATATGGTTTAAGGTAAGATTTTGGGCAATGGAACAAAGAGTTGAACAAATTTCTAAAAACTTTGAACTTCCAGCAATCCAAACAAGATTACTCTTTGTTTACAAGGAATCATAATGGGGAATTTCTGGTGGTTCTGGTGTATGTTGATGATATACTCATTACTGGTACATCTAAAACACAAATAGAGGAAGTGAAAATATATTTGGACAAAGCCTTTACAATCAAGGATCTTGATCACCTTGCTTATTTTCTTGGCATAGAAGTGCACAGGAATGACAAGGGCATTTTTCTTTCCCAAAGAAAGTATATCCAGGATGTCTTAATTGATGCTGGTATGGATGATTGTATTACTGCACCTGCTCCTCTTTCTTGTGGTTTGAAACTATCAACTGATGATGGAGATCTACTTGATGAACTTGATGTTTATAAAAGACTTGTGGGAAGATTGCTTTATCTAGGAATCACAAGACCCGATTTATCATACTGTGTTCAGCATCTAAATCAATTTGTCCATTCTCCAAGAGTTCCTCACCTCAGAGCTGCTCTACATGTCCTAAAGTACTTGAAGGGTACATTGGATAATGGCTTATGGTACTCAGCTAATTCTGATACACAATTGACTGCATACAGTGATGCTGACTGGAGTTCTTGCCAATTTAGTAGCAGATCTCTAAGTGCTTATGTTGTGTTTCTTGGAAACAATCTGATCTCTTGGAAGAGTACAAAATCATCTGCTGAGGCAGAGTACAAAAGCATGTCTGCAATTGCTAGTGAACTTGTTTGGAACCAAGGGTTGCTTGAAGACCTTCAAGTTCACATATCTTTGCCTGTTAAGTTATTTTGTGACAACACATCTGCAGAACATCTTGCTCAAAGTCCCATGTTTCATGACAAGACCAAGCACCTAAAGAGGTATGCATTATGTGCGTGAACAAGTAGAGGATGGGTTCATTGAGACTGCTCATGTTCCTGGTTCTCTTCAACTTGCTGACCTTTTAACTAAACCCCTTGCTTCTACTCGACATCAATTCTTGTCTGCCAATCTTGGACTTGTATCTAAAGTCCAACTTGAAGGGGGAGTATAGGAAATATGCTATTTATATTTATATTTTATTTCAGCAAGTTTGTTAGAAGTTAGTTACAAGTTTGTTAGAGTTAGTTACTAGCTTTGTATATAAGCAAACTTGGATTTTCCCTCAAGCCAAGAAACTGAGATAATCAAACACATTTTCTTCGATTCTCTCTCTCTAAAATTCACTAATGCTCTCAAGTTTCTTCAATGTCTCTAATTAAATTGTTCTAAACGGTTAAACTAAAATTGAAAAGGGAAGGATGAAATGTTGAGGTGACTTATTATGTATTAAATGAAGAATTGGTTTAGAAGGGAGAAGTGGAAGGGGAAGAAGCAAGACATTGGCATGAGTATATGTTTTCCATTAGTGTCAAATTAACAACGTTTGGTAAATAACAATTTATTCACACAAATTAAGAGAATGACACATGACTTTCATGGTTTTAGTTTTTAAATATTATATATAGATATATGCTTGCCACGTGTCTTCTAAATGGTGATAAATAAGTTTTCGCCATGTGTCTTTAAAATAGAGTTACATACGTGTCTTTAAAATAAAGCTGGTTTTCTTTTTTAAATACTACTAGGTATTGACTAGTTATTGATTTTTTGTTTATACTACGTATATTATAATTCTACAACAAAACCCAGAACCAAATAATAAACGTACTATGTTTGCAAAGCTTGCTTGTCACTTGCCTTTAACAAAAATAAAAAAAACAATGATTTTAATAATTCAACCGTTATGCGATTCGCTATTAACATCCCACATATTAATTTCACTACTTTGCTAATTGCAATTCTCGAATTTACAACCTCATAAACACAAGCAACTTGAGTAAATGTATGATTGAACTTGCCAAAATAAAACAAAAAATTTGTGATTGAGAGTCAAATTTGGTTAAGATATTTTGGACAAAACCAATTTGAGATGTTAAGAAATTTAGGACAATCTGATTAATGGAGTAACAATGTACATTGAATATCACTTGATAAGATTATGCAACAACATTACATCATTCAAATTGTACGTAACATCATAGATAATACTCCGTACTTCGTATAAATCAAGCTTAGAGTAAGCTCTACGCCTCTACTTAAGAAATCATATATCTAATGTAATTTCCTCCATAATTAAAATCTTAATCGATGCAAATAATTGTTGGATCACAACAACATTCATCCAGGACAAAACAACAACATAGAGCTGCAAGGCTGCAAAACAAAAGATTAAACCGTTGATTAGTATTATAAGTTTATAACCATTGATCTTATTGTCTCAACGCCAAAAGTAAGTTTAAATCGTACTCCCTTTGTCCTTTAATATTCGTCCCGATTTGATCGTTACAGAGTTTAGACAATTTAATTGACTTATTAATTTATTAGGTAGTACGAAGTAGTTGATAGTGAAGTTTTTTTTTTTTTTTTTTTAATATAATTAGTGAGAAATGTGTCAAATAAAGGGGTGGGCGGGGAATGAGTTGAATTTTTTAATGTTTTTTAAAGAAATAAGAATATATATGTGGGTCCAAAGTAAGTAAGAGAAATGATATAATATTAGTTAAAATAGGTCATTTATAAAAACGATGCGAGTATTAGGAGACAACTTTGTAAGGAAAGCGGATCAAGTATTAAGAGACAAAGAGAGTACCATCCTTTAAGAAAACCTTGATCTTTCTGAGGGGGTGGCGGTGGCGGTGGAGCATATTGATATTGAGGTGGCGCCATTACCGGAGGACCTTGATAGTAGCCTATTTCAATTTTGTAATAACAAAAAGAATCAGTTGAATACTATAAAATTGGCGCCATTACCGGAGGACCTTGATAGTAGCCTATTTCAATTTTGTAATAACAAAAAGAATCAGTTGAATACTATAAAATTGATTTACAACGCATGGTTTGATTCCAAAAATGATTACAAATTGTTATTCTACCGTTGAAATATTGACTTAATAGTAAATTTGTCCTTTGTAATATAGTGTCTTTGTGGCTCATTCTCACCGAAAAAGAAATTATTTATTCAAAATAGTTGCATTGACATATAGACATATGTAACAATGTACCTGAAAATTGGTATAGTGTGCTAGAGTCACATGTTATCTTCCACATTTTAACTACTATGCTTGCTATTATGTATTCGTATTCATATTTAAGGCATTTAACATTGTTATTGGAAATTAACCAAGTTAATGTGGAAATGTGAGTAAAATTAAAACTATGAAAATTTATATAAAAGTAAATATGAAGAAATATGGGAAAATCTCTAAATTTTATTTTGTTTTGCTAAATTATTGTGGAAACTATGAAAAATAGAGTATTACACATTTTCACTTATTTACTTTTATTTTCCACAATTTTCAACAGTTTTTCACCACTTTTCAGGAGAGAAGTGTGGAAATAAAATAGGAAAAATATAACTAGTTGATGTCCACGTATTTTATTTTGCCCACTTTTCCATTTGAATACCAAACAAGCTAAAATTAAGAAACTCTCCTTTTCCCATCATTTTAGACAATTTTTCTCCAATTAAATTAGGTTTCTCACGGTAAAGACTTAAGTGCTGTCAATTGAACTCTTTTTTTTTTCTTTTTTTTCTTTTTTTTTTTTCTTACAACACATCTCAACTGATCTCTCTTATTTAAAGATAACTTCTTTTCAGTTTCAAAACTAGATTAGATCCGTGCATGCATGAATATTTTGAATTTATTATTTAACTATTGTTATAAATATTTGACTAACAAAAAAATTGTTCAAAAAGAAAGTAGTACGGAATATAAAAGATCTTTGACAGATTTTCAGAATATAAATGAGGTTAGGATATATTTCACAAATATTATTTTTAGAGAAATAAAATTACAACTGAAAATTTATACTAAAAACAAAATAAATAGGGAATAATGAAATTTTAATCAAATATACTGAATTTTTTTCAAAAAAAATATAGAAAAAGTAATTGAATAAAAAGGGAAAAAAGTTTTGGCGGAATTTTTTTTCACCAGGAAGTGACACGTGCCATTCCTGATGTCTGTTTAAGTATATAATCTCTCCGTTCTTAAATATTAGTCATGTTTTGACTTTTCAACTCGTTTCAACTCAATGTTTAAATGTAAATATCTCCAAATACGTATGTCAAAAAAATATATAAAATTTGATATTGTTATACTACACATTAAGACGAACAAAATAAGATCTCACGTGAATATGTTTTGAAGTACATATTGGAAAGAAATTACAAGATTCTCTTCAATTGTGAATAATGCCAAATGAGACTAAAAACAGAAGGAGTAGTAAAGTAATAATAGATATAAACTTAACTTTCATTTGAAGAAAATAATAAACCTAGTTAATATTATGCTTGCTGTAACTTTTTTGAGAGAAATTAGTAAACGGACTCTTGACTCACCTAATACAAAAATGATAGAATTTCGGTGATTGTCATATTATATAATAACGTGATTAATTTATACACCGCACCAATAACGTGACCAAAAAATCCGAGAGGCACTCTAACAAGTAACAACATGGGAAAATCACATATATAACACGCTCATATGATCATATAATCGATCATAGCAAAAACGCATCAAAATAGGAAAAAAGTGAAAGAAAGAAAGTTTACCTTGAGAAGAATAGGGATAAGCATACTTGGGATCACTCATTTTCGTTGAATGTACGTTTAATACAATAAGAATTAAGAATATATCGACCTTACTTGAAAAGGATCCGCTCAATAGGATCGTAACTCGGTATTCTTGAGTTCTAAAAAAAATTAAGAATATAAAGTATTATGAAGTTGTAAATTTATGAAATTATAAAACTTTGGAAAATATGAAAGGATTTATGTGAAGAGTTTAGGTTTTAAATAGAAGTTGGCAAAAGTGAAAGAATCTAGATAACGCGGTGTCGATGGCAAAAAGACGTCTTCAAGGCTGCTTTTAAGTAAGCCTTCGTTGCCAAGAATATTAGACTCATTTCCACGAAAAGGCCATGTTTTACATCACATATTCTCTTATGCTTTAAGAAAAGAATAATTACCATTTTTATTATATTCAAATAACAAATTGGTAAACATTAAGGATTAACCATAGGTTACACCGTCACATATTCGAATTCACTCTCCTCGATTTATAGTAATTAAATGGTTAAACTACTCCGTAAATTACAAGACTTGTTGTTTATTGTTTGATTTTTAGATAGAATGTTAATAGACTTGTAGTCAGACTATCATTAGATATGGGCTTTTAAATACGAAGTATAGAGGAAGAAATCAATATGCACTTTTGTACCATGCTATATCCTTTATTAAAAATTGTAGTTTGTTGAAAGTAAGAGCAAGCTTCCTATTATTCCTTTTTCCACTGAAGGATTAGATACTTCTGGAACTTTTGTTGTCATCTACTCCCTTTGTTCCATAATGTTCCTCATCTTTACTATTTATAAGATCAAAGGCTAAAGCTCAAAGGGAATAAAGACTTGTATAGTTGTACTATATCCGATTTATAATGATTCTTACGGTTATTATTTGTATAAATAGCAAAATAAATAAGAGAGTATGCAAATAGATGGTGAGCATAATAGAATATGGTTAAAGACTTAAGTAAGAGAGATATGATAAAAATGGGGTTGGGAGAAAAAAAAAATTCAAGTACGAGGAAAATATAAAGTTAATGAAAAAGATGTAGGGTAAGTGTGGTAAGATAGTAAATTTTAATGTCAAAAATAGTACTATAAACACAATGTTAAGTTCTATAAAAAAACACAATGTTAAGAACATTGTGAAATAAAATAAAACGGAAAGTATAAAGATCGTTGTGAAACGGATCTAGTATTTAACTAGGTACGTTGCACACTTCTTGGTCATGCCCAGTGGCGCATCCATGATTTGAGAAATGGGGGTACAAATAAAAATTCTTATAGTCTACCAACGAAAAAAATCCGGGTCCAATTCCACTATAAAAAGGATCCAAAAAACGGGTCTAATTTCCACTATAGGAAAATATTATTCTTCACTATGTATATGACATCTAGCATTGTGTTCACAGTTTTTTTTTTTATAAAAATTATATAACCCATGCAACTAATTTTAGCTAGGTACAAAAGTGGAATTCACAATAAATGATATATTTATGTAATTGAAATTAAACTAGAGAAAAAGAAACTCACAAATGACATAGCTACAACTAAAATCATTAAAGAATAGAGAAAATGGAAGACTGAAATCAATAAATAGTTTAACGGTGGAAAAATTATTAAGTGTTAAACAATGGGAAAGTGAAACATTAAGGAGCTAAATAAATGGAAAAAAATGTGGTGAAAAATAAGAGTTACAGGACTCAAACCCTGAATCTCTTTGCTCCAACATAATGGGCTAGACACTCAACCAAATGAGACAAACTCATTTATGTGATACGTAATAGAAAATTTCAAATCTATACAAAAAATCTGTTACTGTTATATATTTTTCCGTGGATCTAGGGAATTGGGGGGGGGGGGGGGGGGCGGCAACGATACCCCTTGTACCCCCCTAAATCCGCCACTGGTCATGCCTTCGTTTTGGTTCATTGTTGTCATTTTTTTATAGGGTTGCGACTCTTCATACTACAAAACGAAAACTTTTACATAGTTTTAAGGTAATTTTATGCCTTTTTTCACTAGAGTGCGAGTCACTACTTAATCCATTCTTTTTTACTTGAAGTTGTAACAATTTTATACTCCGTATTAAACATTGTTCACAAATTTCTACTAGTTAATGTTTTCCATTGAGTTATTTTTAAAAGAAAAAATATAGTCATGTACAATCACAAATTTTGAATATGCGTAGATTACCGGGATCTTAACAGGCCAACCCCAAAGACGATTTTCCACTACCACACATTGATATACTCGTTAACAACACAACGGATCATGCTCTGTTGTCATTCATGGACGGGTATGTCAGATACAATCAGATTCCCATGGAAAATGGGGATATGTAGAAAACGACATTCATCACTCAGTGGGGTACCTATTGCTATACAGTTATGCCGTTCGGACTAAAGAACGCAGGGGCTACTTATCAAAGAACATCCACAACCATCATGAGTGGTATGATTCACAAAGAAATCAAGGTTTATGTTGATGACATGATTGTCAAGTCAAAAGTTTGCCAAGGGCATACGGCGGTGCTTCGAAAATTCTTCAACAGACTCAGACAATTCAATATGAGACTCAACCCGCAGAAATGTGCATTCGGGGTAACGTCGGGCAAATTACTAGGGTATGTCATCAGTTCTTGAGGCATAGAGGCTGACCCTTCAAAAATCAAAGCTATTTTGGCCATGGCGCCACCTACAACTGAGAAGGAAATTCGAGGATTCCTTGGCAAACTGCAATACGTCAGTCGGTTCATTTCCAAACTCGCCATGATCTGTGAGCCTATGTTCCGAAAACTTCAAAACAATGAGCCCAAACTATGGGATGAAGAATGTTAGCAAGCATTTGACACCATCAAAAACTACCTTTCAAACACTCCAGTACTAAAGCCAGCAATTCCAGGCATTCCACTCAGACTCTATCTTACAACAACCGATTCGGAAGTTGGGGCTATGCTCGCCCAAGAAATTGATGGCAAGGAAAATTCCGGATACAACTTAGGCAAAAAGATTCTCGAGTATGAGGCCAAATACACTCAGCTCGAAAGAATTAGTATAGACTTGGTTTGGGCCACAAAGAAACTCAGACATTAAAGCAGACCCTCTCAAATTCTTATTCGAAAAACCAGCCCTAGATGGTCGGCTATCCAGGTGGTTGGTCATGTTAGCGGAGTTTGACTTGAAATATCTGCCTCAGAAATCTATCAAGGGCTCCGCTGTCTCCGACTTTTTGGCCGATTGTCCCATAGAAGCCGAGGAGGAGAATTACGACATACTAGATGAGAAAATACTAATGACAAGTGACGATAGCTGGTCACTGCATTTCGACGATGATTCCAATCAGAACAGATGTGGTATCGGGGTAATTTTGAAAGCTCCTGACGGTACCCAGACTCCAATATTTGCGAAACTCCATTTCAATGTTAATTACAAACAATGAAGCCAAATATGAAGCTTGCATAATGGGCCTGGAAGCCGCCATAGCTCTTGGTGTCCAAAAGCTTTGAGTATATGGGGATTCCTCCTTAATCATCAACCAGATTTTCGGAAAATGAAAAGTCGAAAGTGAAAGCCTGTCATTGTATCAATCATACCTTGAAAGGATTTCAGAGCAAGTCGAAGAGATTTGATATACATACCTTCCTAGAGAAGAGAACCAGTTCGCCGATGCACTGGAAAAATTGGCTTCAATGATCAATATTCCGAACGGCCTTACTGAAATGCCTCTCATCATCGAAACTCGACAATAAGCAACATATGTCTATGCTATTGACGGGGAAGAACCATAAGAGGATAGACCATGGTTCACTGACATCCTAAAATACTTGCAAAATGCCGAGTATCCACCCCATTTCTCAAGTAAAAACCAAAGAGCTTTGCGCCTTCAAGCGGCCAACTTTGTTATTGAGTGTGGTGTTTTGTGCAAAAGGTCCCCTGACGGCCTCAACCTTCGATGTGTTGACAAATACGAAGCTCAAAAGGTAATAGAAAGTATACATGCTGCAGTCTGTGGCACCCATATGAACGGGAGGATGTTAGCTCTCAAGGTCATAAGAGCTTTGTATTTCTGGACCACCCTCGAAAGGGACTATCACTTCTTTGTCAAAAGTTGTCCCACTTGTAAAAAATGCGCCAATCTGAGGCATATTCCGCCGTCCCTTCTATATTTACACTCTTCACCATGGCCATTCTCAGCCTGGGGTATCGATGTCATCTCGAAAGTCACTCCAACAGGCACCGGGGGTCATGAGTTCATACTGTTTGCTATCGACTATTTCACCAAATAGGTTGAGGCCCGATCTTTCAAAGTCCTGGGCTCTAAGCAGGTTGCTGATTTTGTCGAGGAAAAAAACATATGCCGATACGGCGTCCCTCATGAGTTCATCAGTGATCAAGGGACTCACTTTCAAGGCGAGTGTGAAGACTTATTCACACAATACAAAATTCAATATCACCGATCTTCGCCTTATCGCCCACAGACAAATGGGGTAGTTGAAGCAGCAAACAAAAATTTCAAGAACATCATCATGAAAATGACACATAATTGCAAGGACTGGCCACATCAACTGCACTTTGCATTTTGGGGGTACCGAACTTCAATCCGCACTTCAATCGGCGCAATCCTATTTTCCTTGGTCTATGGAATGGAAGTCGTGCAACCTATCGAATTAGAGCTACCCTCTCTGAGAATAGTTTTAGAAAGAAAAATCCAAGAAGCTACGTGGGTACAAGCCAGATACAATGAGATAATTTTACCATGTACAGGTATATCAACAACGGGTTGCCAAGCATTTTAACAATAAAGTCAAACCTCGCAATATCAAAGAAGACGAGCTTGTCCTGAAATCCCTTCGTAAAAGTGTCATGGATCCAAGGGGAAAATTCAAACCCAACTGGGCCGGACCATACATTATCAAAAAGATCCTCTCAGGTGGAGCAGTTGAGCTAACAGATGTCGACGACATTGAGTTTCGTTCTTTGACGAACATGGACCAGCTCAAGAAATTCTATGTCTAAATTCAATGCACTTCGAAAATTTCTGTATCTAGAACTATGTTCGGCCTGGTTCCTTAACGGGACATGTAGGCAACCTCATTCCGAGGCCCGACCACTTTAATAATTCAAAAATTCAAGTGTCCTCAATTAAAAGCGTTCTAAAGAATCAAAAACAAAAAATGATCTTTTCAAAATACAAGTCCAAATGTACCATTCAATTTATATTATTACCCTTATTCCAAACGTGCAAATAAAAAGCATGATCAAGCGGAATTTGATACAACTTTCAAATACGAAGAAAATGATGAGGATCCTTTATTCAAACTTCAAACAAGTACAAGTAGTTATAAAACCTTAATTCAAAAGCTAATTCGATTACAAGGTCGGAATCAAGTGAAGCAAAGTTGTTTAAGCCTTTTTCACTTCCACCAAACACACTTCCTAAAATACGGTCTTCAAACACTTTTTTCAAACATACAAATCAAGCTCAAATTCCTCTAAACGGAATCCAATCAGGGTTTGGTGATGATTTCAGCCTGGGCGCCTTGAGCATTTTCCCTTTGCCCTTCCCACAATCATCAACATCCATTTCCTCTTTGCCCAAGCGGCGGGAGGAACCAATAGCAAGATTACCGAGGTGGGTCGATGACGAGACTCCTTTAGGTCCCAAACGGTCACGAACCGGATGACCCTTACTCTCATCACTTCCCTCAATACTGACTGATGCAAAATATCTAGCCTTAGAGTCCCTGATTTTCACATACCCGACCCGGGAAGAGGACCATACCTTTGGCTTTGACTTTTCAACCATACATCATACCCAACAGAAAGAGCATCATGTTCAGATGGGAATTTAATATTAAGAAGGGGCTTGGCAACCCAATATTTCACCCACCGTTCGAGATGGTTAACATTCAACATAATTGAATCTGGGTTCTCCATAGCATTGTCAGGAATCTCTTACCTCAAGAAAAATTGCCTCATCACTCGAATAGGAGAGTAGAAGCTCAAAACAGTAAGCCTAGGCACCCTCAGGACAAAGGACTTGAAAACATACCACATGGAAGCAATGCCCCACCGTGGAACTACCCATTGAAGGAAATAATGCCCATGGTCCAAGTATGCATTCAATGTTAAGTCTAATAAATGCGGTTCATTATTAATTAACAAGTTAATAATTCAGTGAGATCAAGTGAGCTGAATGCCTAGCTAGAGGCCGCTTCAGTTCAAGTGGAATTAATGATATTAATCCACAGCTTACTCTTGACTGAACCCGTAGGGTCACACAAATAGTACGTAAACGGATCAAGTATTTAATGGCATTAAATACTCCATCTATGGATATTCGGAATCGACGGATCTTGGTTTCAGTGGGAGCTGAGATCGTCACAGGCAAGAAATGAATACTCCGGAAACGATGATATTGCCGGAAACAGAAATATGGATCGTATCGGAAATATAAATATTATCCAAGTCGTAGATGTTGCCGGAAACGGAAACATGGTACGTATCGGAAAATATTATCGGAAATGGAAATATTGCCGGAATCGGAAATATTGCCGGAAACGGAAATATTGTCAGAATCGGAAATATTATCGGAATCGGAAAATAATTCCGGAAACGGAAATATTAAATATTTGTTCGAAACGGAAATTAATTCCGGAATCGGAAATATTAAATATTGTTCGTATCGGAAATGAATTCCGGAATCGGGAAATTAATCGGAAGCGTATCGTACGAATTAGCATCGGACGAGGCTTGCAAGACGAAGGCCCAGCACGAAGCTAGGCCGTCGCCCAGCAAGCCACACGCATCAAACAAACACGCCAAGGCCTCTACTAAGCCCAGCGCAAGGCCAGGCCCAGCCAAGGCTTGGCGCGCGAGCATGGATCAGCGAATGGGCTGCGAGATGGGCCTCGGCGTCGTGCAGCTCGCGTGGGCCGCGAGGCATGCGCGCGGGCTGTACGGTGCTCGTGCGGTGCTCGTGTGCGTGCTATACGAATCCTAAAGCTATCGGAATTCGTGCATTGATTAAATCCTAATCCTAAAAGATTAAATTAATTATTTAGAGTTCTAAAGGGATTCTAATTAATTAATTAGTATTCTAACAGGATTCGAAATCCTTTCCATGGTTCTATAAATATATGCCTAGGGTCATAAATTTATATACGAGTTTTTTAACAAGTATTCATACAATAAAAGCTGTGATTTTTGAGCAGAAAAATCAGCCATATTACTTGCCCATTTAGCCGAAAATTCTAAGTACCTTAAGGGCGATTCTAGTTGGTCAAGCTTAAGGCGGATCCGGACGTGCTGTGGACTATCTACGGAGGGACGACACTTGGAGTCCTAAAGACTTGTTCTTGTTCGGTTCGGGCGCAGCTAGGGAAGACACACAACAAAGTGTATGCATCTAAACTATGCTAAATGATTATGTGTAAATAATATGCTTTCCTGACTTTATGGTTTTTCCGCATGATTTATGAATTGTCATATGTATCATAACCTAACAGTGGTATCAAGAGCCTCTTATTATTTTCATAATCTAAATTGCATGAACATGGTTAAATATTACAAATTTGCAAGAATTAAAAGGGGTGATTAATTTTCGTAATTGTTAATTAATTGCAAATTGCGTTTATTTAATTATACGTACGCAGTTTTTCGGCAGTTTCTTCGTTACTCATCCAAATCGAGTGATTTTTGTGTCAATTCCGCATGTAAAACGCATTCTAAAATTTTGACAAATTTTTTTTTTTCGGCCGAACCCATAATTCTCAAATTCGAAGCCTAACTATGACTTTTCGGAGGTTTTAGTTTTTCGAATGCAAAATTTCGTAAATTTAAGATGTTAAATTAAATATTTGCGATTCTTGTTGATAAATCTTGAATTTTTGATTGACCTACTGTATATGTTTAACAAGTTTGAATGCCTAGCCTTGTTAATTATGCAATCTAATTTGTAATTATGATTAATTTGTTGAAAATTGGAATAATTTAGAATTAATTTGATTTTCATAATTAGTTATAATTTAATTAGATACCTATGATTAAAAACCACCATAAAAATTGTAAATTTATGTTAAATTTTAAATTTTTATGACCTAGACTTGAATCCATGTTAATCGGAAATCAATTGAATAATAAATTTTCGATTTTTCGCCCTAAAATTATAAATTAATATTATTTATTAATTTGTCATTAATTTTGAATATAAATTTTAAATTTTTATGCGATTCGCTCATATAACTTGCACGCACAAAGCAATGGACGCTACGTGTTACCCTTAAGGGGTGTTGTATAGTGCGGGCATGTGACGACGAGCAAGGGAGCTCGTCGCCCATGCGGTACGAAAGCAATGAGCAAGGCCATGGTGCACGAGCACAAGGCAGCAGCCCTGCCTTGTGTCGTGGGCTGTGTGCAATGGGCGAATGGGCGAGGGCGAGAGCAAGGCACGAGCAGTCGCGTGTGGGCAGCAAGCGAGCTGCGCCACAGCGCGCACTGCCTCGCGCAAGCGTGCGGAGCCTCGCGCGCAGCGAGCGCAAGCTCGCGTGCCACGAGTGCTACGCCCAGCATCGATCGCTCGCGCGCAGCGACCGCTGTTGTGCGTGCAACGAGCGCTGCGCCCAGCGATGGCGTGCGAGTGCTTGTTGCGACGTGCGACGAGCGCTGCGCCCAACGATGGCGTGCGAGTGCTTATTGCGACGTGCGACGAGCGCTGCGCCCAACGATGGGCTGCGGCAGCATGCTCGTGCGTCGAGCGCTGGCGCGCGCAGCGAGCACCAGCTCGCGTGATGCCTTGCGATGGCAAGCAGCAGCAATGCGACGCAGCGCATGGGCTGCGCGCACATGGCCAGCGATGGCTGTGTGCGTGTGGCCCATGGGCGTGCGATGCGTGGGATTGTTGCGTTGCGATTAGATCGTTTTGAAATTTTAATTTGAAATTTTCAGTTTACGTAATTTTAATTAATTTTAAAATTAATAATTTAAATTATTTTCTTGGATTTTAATTTTGAATATTGTAATTATAATAAATTTTATTTATTCTAATTATTTTACTAAAATTAAAATCATGAATTAATTTAAATACGACTGAAATTAAATTAAACTTTTTGGATTCAATTATAAATTTATATGAGCTTTAAATTTTAATTAAATTTGTATGTTTCCGGTTAGACTAGAAATACATTTTTATGTTTAAAATTAGTAAAGCATATGAATTTATTGGTTTAAGTGGGGGCCCTTTTTAGTCATAAACTCTTGATTAGGTCTACAAATCCTTAAGGTTAAAACAACTTGATTAGAATTAATAAGGACTGAATAATTTGTAGATTATTGGTGCCCTTGATTAATTGCTGCAAATGTTTATGTGATGCATAATGTGTTTTACTAACCAGCTAAGTGGGCCATTCATGATAATGAATGGGTGAATGGTATATAATGTATATGTACTGTTTTGCAGGTTATGAAGTGACTAGTATGACCCAAATAGGATAGAAAATATGGTCTGCGTACTATTAATTTGAATGTAATTGGTCTAAAGTACCAAAGTTGTTTTTCAATTCAAATATGGTCTGCGTACCATCAAATAGTTGTAATTAGTTTTAATTATAGCTCATCCTATTTGAAGAAAATGGTGCCTCCCACGGAGATTTTCAAGACGGACTTTGAAGTTAAAGCTTCAAGATGAAGTCGGGCCATACTAGATCACATTTATCTTATGCATGTTTTAAGTTATTTATTGCTTTTAAATATGTCTTAAAATTCATGAGATCAAAAGCTTGATTATGTTGCATGATTAAGGATTTTAGTTCACTTAAAATCTAACCAACATAGTAAGAGCCTTAAGTTCCAAACTTAAAAATTGAGTTAAAAGGTGCCATGCCAAAATATACACTTGCTTGGATATCCTTTACATCAATCTAGTAATAGTTTTCGCTCAGCGAGGTGTTACTTATTGGTCCTAAAGGTGCAAGGTACACAAATAATTATGAGTACATGTTAGTTTTGGTGAAACTCAACGATATAAGTAAGGAGTCCTTTTATGTCGTGGCAAAATCGATAGGTTTACCTAATAAGTTCTTAGACGTACCTATCAACCAAGAATAGTTTCTAGACTATTAGCAAAAGGCTTTTGCTTACCTAAAATGTTTTAGAATTGAGTCGACAAACTGTGCTTAATTCTTCAATGGTTTTAGGGTCTTGGAATCATTTTATTCACACCTGCCGGAACACATAATTCGAATAAAATGCTAATGACTTGTTTAAATTGCATGATTGCTTTCATTTTCAAGTTATTATTCATGATAAATGTTTAGACTTTGCATGCTTCAATGTATGTTTTAATTATTGTTTATAATTAAATATCTTGCACTGCAATAAATCCTTTTAGAAAGGTAACAGTAAATTTCCTCGATTGGTAGTGAATCCAAGAACGATTCACGGAAATGAGAGAAAGTGAGCAATTTAAAATGTACGTTTCTTATATCCACTTTTATGGTTGTTTTCGAGTATCAAAGTCGAATGGCAAACCGATTGGTGCTTGTGAATTCAAAATACACTGTAGTTTTGAGATCATAAAGCATTGAGTTTAAACGCTCAGCTTTACCAATGGTTAACAACCTAAAATCCTTTTTCCATTTAATTCTCGAATGAGTCTAGTTCCTAGACATTCGAATAGATCGATGCTTAGAGAACTTTAGAAGCTTCTGGTAAGATCATCTAGTTGAAACTTAATATTCAACATAAATTAAATGGTAAGAACCTTGTTGGAATGACATTGGACATGTCTAACAAAGTATAAAAGTCAACACTAGAGAATTCAATTCTTAAGACTATAAGAAAGGGTACAAGAAATAGGAAAACAAAGGAACAAATGAAAGGAATTTACGATTCCGGTTCTACCTATAAGTTTAAAGAGAAGTGACCTAGCAATCAAACTTCCTTGGTATCATATACCGCTTGAGGTTCTTACTTCGGTAATAACTCAAATAATGGAAGCTAGGCTACACTAATGGCCTACAAGTGAAAAATGAAGCATGGCAATGCTACATTAGTTGTATGGTCATCTAGTTTGTTTTAAGTCCTTCAAGGCTGGAACTTAATGGCTATTTTGTTCCATAATCAGCATACCTAAATTTCTGTTTCAAACACAGAAAGACTCACATTCAAGAAAACAAAAACAATGTTTGTTTGTTTATTTGAATGAAATGGTCAATTACGGGTTGAGTCAATATGCTTGATTAAAACAAACAACTCTTTAACAATAAAACTTTACTAGGTTCAAATCAACCCCTTGATTTGAGTTCCACTAATCTTTGGCATTGTTGCTTAGACCATATCAACAAGTTAACATTCGAAAGCTCTATTTTGATGGACTTTTGAAAGTTGATTGATTTCTAGATCAATTTAAGACAACTAGTCTTACTTGTTGAAAGTAACAATAGATTTGAACTATTGTTAGAACGCCTAGACAATAGAGTTCAAAGCCAAAGAAAGATTTTATGACTTTATTATTTCACATAGATTTGAGTGAATATAGGTTTATTTACTCAAATGTGATATAAGTTGAATCTGTTTGGCTAGTTCAAAGATTCAGAAGTATAAATTCCACTTGGCAAGAAATCATAAAGATCTAGGTTAGATCATGTTGATGATTACTTGAGACCAAATATGATCATCAATGATTGTGTGTTGTAATTTCACAATCTAGGTCCATAAGATATGGCATATCTTAGTTGGAATAATCGAAGTCAATTAGTACTTGATTCGATTAATGATGAATCATAAAGACTTTTCCTATAATTTCTAAAACAAAATGCTCAACTACCACCAAACTAAACCAAATTCGTCAAAGCTATTGAAAAGTAATTTCAGAATAACTTTTCATATATCTAGAGAGTTGCAAAACTCAGTGGGAGCTTAGTGTTTGTCATTCGACAAACTAAGGCCCAAGTATAGATATATGTTTCATTATGATTTATTCAAATGAGACACAAGGGTATTGTTTCTACCACGAATTTTTGAGAACATAATGTTTGTTTGCTCGAAATAATGTCCTTTTGGAGATTCGTTTCCAAAATGACAAGTGGGAGAAAATAGACCTCGAAAGTCTTCGAGGCGAACAACAAACATAAACGGACAATCTGGAGGCTTTTCGAAGTTCTTTAGAAAATCCGAACACGTATTCTTTGAGGACTTTAGAAGTGGCTTTAAAGAATAGACATCTCTTAGAAGTCTTTACAAGTGCTTCAAGGAGAACAGAATATTCAAAGGACTTTCAAGTGGCTATTGATATTCTATTGTTTGATGTTCTATACCCAAGTAGGCATAGAATTCAAATCACTGAAACTATGAGATTCTTCTATTAGATAGTGGAGAAACATGGAGTTCAGGTCACTGAAACTATGCAATTCTTCTATTAAATAGTGAAGAAACCTACAACTTGCAGTAAAACTATTATCATGGAGATTAATGAGTTTGTGACCTGTAAGAAAGCTATGACGAAACCCAGATTCCCTAAAATGGTTAGAGGCCATATATAGACTATATGTTTAATTGGTTAAAGGCCATAAAACATACTCAATGTTTTGATGACAAAATTGAAATTTTGTTGATTTGCAAGAATAGTTTCACACCTATTGGTTGCAAGTTTGTTTTAAGGATAAAAACCATCAAACATGGAATTGTGTTCACACACAAAGCTAGATTAGTTGCTAAAGGTTACAAGCAAATTCATGGCATGGATTGTGTTGAAACCTCATGCATAATCGTAATGCTCAAGTCTATAATTCAAGCAATGATTGCATATTGGTACATATGGCAATTGGATGACAAAACATGTTCCTCAGTCAAATGTTGGAAGAAAACTATGTACATGGCATGTCATAGGATTTATGGATCCAAATAATGCTTGAAATGAATGCTAGCTTATGAAATCTAAGTACAGATTTAAGCAAGCAATTGGGAATTGGAATTGTATTTTAGTGAAGCTAATAAGTATTTTAGTTTCATAAAATGTACATGATTCTTATAGATATATAAGAAGTTTAGTGAAGTACATAAAAACTTAATTGGTCCTATGTGTATCACACACATATCTCTCTATTGTGAAATAAGATTCAAATACTAATGACTTAGATTTGAAACTATTCATCAATGATGGACCAAGGCGAAACTTAGTACATACTGGGTATTAAGATCTATTTACAAAGATCTTATATTAATGTTTTGGATTAAGTAATGGCATTTACTAAATCAAACACGAAAGGCTCCATTGGAGATATTCGACCCATGTGAATAAATCTAAGTAAAGAATGTTTGAACTATGTATAAGCATTTACTAAGTTAAACATCAAAGGATCTAAGTAAGATTCTTAACCTATATTATATGTCAAAGAATTTAGCTGGATTTAGTATCTACTGAAACTAGATGAGCTAAAGTTACATGAATAAGAATTCAATTGGGAATTATTCTGCAAAAGAATTTATCATGTATGATATAATATGAGGATCGCCAAAAACGTATCGTATGACTTTAGGCATGACGAACATATACCAATCTCTATTGATCTAAGTGAAGATCAATTAGATTGAGATCAAGAACACTTATGGTACTTGAAAAGGTACATAGGAATAGTTCTTGATTCAAGGAAATAAAGATATGCTAAATATTGATGCTACACGCATAAACACTGGCAAAGGATCAAGCAAGACCCTTTGGAGTTAACCATTGACAAGGACGAGCTAAAGAGCATCGTGTTTTGAAATGGCAACATGGATTGAAGACCATGAGTTATTGCGTGGGAAATTAAAATAATAATTTCTATGTTCTAAGATATAGTTGGAGAGTCTTCCACATATCTGTGAACTGCTTGGATAAGTAGATCCAAACAAAGCATCACTAGCAACCTATACAGTTGAAGTAAAAGTAATTATTGCCTAAGAAGCAATAAAATAGAGTTGTTTATATGAGTTCTTCATTGAACTTGGGAAGATCACATGTCTGTTGACTTAATGGTTCTTCATTGCAAAATGCGTAGAACCACTAATGTAGCAAGAAAGACTAGATCACAAAATAAACATACTCAAAAGTTCTTATCATGATATCTCGAAGAACATTCGATGAAAAGGATGTTAAGATTGGCAAAGCGTGATAACTAAACCTATGCAACAAGTGAGAAGCAACACTCACGTTGTAGCACTGGAAATCAAGCATAGCTTTGAATTCCATGAACTGTTTTAAAGATGGGTTTGAGGCCCATGGTTGTAAAACATTGGGGTTGGACATTTATCATATATGAAATGTATTTTCATATTCCATTTAATCTTGGTTTAGTATTAAATGATGAGTCCCTTCAATTTGACGATATATTCAAGATAGACTGTCAGGACCAGTCCTGTGACTAAGAAATGTCTATCAAGTGAACTTGAATGTCAAAGGTTGAAAATGGTCCCTAGTCGGAGTTTTCTATAAAATTGGACGCATAGAAAACGTTAGACGATTAGAATGCAAGATGACTAGTAGTTCTGTTTCTTGAACTATGTGGACATGGCAATGTCATAATCATTTGTATAGATACTTACTTTGGGAAGACTAGTATCGGACAAGACCTATGAAACTTTACTGTAAGAGATGAAAATCTGTCATAAGTAAATTTCATTAAAATTATTAGACACTAAATCCTCAATACCTGAGTGATTTGAGATTACTTGTTTGAGAACTGGTTGCTTTGACGTTGACCAATCGTCACACCGTAAAAGGAGGCTATAAAGGCAACGCTCAGGTAATCACCTATCAAACGAAGTCTAATCTCAAGATCGCAAGATTGGGATTGTCCTCCCATAAATCGGGATGAGATGCTTAAAAGTTGTACAAGGCCACTCGGAGAGCTAGAAACTGTGAAATGCATGGCCGTGCTCGGATGAATCATAGGCTATGATTATCTGTTTATTTGATCAGTTGAACTCTGAAACCGAGGAACACCTCTGGACATAATAAGGATGACAACTCTTACCTTATGTTCAAGAGCAAGCATCGAGCGACAAAGGAATTAGGAAATGCACACTTGTCCCTAAGGACAAGTGGGAGACTGAAGGAAATAATGCCCTTGGTCCAAGTATGCATTCAATGTTAAGTCTAATAAATGCGGTTCAGTATTAATTAACAAGTTAATAATTCAGTGAGATCAAGTGAGCTGAATGCCTAGCTAGAGGCCGCTTCAGTTCAAGTGGAATTAATGATATTAATCCACAGCTTACTCTTGACTGAACCCGTAGGGTCACACAAATAGTACGTAAACGGATCAAGTATTTAATGGCATTAAATACTCCATCTATGGATATTCGGAATCGACGGATCTTGGTTTCAGTGGGAGCTGAGATCGTCACAGGCAAGAAATGAATACTCCGGAAACGATGATATTGCCGGAAACAGAAATATGGATCGTATCGGAAATATAAATATTATCCAAGTCGTAGATGTTGCCGGAAACGGAAACATGGTACGTATCGGAAAATATTATCGGAAATGGAAATATTGCCGGAATCGGAAATATTGCCGGAAACGGAAATATTGTCAGAATCGGAAATATTATCGGAATCGGAAAATAATTCCGGAAACGGAAATATTAAATATTTGTTCGAAACGGAAATTAATTCCGGAATCGGAAATATTAAATATTGTTCGTATCGGAAATGAATTCCGGAATCGGGAAATTAATCGGAAGCGTATCGTACGAATTAGCATCGGACGAGGCTTGCAAGACGAAGGCCCAGCACGAAGCTAGGCCGTCGCCCAGCAAGCCACACGCATCAAACAAACACGCCAAGGCCTCGACCAAGCCCAGCGCAAGGCCAGGCCCAGCCAAGGCTTGGCGCGCGAGCATGGATCAGCGAATGGGCTGCGAGATGGGCCTCGGCGTCGTGCAGCTCGCGTGGGCCGCGAGGCATGCGCGCGGGCTGTACGGTGCTCGTGCGGTGCTCGTGTGCGTGCTATACGAATCCTAAAGCTATCGGAATTCGTGCATTGATTAAATCCTAATCCTAAAAGATTAAATTAATTATTTAGAGTTCTAAAGGGATTCTAATTAATTAATTAGTATTCTAACAGGATTCGAAATCCTTTCCATGGTTCTATAAATATATGCCTAGGGTCATAAATTTATATACGAGTTTTTTAACAAGTATTCATACAATAAAAGCTGTGATTTTTGAGCAGAAAAATCAGCCATATTACTTGCCCATTTAGCCGAAAATTCTAAGTACCTTAAGGGCGATTCTAGTTGGTCAAGCTTAAGGCGGATCCGGACGTGCTGTGGACTATCTACGGAGGGATGACACTTGGAGTCCTAAAGACTTGTTCTTGTTCGGTTCGGGCGCAGCTAGGGAAGGCACGCAACAAAGTGTATGCATCTAAACTATGCTAAATGATTATGTGTAAATAATATGCTTTCCTGGCTTTATGGTTTTTCCGCATGATTTATGAATTGTCATATGTGTCATAACCTAACACCCATCTGATAGAGGACTCTACCTCTTAGAGAACATTCCCCCACTCATACAAAGACAGTCGACCATACATCAACGGACGCATAGTGAAGCCTTTAATATTATATCTCTCCATACTCTCCGGTGGTGCCACCAACACGAGCCTCTCCATAAGCCAAATCTTGGAGAAATACCAAAAGGACAATGTTCAATTCAAAATTCAAAATTACAAATTCAAAATTCAAAATTCAAGCCTTAGATACTTACTTGAAGAAGTACTGGACTTCCCGAAAGTATGGAGGAAGGGTTAGTCTTAGCCGCATCTAGACCAAGCAAGGTCTCTTCGATCACGAGTGACACCAGATCTTTTCCTAAGGTGGATTTCTCTACCCCCTCTATAAGGGTAGCTTGAACAACTTCGAGACCATAGTTGCAAAACAGAAAACGAGCAAACAAGCAGAAATACAAAGCCCTCATACAACATACCTTGTGGGCACCTCCCTTTGCAAAATGAGCTACGAGGAGGGCAAGATCAACTCCTCTACCGTATATAATAGATCTCAAAACCGGGGGCTCCAGGCCTGAAAACCTCTCAAAGATGAAAAGAAATTCTCTTCTACACTTGGCACATAGGGTTCCGCCAGGACCGGCCACCCAAGAATCTGTCGGCGCTGCATCGATTCGTGGAAGTCCCGTCGCTGGCCTACAGCAACGACGAAGAAGGGGTGGCACTGCTGCGATCCGCGGGATCGGGCAGCATGGAGGTTTCATGGGTTCGCTGGTCGAGGAAGAAGAAGGGGACAAGGACAGTGACACCTTGCGGGGGGAAGGGGAGAACTACCGGTCGCCGGAGGTGGTGTCCGGTGGCCGGAATAAGCGGGGGACAATGATTTCAGTCAAAGAAGCTGCTTTAGTTGAGGGTTTTGCTATTAATAAGGTATGGTGTGAATCTAAGCAGTTTAATGAATTAATTGATTTATTGGAACATCAACAATGGGTCAATCTATTTTGTGTTCATGCAAAAAAACCCCATTATTCATATGGCTATGATTGAATTTAGGGATAATTTTGAGTATGCTGATGGAGTATGCAAAATATTGTGAATGGGACAACCATAAGTTTTAATGCCGATTATCTTGACGAATTATTTGTTGTTCTTAATGAGGGATATGATAAGTACGTTAAGGGTAAATCGACTAAAATTCAAATTGGGGTGGTTACAAATGACATACTTGTTGGGATGATTGGGGGTGATTATGCTATAAGCTCTATTACAGATCAAAGTTTGTTTGTTTCCCAATCCAAAAACTATTGTTTAACATTGTTCGAAGAGGGATTGTTCCTCGGACTCACAAAATAACCTTAGCCAACCTATATGATGCCTCCCTCATGTATTGCCTATCTCACAAAGTTCCTATCAACTTCCCTGCCCTTATGATTAAACACATAACCCATTGTATTGAAACTGGCTGCAAACTTGGTTATGCATCTTTGATGACTGAGGTTTTTAAAAGTTTTTTTTTCTGTTGACCTAAGTGAATATGTTGAGACAAGGGTAAAATCAGAATAAATTTTACAACATGATTAGCTGTTTTATTTGAAATTGGAAGTTGTGGAAGGAAAATTGAACTGGATTGTATCTGATAGTGAAGAGGAAGAGGAGGAGTCTGTAAGAATTAAAAAGGTGAAAAAGGTGGTGAAACAGGCAAAAGAAAAGAAGGTGGAAAAGAGTGCTCCTAAACCACCTCTGGGAGGGAGGAGTATGAGGATTGCTACTAAAGGACCAAAAGTGATTCGTCCTCCCGCATATATTGATATATCCTGTGATGATGAGGATGCAGAGGGGAAACAAGGAGAGGAGGATATTGATATTTAAAAGAAGGAGAAGGAACAAGCATCGCAAGTCCTTCAACCCAAGGATGTTGTTCCTAATCCTAGAGTAGTACCTGTTCCTCCCCATGTTCTTGTTGGTTATACTGGTTTTGGTGGCTTTCGCTCTTTTGTTAGTTCCTATAGTTCCTTGGGGTCACAGAAGGATCCCTTCATTGAGGAAATCAAGGAGCAGGTTGGTCAGCTTAAGGAGAGGATGGCTCGGATGTTAGATATACAGGAAGGCACGGACGCTAGAATTGGCCAGTTACAGGCACAGGTGGGTGCCTTAGTATCAGTGATCCAGGAGATGGGATCCGGTTTGCATCAACTCAACACTCAAGTCACTACAAGTTCCTCTACTATTCTTCAGAAACTTGAGAACTGGTCCTTTCACCACTAAGCCCGATCCTCTACTTTGTTTGTTCCCTTGGCTTTTTTATTTGTTTGGAACTTTTTCTTATTTTTTATTATTCTGGTATGTAATCCTCTGTTGGGAAACATCAATTTTTTATTTTCCATTTTCTTAGAACTTGTGGAACATTAATTTTGCATCTCTAAAAACTGGTTGATTTATTTAATTATATGTTATGCTTACAATTAATTATGCATGTTGAAACTTCACTTTGAGGCTAACTTAGTTTGCCAAACGTTGATCGTGGGGCGGTATGAATATTATATTGTTGCCTTGTATTTTTTTCTTTTTGTTAATGCCAACAGGGGAAAAAAATGCAAATTTCTTAGAATGATCTTAGTTGTTTCCATGTATCTCATTCACTATCTTCTCACTGTAAATTTTTTTTACGTTCTTTTTTAATTTTTATAAAGTTCACGTTTTAATTTATTTTCAAACTTCGTATATTTTCAAAAAAAAAAAAATTAGTCACTTTATATTAAACCTTTTATTTAATTTAATTGTACTCGAATGCTTGTTAGGATTGCAAATAAGTTTGATTTGTTTTGGTAAAAGTTTGCCTATGTTGTCATCACCAAAAAGGGGGAATATTGTTGATTCTGAGTTTTGATGATGACAACGCAAACTTTCTAATTATTGTTTAAGTGTGTTATTGTAATGCTAAGTTAGGGAGTGTCTGAGTTGGACAAACTAAGCATGTGGAACAAACACAAGCAATACAAGGAGCTCCTAAAGAATCAACCAGTTTGCAAATGATATCAATGGTTGATCCTCAGGAAGTTGATCCTCAAAAAGGTTGATCCTCAAAGAGGTTGATCCTCGAATTGGTTGATCCTCGAATTGGTTGATCCTAAAAATGGTTGATCCTCAAAGTGGTTGATCCTCAAAGAGGCTGATCCTCAAAGTGGTTGATCCTCAACGGCTGATCCTCAACGGATGATCCTAAACAAGTTATTAAACGAGCTCCTCATATATTATGAGAATTGTCGAAGTTCCGGAGAGGGAACAATGCGTGAAGCGTTCAAGCGAAGCTTCAAAAGGTGTCAACATGAAAGCTACAACATATGAGTTTATGTTTAGGTTTTATGTAAGTATTTTAATATTGTTTATGCATAATATGGAACAAAAGGAACACGTGTGTTTTAATACGTTTTGAGAAAATAGTATTTGTAAATAAAATAAAGTTTTATAAAGAAAAAATCTTTGGAAAATAAATAAAACGATTTTAATAAAATCAACGTAGAATTCTATTTCAAAATTCCTTGTTTTCCAAGAAAAGGTTTTTACTTGTTCCTAAACCTACTCCGATCCCACTATTTTCTCTGAAATTAACGTGTTAAAAGTGGTTTGAAGAAGTCTCCTTGTTTCATTCAAGTAACGTGCACGTTACTGATCCCAGTAACTGTTAGTGGCAGTTGAGGGGAACATGGGAAACTGACCTAGGGAAGCTCCTCTATTAAAGGAGAAGAGTTTTTCATTTCCAAAACACAACTGACAACGTGCAATAATTCTAAAGAGCTTAAGAGTTTTTATAAAAGTCGGTTTACAAAAGAGCATGTTCCTAAAAGTTCCTTTATTATTCATAAGCTTTATTAATTACTAGACGTTTTTATACATCGAGTTGTATTTTGGGGTTCAAGGGTTGAGTGATCCTTAAAGTGACTTAGAGTCAAGTCAGTGAGAGAGTGTGAAAGGAGCAAGCACAGTAATCAACAGGGATTGCTGTGAGGAACTCGTGTTCAAGTGGAACTCGAGTTATTGAGTGTGTTGTATTCGAGTGATTACAATATATAAAAGAGTTTGAGGTTTTTCTTCTTGATTAGGATCAAGAAGTTTTTTCAGTTTTCACATTCTTAGCATTCATTTGATCGTTGTTCCTTTAACATTTTAAATTCCGCAAAGGAACACCACAAGTTACAAGAAACAATTCACCACCCCCCCTCTTGTTAGTGTTCCTACTGAAATATCATCTTTCTAATAAAATGGAACAGTGTATGTGAATAAAGATCCCAAAATCCTTTCCAATTATATTTCATTTCATGATGAGTTGATGACCAAGTCGCCATGTGCTTTCCTGGATCCGCCCCTGCTTTGTGAAGGCACGTTGTGATGTTATGAAGACGCAACTCAAGGCCTGTAATAACAAGGTATAGCAGTTACAGAACATCAACTTACAGCTCAACCTACGTACATAAAGTCCTATGATCATTCTTGGCTTTTGTTTTTATAGATTTAGGTCAAGTAGATGTCTGTTCCCTTCCAACAGTTGATCACAATATGATACACCTAATTTGATTAACCTTTGAAGCTTTTGTATAGTGTCTAGTAATGTAATTAATGTACAGTGTATTGCTTGAATGCTGCTGCCTCATCAAAGCTTATCCCCTCAGCCCTCAGGTATTGCATTCTTTGGAAATCGGCTGAGTTGCTAATGTATTAAGCTGCAACAAGGATCAACTGCGAGACACCAATCCAAAAAACGTACCACCTCGAACAGGTCTGCCGAAGCATCATGTTATTGTTTATACAAGGTAGACCTGATCAAATGCCGGGTCGGGCCGAGCGAAGAAAAATCTGCCCATGATGTCGGGCCGGGCTTCGGGCCAATTTTTGTGCCCAAAACCCGCTATTTCGGGCCAAAATTAGCGGCCTTTTGGGCCATTTCCGAGCCAGGCCAAATTTATAACTAAAGTTGTTGTTTTACGTTGTCCAAAGGCTGCAAATGTTTTTGAAAGTTCGGGCCGGGCCCGAAAAGCGGGTCGAATTCTTCTGCCCAAAACCCGCAAATTTTCGAATCGGGCCGGGCCGGGCCCATGATGATCAGCTCTAATACAAGTGTTTCTGCGAAGAAAATGCTAAGTGTGAAAATAGGGGAAGCCTCTTCAACCAGGCTGTCGTTTTCCTCCAATCGGTTGTGGTTTGTCCTACAAAAACGGCAAACGTAACGTAAACTGGCTCGGGGGGGTTCCCCAGAAAACCCTCTCCGACGCTCAAGTCAGTTCTTGTAGAGAGAGAAAGTAGTGAGAGAGTCAGTGTGGGAATAATTGCATACCTGAGTAATGATTAGGTGAATCATATTTATAGTAATGCAGGATGACATTATTAGTAAATATAGGTAAGTGTAGGGGTATGGAATCTTGGGCCTGTAGGGGGCTGAGATATGGGCCCCTAACTTCTGGTCTGAGCCCATCAAGAGGTTTGTGTTTGAGGGTATTTTCAGTAATTTCCCCTGAAATGGTATCTTGGTAATTTGTGTAGAAAGTGGGTCCCACAGGGGGCCCGAACAACAAGGATTGTTCGACCACAGACCTTGACATCTTAAATTTACAACATACTCGTAATAGTTGGTTAATTGGCATAAACTTGGGCCTAACTAATATGCCGTAAGATTTGAATGTGGCCATGTGGGTTCCTTAGCTTAGCTTATGAGAACGATGGTCCACTGATTTATACGGAGTATTAATTAACTTGTTTCATAAATGGTCCCAACCCGACACACATTAACCGAGGCTCGTAAATGGATGTTCAAACCCGTATTTTATGATTCACAACCGTATTTCCATCTCAAATTCATGTTCAATTGTTCCATAATTCGTCGATTTAGCCATTTGGGTCCGTGCAAGCGTTACAACCAAATTAACTTGGTATACTTACCACAACTTTCAATTCAATCTGTTTCCAAAATCAAAATCATACTTAACATCATGATGTATGTGAATTAATGGTTGATTTGTCTTGTTCCTTTCATCACCATATCAATTTCTTAACTGCTGTTAATTTATCTATCACAACTAATAACACAATCATGGACAAATTGGATCCTCATTAATTTGATTGATAAATGAAGTGTCCACAACAATTATAGACTTGTGTGACAATCCATGGACTATGGACCGTCGTGCACATAGAATATGGTGCACCAAAAGAACATATGTGCATAAGCAAAAGAACATGATACTACGGCAAAAGAACATGCGATATAATATTTCACTTTTTTTGTTATAAAAATAATATATTATTTTACTATTTATTAAAAACCTAAATAAAAAAATACTCATGTTCTTTTCTCGTAACCATATGTTTTTTCAATTATATACTAGTGTTCTTAGGGTGCACCATGCTCTATGTGCGCCATGGTCCGTCTTCTAAATTGCGACTTGTGTGATTATTTAAACCAATCTATTTGTTTTGTTTTTTTTTTGACGGGCCAATCTAGTTGTTTAATTGCTCATGAGTCATGACTTAAAATGTGTTTGTAGGTTACTTGACAAATTGCTGATATTTGATACGCAAATTGGAGTTAAGGCTTATCTTATAGATTTTGACGGAGTCTTTATATTGAATAATCCCTAATGATTTATCTTTTGGTTGCCATAACCTCTCTTACTTTATATACCTTCTTTTTTTTATCCTACACTTACCCATCATTAATTTTATTTCATCTCTTTTAATCTACCCATTTTTTTCTACAATCAATTGCTAATTTTTTTACCAAGAGTTACAATAAGTGGATGCGTAAAACAAAATGGGGGAGTATGAGAGGGATGAGCATATCTATACTATATACGAAGGATTAAAAGCCGTTTCTACAAACGTCTACATGCCACGTGTCACTCTCTCCTCAATCCTTAAGTATATGCCGTCAATACACTTTCATTTAAAAATAAGAAATATGGTTTGCATAAGATTTGAACCCACCTCCAGTTTCAAATACAAGAGCTTTATTCAATTGAGCTACAACTTTTTACATGTTATCTTTGCAAAATTATTATTAATATAATATTAAATAATTATCTTGTGAAAAAATAAATCAAACATAATGTCACTAAAGAATATAATAGTTAATTGTTATACACATACTAATTCGGGGCATCGCCCGGACCCGAATACTAGTTGTTTATTGAAGGGCGTGAAATTCTAACAAGTGTAATATGTAGTTATGTACAGATGTTAAACATCATCCCCAGTCCCCACACCCTCCTCTTACCCAAAACCAGACCCAAAAATCTTAGCCTTCTTCACCAAAAACCACACAACACACCCAGAAAAAAGAGAAAGACCCATTTTAATATTAACACACTTTACCAAAATTGACCAGCTTTCTTCAATTCTACCACTATCTTCTTCTCCTTAATTCCCCCAATTCAATTCCACTGTCAGAAAAGCATAAACATAACCCACCACACCAAGCAATCCCACAATTTTTTAAAAATAAAAGTTAAATGGAAACCCCAAATCAGCAAGAACAAGAAACAATTCGGCAACCAAATCAAAATCACATGTTATTTTTAAGAATAATGAGCAAAAGGCGAACTTGGGTAGCTCTCTTTGTCTTAGTCTATGGTATCCTTTTGTACTCTTCATGGAACCTTCTTCAATCAATCCTTAATTGGTACAACGCCACTGTCTCTCCTTCGTCCTCTTCGCCGGCGGTTAAAGGGTGGCCAGCAGCGGTTTACGCGTCGGTGATGCTGGGTGGAGTCTTCGGGGTGATGTCGATGGCAGCGGCGTTTGCGGTGGCGGTACCGGCGATGCTGATGACTTGGATTACTATCCTTGTGTTGCTGACTTTCTGTGGTACGGGGCGGAATGATCTTTTGATTGAAGGGAAAAAATTAACGGCTGAGATTTCTGGGGTAGTGGTGAAGATCTTGATCAAGGAAGGGAATTTTGTGGCTGCTTTTTGTGCTGTTTTGGGTTACTTTTTGCTGGTTAGGAAAAGTTCTAACGAGGCTGATTGAAGGTGAAGATTGTTTAGGTTCGGATATAGGTTTTGAATTAAGCATGGTGTTGTATTATTTACTTTAGATGCTTAATTAAAAACTTACTTTAACGTTGGATCATGTTAGTAGAATTGTAGTGTATAACAATGTGTTTCTAAATTCTAACTTTAATTTGAAAAGTAAGGTTTGGTGTAAACAATTTGTTTCTAAATTCTAACTTTAATTCGAAAGTTACATAGTTACCAATTATATGCCCCTCAAGGCCCCTGAGCCCTGAGGTGGCTCGTTACAGAGTTACGATGATAATGCCCCTCGTGCATGTTGAGTGAAGATCAGGACGGTGAGACACATACTATTGCTGCTGATGTAAATGCCGGTGATGTGCATTTTTATTTTCAGTGTATATGATGATTGGTTGATTCATGACCGTATTCTTAGCTTACATACCAATTGTGTTGTGTTTTCGTTCAAATATTTAATATGTCTGGAGTTTTGTTTTCGTTCGTACAGCCAATTATTTTATGATGATGATTTATCTTGGATTCGCGGCATGTATTACATAGGTTCTACTAGTATGTGCTAAATGTATGCAATAGCTTTGACTTGATTGAGCTTCAATTTAGTTCTTCATATTGTATTTTATATGCTTTTAGGTAATGCAAATACAGTGATCACTACAGAGTACCTATTTATAATATATTAAAACTCCATTCTGATCGACTATTTGGTCGTTGTTGTTGTTCTGATAGACTATGGTATTGTGAAATTAAAAATCTGTAAAACCGGTTTTCTTGAATGGATTTTGTAGGATAATGATATGATGGGAGGGGGATGTGTGAGGGCACATTGTGATGTTGTTAAGCCGCAGCTCAAGGCCGCCTGTCATAACAAGGTATAGTTACTGTTACAGTTTATCCATCACCTTAGAGAATAGAGCTCAATCCTATAACTTTAGTTTTGTACATGTTGTCTGTTGCCAACAGACAACAGTTGATGACAAGATGATAACACCTATCTAATTTGATTAACCTTAGATGCAGAAACCCAATGCGAACGAACTGTGAGGTTGAGGCATTTGGCCAAATAGTGAAGTGATTTGATAAATTGAAACGGAAATGGGATTTTAGCAGTTCCCCAGGGTAGGGATCTAGATCTCTGCTACTGGTTGATATTAACATGTATCCTTTTACTGTCTAGTAAATAGTTTCTTTTTTTTTGGTGTGAATGAGCAGGGATGAGAATCGATCCCATGATCACCTGGAACCGGGATGAAAGCTCTAACCAACTGATCCATTCCTCACTCTCACTGTCTAGTAAATAGTAATGGTATTGCTCTTACCATCCTAAAGGGACGAGGGATATGCTGCCTCGTTGAAGCTTAGCTAGCCTGTGAGGTATTTTCATTATTCAGGATGTCGGGTTTATTTGGACATGATACTGTCTGTGTCTAATCACGACTCCTCAACCCACTCATCATACCCAAAGCTTTGATGACCACAACACTGTCATGATTAGACCTGGTTATCGGGCGGGGCGGGTCAGGGTCGGTGCGGGTCAAAAGAGGGTCGGGTATTGAAATGGTCATTTTTAGCGGGTCGATAATGGGCGGGTCAAAAGCGGGTCGCGGGTCAATAGCGGGTCATTAGTGGGCGGGTCAATAAACGAGCAATGAAAAATGAAAAACAAAAGAGCCATGTGCAAGTACAAGTAAATACGAAGCTATACACGTAAGTTTTTGTATCATTACTATTTTAATTTTCAAAATAATTGTAGTATAAGTTTGACCCTATAATGACCCTGTCCAATAAAGGTCATGTCCAATAAGAGCCCTGCCCAATAAATGCCCTATTAACTTGACCCTAACCCTATATCCATTTGACTACCCTGTCCAATAACCAGGTCTAGTCATGATCCATGGATTGACAATCTTCTGAGTTCTGAACGCCCTACCCTGGCCAGCGGTAACAATCTATTTCTTGTGTTTAGTTTAGTAGGTAAGATTCATCTGAAATAATAGATGTACAGTTGCTATCATGTAATCGTGTTACTCCCTCCGTCCCAAAATTATTGTCCTGTTTTCTAAATCGGGCGTCTCAAAATTATAGTCCTATTTTTAATTTTGGCTATTAAGGTCCTCACTTTCCCATGTACTATATTAATTAAAAATACATTGAAAACCCCACACATGTACTATATCCTTTTTCCCGTGTACTATATTCTCTTTTCCATGCACTTTATTCCATTTTTCCATGCAACTCAATCATCATTTGTACTTTATTCCACTTTTCTATGAACTATATTCCATTTTTCTTAAAATCCGTGTTTTTTGTCAAACGGGACTATAATTATGGGACGGAGGGAGTAGTAGATAATAAATCGTCCATGCAAGTATGTAGTAAATGTAAGTGTTGAATGTCAACACCATCCATGTAGATTGTAGATTGTAGATTGTTAATTTCTAGTTCCGTCTTACATGAACATGTTACTTTTAGTACAGCCCAAAACCCAAGCATAGACCTGGCCCAGTGGGCCTAACTAAGAGTTATTAGCTTATGAGAACGATGCCCCGCTTTGCATACTCTTAACACGTCCAAATTCTCATAACTCACCAATCAAGGCCACCCCCTTCTTTTTAAAGGCAAGGGAGAAACTCCCTGACCAAACTGGCAAACTGTAACCCTCACGGTCTTGGTCTAAATTACTTGTGGTCTGTTTTTGGCCGATAATAAATGGTAGGAATAAAAATAAATTATTTGACAAAAAAATTAACATCGTAATGTCCATGATAAATAAAACATTTATCTCAAACATGGTGGTTTTCTTCATAATTTGCATTCTCATTCAATACCATTCCCTATATGGTAGTGTATAACACTATAACAGTGGAAATTTATGAATAAAAAGAGATAATTTAGAGTGAATTAACATTGTCATTGGAATGAATATTGATTTTCCTTACCAATTTATATACATACGCATTCATTTTCATTGACACTATTTATGCGCGACTACCAAACAGACCGTTAAAAGTAGGGATTAGATAAGGAAAACCTATCCCAACACCCTCAGTTAGTAGAAATTGTATCCTATACCATTATAGATCAAATATAAGACTCTTACCAAGTACGTCAGTCAGACCTTGTGTGATATTCGTTCTTCGGTATGCAAAAGTATAAAACAAAACTAATACCAAATACAAAATATAATACTCTCCAGATTTTTTTTCCCGAAAATGATAAAGGTCGCATTGATGCGACCTTTAAGCCGTGTCACAATGATGACATGACATGCTTATGTGTCATGATTTAAATTGGAATCTAAAATATTTAACGTATATATCCTATTATACATGTTCAAAATAAAGGTAGGAAAATCTTAATATTCTAATTTGTTTCTTTTTTATATCGATTACCTTATTTACATATTTTCATAGTAAAAATTTTGCATTGATAGTAAAAATATTATGATGACTCATAGCCTACGTGGCGCCTATATGTACCAATTAAACTCCGACACGTAAGATTGTGACAACTAAATGTTGTTGCAACTTGCGACCTTTATCATCACCTTTTTTTTATTATCACAACACACTATTTTTAAAAAAAACATATACTCCCTCCGTATTTATTTAAGAGATACACTTGGTCGGGCACGAGTATTAAGAAAAAGAATTGAATGAAATAAAGTAATAAAATAAGTGGGGTTAGGTAGATATTTTAATAAGTAAAACAAGTGTGGACCATATCATTTTAAGGGATGAGGGGTAGATAGATTATTTAATTAGATGGTGGGGTTGATAAGTTACTAAAAATGGCAAGCGTATCTCTTAAATAAATACGCCAGGAAAAGACAAGTGTATCCCTTAAATAAATACAGAGGGAGTACATAAGACGTGATATTAGAACAAAATATCCGTACGACATTGTGATTAGGGTAGGGGGGGGGGGGGGGGGGGGGGGGGGGGATAGAAATAAAGGTAAACAAAAAATAATTAGCGCGACAAATTTACGTACACATCAACTGGATTCACAAATATCCATTCACAAATTGATAGGAAGAAGAAGGGACAAAAGAAGTGGGTGGCAAGATTTGAGTAAATGTTGGTTAGCCTTGATGACAAAAGATTGTTTTCCCATCATGTGTTTGTGTTTGTGTTTGCTCCACTTTTTCATGCTTCAAGTTTTTTCTTATTACCTTTTGTGGCCCATATTTTGCTTACTAATCCTTTCACTTTCTGCCCCTCGTCTTATTTCTTCTTTGTATTTTTCATTATATTTCACTATTTTTGTGACTAATGCTATCCAAACTCTAATCTCAATGGCGAAGCTATGTGGGGGCCTAGGTAGGCCATGGCCCCCCCTAAGATTCTAAAAATATATAAAAGTTGCACTTGTTAATAACTTCCCCCCTTGGCTGAGTTGGTATTTGGTGTTGGCTGCCAAAATTGTAGTTTTGTGTTCGAATCAGATGACTAACATTTCTTGATTCTTTTTTTATTTTTATTTTTTATTGAACTTATATTCATTTCTCAAACTTCTTTTATTATTTTCATTACATTTCTTTTTTTAGTGCTTTAGATTTTTCATAAAGTATTATCCAATGGAAATAGAGAATAAGTATGTTGTCCAACAAAATATATATACGTTTAATACTTAATATATGTTACTTAATTTTTGTTACCTAACTACTTTAAACATAACAATACTTAACCGGTGTAACTTAAAACTTCTTTGTTTATGGTGTCCAAGTATTTTAGTGTTTGTATCTTCAAATATTAAGAATATTCGGTCAATTTATATTTTACTGTAATAAACAACAACAAAAATATAGTAGAATTTATTATTGAAATTATAGTATTCTATTTTAGGGAATTAGACAAGTACTCCTATATAAAATTTTGCCCCCCCTTATACAAAAGGTCTGGCTTCGCCCCTGTCCAATCTAACTTATACTCGCAACCCACAGATTACTCCTTTTACTAAAATTGGCACTTCAATAAAATTTATTTTTGTTTAGAAATTATTGTTTATATTCTTCGTCTATTAAACGTGTGCAACCAATGATATTTAATACGGAGTACTCCGTAACTAAGGTAAAGTAGTAATATAGTGTAGAATGATGGTATGGATGATGAGAATGTGATATGTGATATAGTCATATAGATGGAAAGATAAGAGGTGAAAGTGGTGGTGAGCAAAGCCTAGTGACAAAATAACTATATGCAACCACTCAATAATTATGACTTTTCTATCATTGGGCAATACTCCGTAACTAAGGAATTTGACTCTCTCATACTTAATTTTTTTAGTACCTGTTAAAAAATAATAAAAAAAATAAAATAAAAAATAATAAAATTTTACTACGATACATAGTAATAAATTTTAAACACTTTGTAATATGGAGTACTTTGTGTTTCAAATATTTTACATTTTAGAATCACAGACATAAAAACAATATAGTTAAAATTAAGAATTCAAATTGTAACACTCGATCCCTTCAAAATAATCCAAATTCTACGATAATTCAAATTGTAACGCTCGTTCCCTTCGAAACAAACCAAACTCCGCAATTTCAAATTTTCTATCACATAAACAACAATATTGTAAGTCCATTATATACGTATACGTACTATATATGAAAAAGATGTTAAGGAGGCTTACAAAGTGACAAGTATACAATGCCATTCTTAACACGGCTCCTATCACACTAGATGATCATATTATCTATGATAGTACACTATTATCAGGACAAATTATGTGCTTAGTGACAATTTTAATAACCACGTCGACAATGACACAACTCTTAGTTTTTCATTTGAATTGCGTACGTCAATTATTGCATCTTTTTAGAGCATTTTAAACGGTAAACTAATTACTAAAAAGCTTGTCTTTCCTAGCTAGTTAATATTCCAATGGTTAGTTATTATGTTCACATTTAATTTAATGATACTTGTCATCTATGTTCTAAATTAAATTTTATTTAAAATTGGCAAAAAAAATTCAAGCAAATTAGCTTCGGCAAGCTAATTCGATTGGCCAAGCTAATTTCTCATTTCAACTCCAATGGTCAAACTAGTAGCTTGGAATTTCTAAAAATTACAAGCAAGTCTCTGGTTCGTGGAAGAGGATGAAGAAAAGAGGAAAGGCGGGATGGACTGCAGGAGCTGGATGGTTTTATGAGCATGAGGGAACAATAACCAGTGGCTCTCGTCATATTTTTGCAACTACACCTCTTCAAGCGGAAGCTATGGCGGTGTGGCTGGCAATACAATCTGTTGCTAGTGTGTACACGAGGGTGGAGATCCTAACGGACTGTGGCGACCTCGTTACTGCACTGCAGGAACCGAGTGACACCAAGCTAGAAATCCGTTCGCTGATGTTAGATATAGTTCTTATTGTTAATTCGCTTAAATACTTTTGTATTTCGAAAGTTCCCAAGTCTGAGGTGCCTAGAGCTCATAATCTAGCTATTCAAGCTAGGAAAAGAGACTAGATGTTTGTTTGCTTTTTCCTTCTGCCAAAAAATAAATAAAAAAAATACCCCATTGGATCGGAGTTGTTGTTATCAATTTTGCTCGATCTTGTTCAAACTCAATGAGAAAGAGTTGAATTTGAGAATTTTGGTTTTTTTTTTTTTGGTAGAAGGAAAACAAAACAAAACCAAACTAGTCCCTTTTTCTGGCTTTTACAGCCAAATTATGGGTTCTAGTGACTTGGACTCTAGGAACGTACCTTAGAAATACAGAAAAAAATCTACACCTCCTATAAGTTTAATTATATCATCTATTAAAGCTTTTATCTCCATTTTGGTTGTGCGAGGGTCCATTATTGCTTTCACCAGCTCCATTGAATCTGTCATGACGTCCACCCGTTTATTGATCCCCATGATATCCTGCAATGCCAACCACAACGCTCGTACTTTAGCTTGTATTGGCGAGATAGCAAATATGTGTTGTTTCCCTTCCCTTTGAATCGCATCCCAAGAAGCAAACCAACCTGCTCCTGTTACCCAATCCGTTCCACTGCCCTTTTTGATCCTTTTCCACGCACCATCAACTTGCAGATTCATGGGTATAGGTCCAGCAAAATTACCCGTAGACCAGTACGCTTCACCATGCCCGCTGACCCCACTGCCGCTGTTGTTACGAGCTTTGTCTTTTTTTTTTTCCCTCCATGAACTTCCAGCACCTGCTGAAGTTATCTGCCACATACTGCACAGTGGTCTCTAAGCATGGTTCTGTATTTCTGAACACAGTGTCATTTCTATGTCTCTAGATGCTCCAAAGAGTTGCTATGAAGTACACTAATCTCTCATCACTAGCTTGTTCAATCAAAATCAAGAACCTAATGTAATTCTGCACCCAAGCACTGACTGAAAGCGTTGTATGGACAACCTGCTGGCCCAAATTACCCGCATTCCACACCTAGGGATTCTTCTTGTTTTTGACAGCATTTGCAAATTGTATCCAAAACCACTCCTCTTGACTTGAGGTTGGTAAACGAAGGCAAAGCCTTATTTATCAACTTCCAAAGGAACAATTTCCATGATGGAATTATTTTCATCTTCCAAAACACCTTTCAAAAAGAGTTACTTACAGTATGCTTCCCTTGAAGGAACCCATAAGCGGATTTAACATTGTACATCCCTGTAGACGCAGGCCACCAGAAATAACTATTTGTTTACACCCCCTGCCGTAGGTGCATAGAGAGAATACGTTTTGCAGAACTGGCGTCGAAACATCTCCAAACGAGGCTGGCATCCCACCTCTGATCAACTAAAATTAACTCCTTAACCCACCGAATAGTAGGATCTGCACCTATCTTTTTCTTGACCTGTAGACCTTGTACCCAAGCATCCATCTCTATTTCAATAGTTGAGCCATCTCCCAAATAACTTCTTACACCCCTTTTCAGCCATTCTGCGGCCGTGAACATACTTCTGAACCCCCACGAAGCCAATGGTATGTTGTTCACCAGTCTAACCTTTTCTATGGGTGAGCACTTATACTTCGCAGTCATAATCCTACTCACCAGCAGTTGTGGATTATTATGTATCCTCCATGCTTGTTTCCCTACAAAGGTAGTATTAAGATTTTCAATGTGTCTTAAGTCCAAACCGCCCTCCACTTTATGCTTCTCCATTAACTCCCTACTCCTCCAATATATCGGTTTCCGCTCAATGGAAGTACTCCAAAAGAACTTTGTGAACAGACTTTAAATCTTCTTTAGGATCCCCTTCGGGATGAGGTATAAGGACAGGACATGAGAAGCCATGGCCACAATGATACTATTTACTAGAATCAATTTACCTACTTGGGAGAGAGTGATGAATTTCCATGAGGAAATTTTCTGCTTGATCCTGTCTACAACAAAATCAAACTTCCTCGAGCTTCTACCATCCACATCCATTGGACACCCCAAGTACGCGCCCATTTCCTTTTTGCACGACATCCCCAACGGTCTCCTAAGAAGGGAAATAAAATGCCTCGGAGTATTGGGTGAAAAGATAACAAAAGATTTTTCCAAGCTCACTACACCCCTGAGATGCGGCTAAACTCATCAAGTGCCCCTTTAATCTGTTTGCACGACTCCGTTGTAGCATTAAAAAAGAAAAGAGCATCGTCGACAAAGAAAAGGTGGTTTACCCTTGGTGCACTACGACAGATTTTGAGCCCCTGTATGCGTTTTTCCTCTTGTGGTTTCAACATTTTCTGAGACAGTACCTCCATGCACATAATAAAAATATATGGTGATAACGGGTCCCCTTGTCGTAACCCACACTTAGGCTTGAATTGACTTGACACTTCTCCATTAACTAGAACTTCATACGAGACAGTAGTGATGCACTCCATAATCCAATCTACCCAGAGACTTGGGAAGTTAAACGCAATCAAAACACGCCTAATGAAAGGCCAGGTCCATGTGAAGGCTACCCCCTGGAACGGCATATCCATAAGATGGCACTCAATCTTTCATTCTGAAAAAATATTAGCCCCTCTAATTGACCCGTTTCCCCCTATTTTTTGTGAAGAGTATTCGACCTGATTAAAATCCCCTATCAACATGTGTTTCCCTTGGTATTATTGAATTAGACTTTGCAAAGATTCCCAAACCCCTGCCCTCATCTCTAGGTAAGGCGAACCATAGACAAACGAGACGTAAAAACTACAATTAAAATTATCTTCCACTTTACATAATACAAAATTTGTGGAGGAGATAACAACTACTAATCTAATATAATCCTCCCAACGCAACAATAGACCACCTGCTGCATTAGGATCCGCATCTACCGCATACCAACTATTAAAACCAAGACGCTTAACAGACGCTTCTAACCCAACAGTTAGACACTTTGTTTCAGAAATAAAAACTACATCAACAGAACGCGATATTACAATATTACTAATAAAAGGAAGTGTAGGGTTTGTTAGCTAAATAAGTAGTTGGAACGACTTAACTGGATATTGCGTAATACGAACTGAACCGATTATCGTGCCGTGGCCGGACCACTGCTCTAAAAGATAATTTCGCGCTACCTCCGATGCAGTAGAACACTTGCGGTTGCACTCCAGGGTCTACACGACACCGAGAATTATGTGCACTCACAATCCCCGATTGGAGACCAGAATATTTGCCCAGAAAGAGAGGAATTTGAGAGAGAGATGTGATGGTAAGTTTTTCGTATATTTTGTGGAAATAAACGATGAATTTATAGTGAGGCTTTTGGGAAACTGTAACAGCAAAAAACGGCTAGTGGAGAAGTTACGAGAGTCATGGGGAACTGCAACAGTCATAAAACGGCTAGTGGGGAGTAATGACGTGATTAATGGAGCAGTTTCCAAAGTTAGTGGGTTTATTATGTCTTCTGACTTAATCAAACCGCCCTTGACCAAAAAGAATAACCCGGCCCACAAAACCCACCCCACGCCCGCGAACCGCATTCGTCAAGTACCAAGTACCAAGTACCAAGGCCCAAGGCCCATGGCCCACGGCCCTCGCCCGAGCCCGGCCAGGCGCCCGCGCGCGTGTGTGTGTTGTGACCACTCATGCCACTCACATGCTTTCTTAAACAAATGTTTCCCTCAAACCCCCAAATATAAACATTGAATATGGTTTGTGTTTTTCCCATGTGGGACTTTTCATATTCCCACATTTTCCCACTCATTTTCTTTTGTATTCTCACTAGGATTTCCAACAATCCCCCACAGGTCCGAAGATGAGAAGAAAAAGAAAGAAGTAAAAGAATTGAATTTCTGGGCAAAACAAACAATTGAATAGGTGTCAATGTCTTGCGACTTGAATTGACACTTAGTGACATTCAAGCTAGAATCTCTTTCCTACCAAGTGACTTTCGTATTGAACTTAATAGGGGGTTAGAAACTCATTACTCAAAGCACACAATTGAACATGTATGATATTCTGAATCTCCGCCAATAAAAGTGACGCATTATACTGGCCATACGTCCATAACCTGGATGCTCATAGGTGCTCTAGAGAATAGCCCATGCAATTCTCATAGGAAGCGGCCTCACTTCCACACCTAAGTAGGTGAATCCCATCAAGTGTGAGCTACATCACACCACCAAAAATATGGATATGGGTTCATTAAGAGCCGTATCCTCAACCTCGTTCAATAATAGCAAGCACATCATAAACATCTAAGGGATGGACAAAAAATAAAATTTGTGCTTCTGAATTATTACATAATGTTTCCCTTTGAGCTCATGGTGAGTAGGAGTTCATTACCTTACAATTCATCCAATGGGCCTCAAGCCCATCCCCTCCGACGTTTCCAAAACTAGTTTCTTACATAGGCCTTTCGTTAACGGATCCGCGATGTTCTTTTCGGACTTGACATAGTCCAGTGATGTCACTCCACTTGACAGCAATTCTTTGACAGCCTTGTGCCTCAAACGAATGTGTCTTTTCTTTCCATTGTAGGCTTGGTTGTTTGCCACGGCAATAGCAGATTGTGAATCACAATGAAGTGCAACTGAAGGAGCTGGCTTCCCCCACAGTGGAATATCTGCAAGCACGTTCCTCAACCATTCTGCCTCATGACCTGCCAATTCAAGAGCAATAAACTCAGATTCCATAGTAGACATAGCAGTACAAGATTGCTTACAGGATTTCCAAGAGACAGCTCCACCCCCTAGGGTGAAGACATAACCACTAGTGGAGTTGACTTCATCATTTCCGGATACCCAGTTGGCATCAAAATAACCCTCCAATGCTCCTGGAAACTTGGAGTAGTGCAATCCCCAATCCATGGTACCCCTTAGGTACCTAAGCAATCGCCTTAACGCACCCCAATGCTCATTGCTTGGGTTATGGGTGTACCTGCTCAATCTACTTACAGAATAGGCAATGTCAGGTCTAGTATAGTTCATGAGAAACATGACACTACCAATAATTTTAGCATACTCAGATTGACAAACAGGATCACCTTTGTTTTTCTTTAAATGAATGCTTATATCATAAGGGGTCTTGATTGGATCGACATCAAATGAATCAAACTTTTTAAGAAGCTTTTCAACATAGTGAGCTTGGCTGAGACAGATGCCATTTGGAGTTCTAATAATTTTCACTCCCAAAATCACATCTGCCTCACTCATGTCTTTCATTTCAAATTTTGAACTCAAAAATTCTTTTGTTTCATTCACTCGATCCAAATCAGTACCAAAAATTAGCATGTCATCCACATAAAGACAAATAATCACACAACCAGAAGAATCATGTTTATAATAAACGCAAGAATCACCTTCATTTACATGATAGCCATTACTAGTCATTGTCTTGTCAAACTTGTCATGCCATTGCTTAGGCGCTTGTTTAAGCCCATACAATGACTTGACCAGTTTACAAACTTTGTTTTCTTGACCTGGAACAACAAAACCTTCAGGTTGAACCATATAAATCTCTTCATCTAAATCACCATTCAAAAATGCAGTTTTCACATCCATTTGATGCACAACAAGATCATGAATGCATGCAAGAGCAATTAAGGTTCTAATGGTTGCAATCTTAGTTACAGGAGAGTATGTATCAAAATAATCAATGCCATGTTTTTGAGTAAAACCCCTTACCACAATCCTGGCCTTATATTTATCAATGGACCCACATGATTTCAACTTTTTCCTAAAAATCCACTTACAGGTGATGGGTTTACAACCTCTAGGCAGATCAACCAATTCCCAAGTATTATTACTTAGGATTGACTGAAGCTCTCTATCAATGGCCTCTTTCCAGAAAACTGCATCAACCGACCTCATTGCCTCTTCATAGGTTCTAGAGTCGTCTTCTAGGATAAATACATACACAAAATCATCAGTAATCAAGAAAGGTTCAGTTAGGAAAGCAGTAACAAAATCATCACCATAACTTGTTTTCTTTCTTGCCCTTTTGCTTCTCCTTGGTTCTAAATCAGACTCATTATTAGTAGTGGAACAAGGAGTAATGGGTAAAACATTAGAGGTGCTAGAGGATGGTACATCATTACTAATGCAAGAGATCTTTAAAGGAAAAGTGTTTTCAAAAAACTCAGCATCTCTTGCTTCAATAATGTTACCGCTTGCATAAGAGTTGTTAGCACCCTTAACTAAAAAACGATAAGCAGAACTTTGATAAGCATAACCAATAAAGATAGAATCAACCGTTTTTGGACCAATCTTGTCCCTTTTGAAACTAGGTAAGGCAACCTTTGCTAAGCACCCCCACACTTTCAAGTATTTCAGGCTTGGTGCTCGACCTTTCCATAGCTCATATGGGATCTTGTCCAGCTTCTTGTGAGGCACCCTGTTCAAAACATGACAAGCAGAAAGAATAGCTTCCCCCCACATATTATCAGGAAGCCCAGAACTAATAAGCATTGAATTCATCATATTTTTTAAAGTTCTATTTTTCCTTTCAGCAATCCCGTTTTGTTCGGGTGTGTAAGGAGCTGTTGTTTCGTGAACTATACCATTCTGTTCACAAAACGCCTTAAGAGTGTTAGGGTCATACTCACCCCCCCCCCCCTATCACTCCTAAGTCTCTTGATTTTCCTGTCTAGCTGGTTTTCAACTTCAGCCTTGTACTTGAGGAACATCTCCTCAGCCTCATCCTTAGACCTGAGAAGATAAACCATGGTGAATCTAGAGCAGTCATCAACAAAAGTAATGTAATATCTTTTACCGCCCCTGCTTTCATAGTTTTTAAAATCCCCCAAGTCACTATGAACAAGTTCTAGTACTTCTGTCTGTCTGTCTATTGATTTAAAGGGTTTCTTTGCAAATTTTGCTTCGACACATACTTCACATTTTGCAAAATCAGTTTTAGAAAAGCTTGGAATCATGTTCATTTGTTTGAGTCTTTTAATTGAAGCAATATTAACATGACCCAATCTAGCATGCCATAAATCAATAGACTCAGCAATATAAGCAGAAGAAGTACTAGCTTTCTTATTCATAATTTCAATGGAAACATCAAGAGTAAACAACCCCCCGTTACAAAAACCCTTTCCCACAAATTCCCCACTGTGAGTAATAACTAGCCTATCAGAATCAAAGGACAACTTCAAACCAGCTTTCATAATTAACTACCGGAAATTAAGTTCCTACGCATTTCTGGAACATGCAAAACATTAGTTAAAGTGAGTGTTTTTCCAGAAGTGAGAGTGAGAACGATCTTCCCTTTGCCTTGAACAGTTGCAGAAGCAGAGTTACCCATGAATACATTTTCACCATCAGTCTTCTCGTAGGAAGTGAACATTTCTTTGTTGGTGCAAATGTGCCTGGTTGCTCCTGTATCAAATATCCACTCAGCAACATCACCTGCCAGATTAGCTTCTGAAACAACAGCAATAAAATTGTTAGGATCAGCAACTGCTTCAACAAGGTGAGCTTCTTTCTTCTTATGCATTAACTGGTTTCTAAAGTCTTTCCATGAGGGTTATATCACATATACTAACACAATAACGTTTCGTACCGACATCATCAGTTCCATACTTTTTCTCTAAACCATCCCAAATATCCCTAGCATGATTACCTATAGTTTCCCTATAGTACCATGCTTTCACTGGATACTACGTGGTTTGTTTGGGCCAACCACGAACCCCTTGCAGCACGCTGAGAGACAGCACTTGTTGAAATCCTCCTCTTTCTCCTTTTGCTTTCCTTCTGACGCTTCCTTTTTTGCAGCCCAATCTTCATCATCATCTGACATACCCAATTTCTTGCTCCAAAAGCCCTTATATATAGTGGTCTTCTTCGATTTCTTCACCCTATTTGCATTCTCTGGAAACCCCTGATCACCCCCCATTTTCTGTTGGATCTCCACTAGGATAATTAATGACTTTTGGTGTTAGTCTGGTGTTCTCAATACAACATGAATCGTATATTTACAATGAATATTTGGCGATGGTATCGCATATGGCTACGTTTGTACATGTCAAACAGGTCGTTTAGCTCGGGTCCATTCGGGTAGGAGAATCTCAATCCTATACGTATTGGGTTTGGTCTATTCAAGTGGGGGTTTTATGCCTATTGAAAATTAACTTGTTATGGGAAAGTAATCCATTTTAACTATCGGATCCTGAACATGTCTATTTCGATTTGGATCATCTTGTTTCGGGGTATGGGTCGAGACTCGAGATTCGATCGGGTTTAAAATATTAGAGGTTTTAGAAAAAGAGAAAGTGAAATTCCGTTAGCTATTCCTCTCCGATATAAAGTTTTTGCAAAATTGAGGACCTTTTCCCCTCCCTTTGGGACTCATGAAAAGCACTAATGGGAAATCATATGTAAAAACACCAAATTGTTGAAACTTACGACTTTACGCAATGACGCGTACTACTATTGTAGCGGGCCTTCATAATGGTGTAACTGTAGCTCCAACGGTCAACACCAAACCCCATCTTCTCCTTCTTCCATTGGCATCTCATTACACGCCTCTATAACATGCTCCACCAATATGGCCCATTTCCCATTCCCATATTCAATTCAATTTTGTTGAATTTCTAGCTCGGACTTCAGGAAAAATATCTCCTATGAATCTACTCAATAACAACAGAAACTAACGAGAACTTAGAGACATTTATGTTGCTTTTAGGAAAGGGAAATAGAAACTAAGAAAAACACTACGTACTATAACTAATTACGTCCTATATAAAATGGGATGGGGAATTATCTATTTATTACACTATACTAAAACAGAAACCAGAAATGACACGTGTTACTTTCTGGTGTAGTTTTTTCTAACCAAAACATTTTTTATTTATTTTACTTTTAAAAAAATCGCATTACCTTTTTTAGGAAACTAAGATGAAAATGAAATAAAAATATAATTCAGTTACCATAAATGTTAGTACATAATATATTATTGGAGTAAATCTGAATCAATATTATTTTATTCTTTATAATGTGATTTTCTTTCTGTATTATTGTAACTTTTTAATCTGATAACAACTTTAAATAATATTGATGAATGAAATTCTAATGTTAGTGTACTGTTAATAATATAATACATGGTACGTAAGGATGTCAATTAAAATAATAATACATGTTAGATAGACTAACATAAGAAGTCCATTTATCAAAATTATACTCAATTCAAACTATGTTGCATTTGAGTATTTGACCGACTCAGTTATGCTCGGATCTTTTCTAAAATTAGTCTTGGGTTGGTCATTCGGGTTTGGTTAACTTTGTTAGATCGATCTACGTACAAGTACACAACTATAATCATTAACTTTGTATTGTACTCCGTAATATACTAATATGCAAATTTACTTCATTCGAATATTTTTCAATACAACTTTGAATTATACTTTTTCATATATCTTTTTATTTTCACGTTTTCCTAATATAGTAAAATCATAAGTCTTTTATTTAGTTACTATTGAAATAATAAATTATTTTAGTAGTAACGGTGCGTTGTACGGGCGCTAAACTAGTAATTAGTAAAATGAAGTAATCCAGCTAATTAGGTGAGTGCTAACTATTGGAGTAATTCTATTAAGTACTCACTCCATGTCTTTGATGAATGATAAGAAATTCAAATAAATTGAGGTATGGTGACATTGGTGGAGTAATGCGATCTAACGACAAAATAATACTATTACAATATGTCCTTGAACATTCCATCACAATCTCTATCAAAGTATGAAAAGTAGAAGAGTCTCTTTCATTAATTTTGAAGTTATGGTTCTAGTCTTCTAGACTAGCAAAGTCATTTGAGTATATGACTCATCTCTATATGACTAATTGACAATTACATGTAACCAACTTCTCTATGATAATATAATGTCTTCTCAAATTAATTTGGGATTGGTAAAAACTCGAACTGTCTACGATAATGTATTGTCTTATCAGAACAGTGGTTCTACGGAGTAGTTACTATAACGTGGATTACATTAACCAACATAAATTGGTGGGAAACTCACCATGTGACTTGGAAAGTTGGAGCTCACAGGGTCGAATCCCATCAACACGAAATGCTTGTGAGTGGATCAAGCGAAAACATGTGTAGCTAAGCTGACTAACATGTGATATGTGTTGGTTCATAGTCCCTTTCCACAGTTTTTATGGTATTTGTTGCTTCAGATTTGTGTTTACTGCAAAGGATTCCTTGGATTCCAAATTTGCAGTTTTGCACTGAATGAAAGTTGCAGACCTCCAAATAATGAGTACGGAATACGGAGTAGTAGTGCGACGTGTTATTTCGAACATAAAGAATTACTCCGTAAATACCATAATCAATTTTAAGAGGGAAAATATATGGCTCAAAATTATAATTATACTTCACTTTTGTGTTTTGACAAGCACCAAGCCGCCACTCTACAACTATCATCGGATGATGCTAGGGATACACATGGTGTACACTAGCATCTTACACACCACCAATAAAATCATGCCAACTCATTTTTCTAAGATTCCCTTCAAATGAAATTTTCAATTTGAATTTCAAACTCAGTTTTAAAATTCTAATTTTGAAATTCAAATATCTTTTACATTTCCAACAAATAATAATTAATTCCCAAAAAAAAAAAAAAAAAGAGGAGAGAGAAAACATTTTTTTCAATCTCCCTTTCACGTTTCTCTGGAATGTCTCTTGTTCTTCCTTCTTGTTGTTCTTCGTTTTTTTTTTCAATGGATTCAAGATTTTTTCTGGTTTATTATTTTTTACATTTGGTCTTGTTCTTATGGATGTTATACGGTATTTTTTACAATGGGTTTTTTCCCGGGCTCGTGAAGAGGGGCAGCACCACCGTAGATTAATTGTTCTTGTTGTTATGCATGTTCTTGGTTTCAATTAATTGGCGGATGACTTTTACCGGCGGCGGAAAAGCGGCGGCGGTGGTGGTTTATCTTGCTTTTCCTTGTGGTTGTTCGTGTTCTTCGTAGTTAATTTGGGATTTTTGGGTTTTCTGTCTTTTCAATTTGATTCATTGAAATAATTTAATATGTTATTCTGATTTTAGTTATTTTGGGATTTCACTTACTGTGGGATTCTAGTTAAATTGGGATTTAGGAGTTTTTCCGACTTTAGGCTGTTCTTGTTGTTCCTCTTGCTGTTCTTGTTCATTAATTTGGCCGGATGTATGGTGGCCTCTGTCGGCGGCGGAAACGATGGCTTTTAGCGATGGCGACTTCTAGGGTTATCGAATACCTGTAAAGCCAAAAAAAATTCAAGGGGATGACTATAATTTTTACGGGATCATTTCAAATTTTCAGAAAATCATAAAGAAATAGATACGAAGTATTAATTCAGGGTTATGGAAATCAAAAACCTTTATATAGGATCATTTTCTCTATGAGAAAAGGAAAAGAGGAACTGAAGTTACTTGTTAAAAATATTTATGATGTAATTGTTGATGTGCTGATACCCCTTGCTATATTGGTCATTGCAATGAATAAGTTTCTTAGTAATTATGAGTGTAGCTGGGTTCGATTCCCAGTAAGGCCAACTTTTTTTTCTCAATATATTGACTTTAATTTTACGAAATTCATTTTTACACAATAAAAAATCTTTATATGGGATCATTGTATCTAAGATATAATCAAAAGGGTAACTGATATTACTTATTAAAAAGACATAGATTAAGTACAAATATGATATAATTGTTGATGTGCTGATACCCCTTGCTACAATGGTCACTACAAAGAATAAAGTTCCCTAGTCTGATTACGCGTACCTGTGTTCGAATCCCTGTAAAGCCAATTTTTTTTCATTATTATGACTATAATTTTACGGGATTATTTAAATTTTAAGTGAATCATCTTTTTTATTTATTTTTAGTTTAAGGAATTAAATACGGAGTATGAATTCAGTGTTTATGGGATTAAAATACCTTTATATGGGATCAATTGTTCAAAAACTTGTTCAAAAAGACAATTGTTCAAAAAGACATAGGTTAAGTACTAATATGATGTACTTATTGATGTGCTGATACCCCTTGCTATAATGGTCACTACAATGAATAAAGTTCCCTAGTTTCGATTATGAGTACCTGCGTTCGAATCCCAGTAAGTCCAATTTTTTTTCAATATTATGACTCTAATTTTACGAGATCATTTCATTTTTAAGAGAATCATAAGGCGATTTATTTTTAGTTTAAGGAAATAGATACGTAGTATGAAATTCAGTATTCACAAAATCAAAAACCTTTATATGGGATCATTTTACATATGAGAAAATGTAGATGGGACCGAAGAAATTTATTTTACATATGGGAAAATGTTAAATTAATTTTAAGTATATTTATGATGAAAAAGTTGATGTGCTGATACCCCCTTGCTATAATGGTTAATGCAATAGTTACGTTTCTTCGCAATTATGAGAACCTGCGTTCGAATCCCAGTAAGTCCAATTTTTTTTCAATATTATGACTTTAATTTTACAAGATCATTTAAATTTTAAGAAAATCATAAGGCAATTTTTTTTAGTTTAAGGAAATAGATACGGATCTACGAGAAAATCAAAAGGGGAACTGAAGTAACTTGTTCAAATCACTGTAAGGCCAAGTACCCATTTAGATGTGCTGATACCCCTTGCTGTATTAGGTTACAACAAGATGTGTTGTCTCCCGTGTTCAAAATCTTGAAAGAGCAAATAACAATTTCATCGTTTTTTTTAATAAAAATCTGTCAAGCCACGCACACATTTGGTAAGTATTCGACACGAAGAAGACCCGGCCGACCCGAGATGCTTATCAATTTTCACTTCTACACTGAATAGATTAAAACAAGTATATTTTCCTTCCTACATGCATGTCCATTATCATTTTCTAATTAGATAATCAAAGAAAAACCTAAACCCCAAACATAAAAATAATCATTTTTACGAACCAACAGAATCTTAAACATATATGTTCATTTATGTTTATATCTCTAGATGGTTCATTTTTTTCATTTCAGGGAATCATTTATATCTATATAAAGAAAAAATGAACCATCTAGAGAATCTTAAACATATAAAGAAAAACCCTAGACCCTAAACATATATGTTTATTTATGTCTATAAAAACACAAACATAAGAGATCCTATAAAAATATAAATTATTCCAGGTATAAAATAAAACTAATAATATTTTCGAAGGTTATAATAGTAATTTCCATAAATCAACATAATCTTTTTAAAGCAAGACATCCACTTCCACAAACAGAACAATAGTGAGGCGATATTACCCAAGAATTGCAAATTCAATCAAGCATCAACCGGATACTACTATTCTCAATCAGGTAAATCTAAGTAATTTAAATTATTTTTGATAGTTTTTTCAATTTTATGGGGTTAGTGTTCGTTGATTCATGTAACCCCAAATGCATTGCAGATTCGCAATTGCAAAATGGCTAAGGTGAATGTAGCAAATTTTACATTTTGGCATGGTGGTAAGGTTATATTTTGGCCAAAATTACAATACAAAGATGGGGAATCCATAAATGTGAAAATGTATGAAACTCAGTTCGCAGTTGACAGTGTGGTAGCCATGATTCGTGGGATGGGTTATGATGATTTCAAAATCAGATATGTCCCTTCAATGGGTTGTTTGCCCACCGAATTAGTTGATGTAGTGGATATGGACGATTTCAAGAAATTGAAGGAAGTGGCATTCTCAATAGGTTATATTAACATAATCGTGGTCAAGAATGTTATGAACGCGGCTGTAACGCAACCCTTAGTGTGTGATGAACAAGAGACGAAACCACAACGACCACCTGGTGTGCAGGTCTCAAACCAGGTACGGTTTATCGCTCTATATCTTAATATTGATTCTTCAAAATAAGATTTTGATATTTATTAATATCATATGATACAATAAATATTGGTTTTTATTAATAACCTAAGGTACAAAATAAAGTACTGATATTTATGATTAGCATATGTGTCCCTTACATTTAATATGGAATACATGTTTTGACTTTTTTGTAAAATTGAATTGATAATTGCAACAGTGTGCTATTAAAGAAAATGGTATACGTCGGTTTGTTGAACTCATTGGAAATTTGATTCCAACACAGCGAACATGGGTTGAAGAAATGGGGTTTAACAATTTGCTCAACTTGTCTATTACTAATATTGATCCGAGCTTTGCAAATTGGATTGCATCGAGGTTTGATCCTGTGACCTCTATGCTTAAAATAAGGGAGAACCTGTCAGTTTGTATAGATGGTGAAATGGTTGGATGGGTATTAGGCGTTCCGGGTGGCAATTATTTCTTTGACGTGTCGAAGGCCTCCCGTCAAGACTACAAGGATTGGAAATTGCAATATATGGAGGAAACAGTAAATGGTTCCATCGACGAATCAAGACTTTTCGATAAAGTATGTTCGGAGAAATCTAACAAGACCATGTTTAAGCAACACTTTCTACTCTACACACTGGGTGTGTTGTTATGTCCAATACGGAAGAGCGGTCTAATAAGTTCAGTGCATATTTACGTACTGGACAAAGCTAGAAAAGCTTACGACTACAATTGGGGTAAGTACGTAATAGAGTGGCTTATCAAAGACTTATCTAAAATTCACAAAAAGATAGAGGGGCGGATGTTTTGCACATTGCTATTGGCGGTGAGTATCTATACAACTCATTATTGTATGTTACATGTTAGAACAGTAGATAATGTACATCTTTATGTTTACAGCTCATATACTTAGACAGGATCACACATGCTAGGAAAGTAGAATGGAACCCGAATGGATGCAGAATTTGCTGCTGGAAACAGGATGATGTTGATATGGCAATAAAGTCAGACCTTCAATCTAAGGGTCATTATGGAAAAGCAAAGGTATATTCTTATATACTCAGAATTTGTATAAAAACATGAAATATTTCCCATGTGTTAACCTTCATCTTACTCATTTCCTTGTACAGGCTGTTGAAGGTGTAGTTTATGGGAGCCCTTACCCAGCTGCATGAGAAGATAGTAGTAGTGAATACACTTGTTTATGTAATATGTAGTAGAATAAATTGTAAAAAATTTCAAGTGTGTTATGTGTATTGGATATGTAGTAGAGTTAATAGTTTCAAAGTGTGCTACGTGTATTGGATGTGTTAAATTGTAGTTGTAGCTATAAAAATGATGTTGTAGTACGTTTATAAATTACTATAACTTATGTTATTATAAAATATTTTTGTTTCTTTGATTGAATGTTGTTATAAGATTAAATCTGAATTTTGTTTAATAATAGACTCATTATATAAGTGAAAGAATTATTTATGATTTCAAAGTATCATTTTATCAAATGAAAACATTTGTTTGGTCCTATAAAAGGTCCTGTGGAATTTAACAAAATCATTTTTATAAAAAGAAAACAGTTGTTTAGTAATTAAAAATGTCATGTAAGATTTCACAGGATCATTTCTTTAACATTCATTAAATCTCCAACGGTAAACTAATCCTTTATTAATTCCCATTTGAAAGCTCACTCCAACGGTAAACTTTGTAATCCTTTAAATACAAATCTTTCACAGGACACTTTCGACTTCAAAAGTATCACTTCCCTTTTTTCAGATTTCACTGTCCACATGACTGTAATCAAAGAGTTGTCACAAATGGAAGATTCATCTTCAACAAATACCTCTAACCTCAGTGCCAAACGAATTGTTGGGTTCATCCTATGCGATCACAACCTGCCAGCCAAGCTTCAAGTGTGCAAAAAAACAAACAATGCCGGACGCAAATTCTATTGTTGTTCAAATTGGAAGGTAACTCCTAAACAAAATAAGTTATAGAGTTTTATTTAACTTACTCAACTATAGTCATATACTAAAATATTCTTGGATTAGGACGAAAATTGTGGATTTTTCTGTTGGGCAGATGATGTTAACCAACTCGAAGCTCATATGTTAAAGGATGAAGTCGCACAACTAAGGGAACAATGCTTGGTTTTGAACTTCGAGGCTGAGAAACTAAAGGTTAAAAATAGGTTGCTAAATGAAAAGGTACGTTGTCGAGATGAAGACAAGTAATGACATATTACTACACAAGCTGTCCAAGAACGAAGAATCAACTATGAAGCTGATTTTATGTTGCTTTTTCTTTATTGCGTTGTGTCTATTTTGGGTGTTTTCCCGGTAAAATTAATCACCCCTTTTTAGTTCATCACGCGGGGTTACAATTGGTAGTAGGTAATTTAAGGTTTGTGATCGCAATATGCTTAATATGTATTATTTCTATGATTTTAATATATGTATGATTTCTATGATTTTAATATATGTATTATTTCTATGATTTTAATATATGTAGGATCTAGGCAATTTTAAGGCAATTTTTTTATGTTTAAGGAAATAGATACGGAGTATGAAATTCAGTTTTACAGATATAAAAAACCTTTATATGGGATCATTGTATCTACGATATAATCAAAAGGGTAACTGAAATTACTAATTAAAAAGACATAGATTAAGTACAAATATGATGTAATTGTTGATGTGCTGATACCCCTTGCTATAATGGTTACTTGAACGCTTAGAGTTCCCTAGTTTCGATTATGAGTACCTGCGTTCGAATCCCAGTAAGTCCAGTTTTTTTTCAATATTATGACTTTAATTTTACGGGATCATTTAAATTTTAAGAGAATCATCTTTTTTATTTATTTTTAGTTTAAGGAATTAGATACGGAGTATGAAATTCAGTGTTTATGGGATCAAAAAACATTTATATGGGATCATAGTATATACGAGAAAATGAAAAGGGTAACTGAAGTAACTTGTTAAAAAAGACATTAAGTACGAATATGATGTGTTATTGATGTGCTGATACCCCTTGCTATAATGGTCGCTACAATGAATAAAGTTCCCTAGTTTCGATTATGAGTACCTGCGTTCGAATCCCAGTAAGTCCAGTTTTTTTTCAATATTATGACTTTAATTTTACGGGATCATTTAAATTTTAAGAGAATCATCTTTTTTATTTATTTTTAGTTTAAGGAATTAGATACGGAGTATGAAATTCAGTGTTTATGGGATCAAAAAACATTTATATGGGATCATAGTATATACGAGAAAATGAAAAGGGTAACTGAAGTAACTTGTTAAAAAAGACATTAAGTACGAATATGATGTGTTATTGATGTGCTGATACCCCTTGCTATAATGGTCACTACAATGAATAAAGTTCCCTAGTTTCGATTATGAGTACCTGCGTTCGAATCCCAGTAAGTCCAATTTTTTTTTTCAATGTTATGACTTTAATTTTTCGGGATCATTTAAATTTTAAGAAAATCATAAGGCGGTTTTTTTTAGTTTAAGGAAATAGATATAGATCTACGAGAAAATCAAAAGGGGAACTGAAGTAACTTGTTAAAATCACTGTAAGGCCAAGTACCCATTTAGATTCCGTAAGCCACACACACATTTGGTAAGTATTCGACACGGAGAAGACCCGGCCGACCCGAGATGCTTATCAATTTTCACTTCTACACTGAATAGATTAAAACAAGTATATTTTCCTTCCTACATGCATGTCCATTATCATTTTCTAATTAGATAATCAAAGAAAAACCTAAACCCCAAACATAAAAATAATCATTTTTACGAACCAACAGAATCTTAAACATATATGTTCATTTATGTTTATATCTCTAGATGGTTCATTTCAGGGAATCATTTATAATTATATAAAGAAAAAATGAACCATCTAGAGAATCTTAAACATATAAAGAAAAACCCTAGACCCTAGACCCTAAACATATATGTTTATTTATGTCTATAAAAACACAAACATAAGAGATCCTATAAAAATATAAATGATTCCAGATAAAAAATTGCCTAACTTCATTAACTTATTAAAAACAAATAGAATAAGGTCAATTGTTTTTCATTTATTTCAATTTAAGAAAATAATTAGGCGATTTTTTTTAGTTTAAGGAAATAGATACGGAAAATGAATTTAGTTTTACAGGAATAAAAAACCGATAAGGTTTAGTTGAGCTTCTCACAAAATATCCATAAGGCGATTTTAACTACTGTTTGATGTCCCACAAAATACACACTGATAAAAATAAACATTCACGCAAGTTTAACTACTGTTTGATGTCCCACAAAATATCCAAAAGGCTATATAGTAGCTTATAGCCATGCTTATAGTATCTTTATAGCTTACAAAATTCTGATCAGACTACTCAGATATGATTCGCAGGTTCTTGTTAAATTTCCCCATTTCTTCGTTGGTCGAATCGGACAATATTTTGTAGATAAGATGCCTTCTCAGCAATTCATCATTCTCTATAAACTCCTGCATATTACATGTTTAGTCATTGTTAGCTATCCATTTCAACTTATTACCATATTATAGTCAATAAAACGTTTCATACCTTCATCCAACCAAATGAATGATATTTCTCGCCACGAATCTGGCTATTCAGGTAAAGCATACAAAGCATGCCTGTATCGGGCAATGATGTTGCTATCGGTAGACCCACCACCCGAATGACATTGTTCCATTTTGGAGTCGTACTAGAATCGCCATCAACAACATCACTGAGAATATCCTTAACACATTTAACCTTCAAAAAAAAATGTACAATCATTTACATTTAACCATTTTTATAAAATGTACAATTCTCATTAATAGGATCAATTTAGAGATAAAGGAAGCATAAAATATACCAAAGTTTTGGTAAATTTTTCATGCATCTCGTATTTGTTCTCCTGCTTCTTTTCAAAATCCAAAATGAGCACTCTATCTTCTCGAATATGGAGAATGTAAATGAACCATCTTTTGTTGTAGAAGACCGGCAATATTAACTAATGGAATAGGCAGAAGATATAGTTTAGAATTAGCCATTAGTTCACAAAGACACTATAAAACCTCATATATCATATAAAATAATGATAAGAAAAAAACCTTGCGTTTCTCTCGTAGTTTCACACCATAATGAACGCAGAACCTGTCAATGTAATCCACTTCACTGCTCACTATATCAGAAATGCAATCCTCTTTTGAGCCTGCTTTAATTACTTCCCACTGTCCATTTTAATTAATATATTTGTCAAAATCTTGCAGACTTACTACAGGTTGTAAAGTAACTTTTGTTAGGACTTACTACAAACTCTGGTCGAAACACGAATACTCCACCCGGACCTTTCGTTAAACTTTCTTCCACATCGTTGATGTAAATAGCCATAGCAGACATGACCTGTTACCCACCACCGTGATATTTTAGGTTTTTTACAACTCATATCATTTAGAGAAGGGTATGAAATGACATTGTGTAACAAAATACCTTCATATGGATTAGACCCCTTTTCTTTATTGCCCAAGAAAACACTTGTCGGTTGATAGTGAAATCACTATACTTGTACAATACTTGTTCCTTCAACCTGCACCATTACACAAATACATATCAATAGGGTTTTCAATTGACACAAGAACGGAGGACACGTAACAAATTAACTTACATGGTCAACGATCTCCTATGAAGAAGGGAATCCAGCCTTTTGTTGATATTGTCAGGTATCTTGGGGAGTACTATATTTTCTTCTTCAGTATCAGATAATTCCCAAGTATTGTCAAATGAATCATCATTATAATCACTTAGATTATCAGTCTCTTGATCCTCCTGTGCCTCAATTCCATCATCCACACCTTTGTCACCACCAGCCTTCTCCGGTCCATCATCCACGCCTTTGTCACCACCAGCCTTCTCTGTTCCAGCATCCACGCCTTTGTCACCACCAGCCTTCTCTAGTCCAGCATCCACAGCTTTCGACCTCGTAATCCTTCTGGATACTGAATTTGAGGTTCCCCCCCTGCCTTCAAGGTTAACCTAACAATATGGAAAGAAAATAGTTCGATCAATTTGCAATAATCAGCAAGGAATTTTGAATTTTCTACTCCGTGATTTCCTAAAACAATTCACTTCTGTTAAAAGGAGGACACTAATAACTAATATCCTTTTTAAACCAAATATCTAAAAAACCTGTTCACAGTCTTCATCGCTGCTGCTACATGGGACAACATCTCTCCCGATGAAATTTTTAAGCTTCCTCACTTTGGTTCCTATTTTCTTCCTCGTGTATTTTTGCTTCAAGCCGGTATTAACATCAGTTTCCGCATCTTGTTCTTGAGAAGGCAGCCTCACCCATGATGGAACACTTTCGACGGAATTTGGGTATGGCTGGCCGTATACCACACCTCGAACAACCTAAAAGTAAGAAATGAATAAAAAAAATCAGTATGAACTCCTTGTAGCACCAATATAACTGGTAAAGGTTTAGCGTTATTCTTACCTCTGCTACGCCATACCCATTTGCTCCAGTATCCAGAGAGATTGCGTTGTCTAGTTCATTCTGCTGCCACATTCCCAACCTTGGAGCACATACGTTCCATCTTGGGCCATGGTCACCTAGGTGTATTCTATCTAGATATGCTATCTGTAATAATGTAATTAATAAGGTAAACCATAATGACTATTAATATAATAATGATACTATTAACATAAATCATAATGATACTATAAATATAACAATGACCCAAATAAGAATTCGTATTACAGTAAATCATATTTATCGTATTTTAACATATTATGATACTAGTTAATAAATATAGATCCTATATAATTAATAAGGTAAACCATATTCAAGTGAGAACCATATTTTAACATATTATGATACTAGTTAATAAATATAGATCTTATATAATTAATAAGGTAAACCATATTCAAGTGAGAACCAACTTACCATGAGTATCAAAGCACCACCTCTAACACCACTAACGTGTTCCTTATTGCCTGCTCTCTTAAAATCATCTATCATCCACTCAAGTACATACTTTGCCCATTTATATGTCAATGGATTATTCCCCTGCAGATATCGATTCTTCAAAACCCAACACAATGATGCGCTGATATAGTTGTTCAATATTGCGCAAAACAAGTTCCCAAACACGTATAGTATGAAAGACCTCATAAACTTCTCTCTATTAGACATGTGCTTCTCTAGTTTCTGCAAAGCAATTGCATGTCCTATCCCCCCTTGGTTCTTGTACTTGGACTTTAACTTCTTAAACTCACTGTCCTGTGCAACAGGATCTTCAATCGTGAATAAATCCCTGTGGAATCCCAAACCTAATATCCACCCAACCATTTCTTCGTCAATCTTGATCTCATAGTCATCTCGGATGCGAAGTAATTGTGTATCAGGATCCCACCTGCCACACAACCATGATAGGAAAAACCTATCCACTCTAACAAACTTCAAATCCAATAGTGCTTTGAACCCCGCTTCCCTCACCCATTGTTTCTGTTTATCTAAGTTATTGATAACTTCTACCACCCTATCTGGATAAATCCTCATGGTTGGGTACTGCATCATTGAAGAAAAATAAAGAGTCATGTGAAAAGTTTGAACAAATTTTGTATGCATGACGTTTTAAAATATAAATATCTCGATGCAAAGCATGTCTGCAGAAATTTTGCCAGCATTCCGTTTAGAATATGACCAAATCCCCATAATAGCATATACGAAAATTGGGATTGATGACTACTATACTAACACACCCCAATTCTCATCATCATAAAGCCTATGTAATGCACGTAAGGAAAATAAGAGGGCAGAAGTTGATATATGCTTACAGTTAGTTTTTTCTTCCACTCTTCGAGTGTTGGCCTTCCAAGCTTCACATTGGGGTTCCTTTTTCTCTTCTTTTTCCCATGGCTACCCTGTGGCTCCTCAGACCCACATCCCTGTGTGGCAGAACCGTCTTCCTGTCAAGGGATTCCAAAACAACATCAACATTACCCTAACATCTTTATAAGATTGTACACAATTATGAAAATATAAAAGCACAATATGTTAAATGCATGGTGTAGTAATTCTTTTTATAAAGTATGGATTTGTATCGTATTTACTCACCGGATTATTAATATCCTCTGCTGCAGTCTCATCACGAGACTGATTTTTATCTAGCTGAATTGTTACTGGTTGATCAACCAACCCATCTGCCACATTATCCACACTTGTTGTGTTAACATTAGCATCCTTATTTGAAATCTCCACATCAGCCCGCCTCACCTCTATGTCATTAGTCACTTCCATTTCATCAGCCGACCTTCCTGCATCACTACTAACTGTCTTGTTCTTTTTACAAGGCTCTGTTTCATTAGGATTCACTTCCTGTTTGGGCAAACATTCACACACCATTATCTACAAATTCATACTTAAGATCTGTTTTAAATTCAAAGTGCAAACTGGAATTTTGAATGGTATAGTTTAAGTGTTTACCTTATTCTCTTCGGAATGAACACTAGCATCCTTGGGAGATAATTGACTCGACATAAGAACTGTCGATGCTTGATCGGTTTTCGTCCCCATGTCATGCGTATTGACCAATGATTCCGAGTTGGGTACAATTACATCGACATCATTCGAATTCTGCAATCGTAAATATAAACAAGTAAATATTCCAAACACAATGCAACCCCTTTGGGTTTGTTCAAGGGATTCCAGTACCACATATTCTAGATTGATACAACTACCCAATTTCGTTCCTAATGACCCTAATCCACCTAATAACTTGCCATAAATCACACACCATTATCTAAACATTCCTACTTATGCTCAGTAAAATATAAAGTATGGATTTCATCCCAAAATAAAATCAAACAATAATTTGGGGGTACCTCCTGCACTGTGATGTTTTCAGTTTCCTGTCCAGAAGGCCGGTCCAAATCCATTTCTGTAATATCTTCTGTTTTTTTCCTACTACACAGAACACCAAAAATTAATTTCCAAGCTTGTCAAAAAAAACATTTACCAAAATTCTATTTAAATTAGTGAATCCTCCAGTTGCATGTTGCATACAAATTAATTTACAAGCCTGTAAACAAAAAATATATGTACAAATATTTCCAAACTAGGGTTTCACAACAAATCGATCACTTCTTTTAGGTACAACATCAGTGTAATTGTAATTTGTAAAGGCCCAAAATCATATAAATTCCATACAAATATGCGAGTTACTAAATTAAATCCTAATTCAAACTTCAAAATCCCAAAAATGCGAGTTATAACCCCATAATTGAACCTCAAAAAAACTCGAATTTCTTTTTAAGAGTAATTGTGAGAGTTAACGGTGAGGAAGTTTTTAATTTATTTTCAACTACACATAATACTAATGCCAAATTCAAAGGAGCCTTGTGTTCGAAAATTACCTTTCTAGAGCCGAATCCATGAACTGCAGTGACTGATGGAACTAATTAAGGAAGAAATTTTGAGTGAGAATTGAAGTGGTTTTGAAAGTAGAACAGGGGTGAGGGAGGAGACGAAGTAGAGGGAAAGAATATGAACAGTTTAGAGGGTTAGAGGGAATGAATATGAGCAGTTGATCCTATATTGGTTTTTAATATTTTAATATTTTTTTTAAACAATGACTTGTCAAATCAAATTGACGTATTTATAATCCGTATTTATGACATCACGTATTTGAATACGATAAACATGGGGAAGTGATACCTATTAAATACTCCGTACCATTCACCAACGCAACCAATCTGGCAAAGTTTTAAAGGATCATTTCCTATTATTATAATATATATTATATGTTTACAGGATCTTTTATACGAAACAAATTTGGCAATATACAATGTATATTACGGAGTATGGTTTTAGAGGATCTTTTCGATACTTTTTTTGAGTTTTATAATATACATATATTACTTCATGTTTTTAGAGGATTTTATGGTACTACACAGAGTTTTCTTTATAATAAGTAATATTTTTTTTTATTCTTGATAATTTTTAATTCTTGATAAAATATGGATTCATAGCATCATTTTATATTATATTATAGATCACTAATTTATTTTATTTAGATGAGGTAACAATTTCTGATTTTTAATTCTAAGGGCATATCAAATAAAAATAAAATAAAAAGGACTTGTCAAATCAATTAGGCATATGTATTCATGAGTACTTTTTAAAAGACTTTGAAACCAATTCCCAATACAAACACATAGAAAAATGATCTTATCAAATACACTTGAGTACTTGACAAATATACCAATTGTTGCATCTGTTTTACAATTTTCAATCCGAATGAAAATATATTTAGTGATCATGACATACAACAATATATCATGTTTGTTATATCTCGGATCGTTTCATAATTAAAATACTTAATTGATTCTCCGATTGATGGCTAAGTATTAGACCTGTCAAAAATCGACCAGACCCAAAAACCGACCGGAACACGACCCGAAAATATTATGTCCTGAAAAAGATATTCTGACCCGTAAACCGATTTTATAACGGATGAGTGGTATAAAATAATAAATAGTTTTATTTATTATAACGGTATAAGTGGTATAAAATAATAAAATTTTATTTATTATAACGGTATCAAATAATAAATAGTTTTATTTATTAGAACGGTATCAAATAATTAATAGTTTTATTTATTAGAACGGTATAAGTGGTATAACACATTTTTTTATTTGAAATATTATCGGGTCCCTCATATTTTTTTTAAGTGAATAATATTGAAGTAACTTCCCACATTACCCTTTTTGATTACCCACATTACCATAATTTATTTATTTTGAACAGTTTAGAAGGGTTATAGGGAATGAATATGAGCAGTTTAGAGGGAAAGAATATGAACAGTTTAGAGGTTAGAGGGAATGGATATGAGCAGTTGATCCTATATTGTTCTTTAATATTTTAATATTTTTTTAAAACAATGACTTGTCAAATCAAATTGACGTATTTATAATCCGTATTTATGACATCACGTATTTGAATACCTAATAAATACCATTCACCAATGCAACCAATTTGTCAAAGTTTTAAAGGATTATTTCCTAGTATTAGAATAAATATTATATTTTTACAGGATCGTTTTATACGAAACAAATTTGGCAATATACAATGTATATTACGGAGTATGTTTTTAAAGGATCTTTTCGATACTTTTTTTGAGTTTGATTTGACTATAGTAACCGTACAACTTCCCATATTCTCTACCCTTCATTTGCGCCTATAAAAAAAAAAATCAAACAAAAGTCCAGAATTGTCTTTCTTCGTTCCACTCTGCACTCTTCACTCTTCACTTTCCTTTTCATTCTCACTACTCAAAAAAAACCCCAAACATGTCCCTTAATTTCTGATTTTCGTCCCGGCATTTTAAAGTTTCTCCATCAAATTTCAGAGTTCGTCCACTATTAGTTGCATGCATCAACTTCATGGATTCCATAAATCAACACAGGTACATGTTTAAATTGCAATTTTTTTTTACTTGTTGTTTTATTTATTGGGTTGTTGAGACTATTATATGTTTCTGAAATTAAAATGCACTTCGATAAATTGTTGTTAAATTGTTTTACTCGTAGTTTGATTTATTGGGTTGTTTATATATTTTTCTGAAATTAAAATGAAATTCGATAAATTGGGTTGTTAAATTGTTTTACTTGTAGTTTGATTTAATTGGGTTGTTTGGATATTTTTCTGAAATTAACATGCAATTCGATGAATTGTTGTTAAATTGTTTAGAACATCTTGAGAATCATGGATTTTATGGTTCATTTTGAGCTTTTTATCAAGGATTAGAAATGTCGTGTTGAATTGCTATTGAAATTTTGCAAGATTATGATGTGCGAAGTATAGTTTTTGTAATTATAGGACAAGGTTATTGCAATTTTGTGAATTCGTTGTTGGGGTGGGCTAAAATCTTCAGTTTGAATGTGGATCAATTTTGTGCTTTATTTATCAGTGAAATAGGAGATCCAGCAATTACAAATTGGGATCATATATCGAACCTGGCACGAGAGGCGATCAGTGTAGATGTAGAAGAAGAAATAATTACTACGGATGTTACGACAAACATTTTATCTGATCACACGCCTGATGGTATACCTGTGCCACCCAATACGCACAACAGCTCAACGAATGTAAGCTAAATGAACAATTTGTAACCCTACTTTTTGATCTCGTTAAACGAAAAATTGATCCCATATATTGTTTAATCAACACTTAATTATAAGAATCTTACATATTTACTGATTTTTTTTTTCTTGATATTAATTTTTAAGGATGCTCATCCCCCTAAGAAAAGTAAGAGGGGGCGAAAGAGTTCAACTACTGGGAGGTACCCAACTATGTGGGTATTTCCGAAGCGGGTGACGGATTTGGCAAATGAATTAAAGGAAGAGAAGGAATGGGTTAGATTAGCAGGTTTTCAGTCAATATTGGAGGTGAAGTTTGTACAAGTTGACAGGTTTTTTCTTTCATGGCTGAGTAGTAGGTGGGATCATCAGACACATTTACTGCGCATCCGGGAGGACTACCATATCAAGGTTGACGATGAAATGGTCGGTCGTATATTAGGTTTGCCATATGGCGAGGATAAGATTGAAATTGAAGAGCCAAATGTAGATGACATTGAGTTCGAAATGATAAAGGGATCCTACCATGACAACGAGGGGATAAAACATAGAATTGTCTCGGAGGCCCTTGAAAATGATAAGTCTGACAAAATGAAGTTTTTGAGGTCATTCGTTTTATTTGTATTTGGCAATTTATTTTGCACGACATTGACTAACAAAATCAGCCCGACATTATGCTGGTTGTTGAAGAAGCGTCATATATCAAAGCCATTGAATTGGAACTGGTCAAAGTTTGTGCTAGATTGGATGGTCAAGCAACATCAGGAATCCAAAGACGGAAAGGATGGAGTTAGAGGTTGTGCTGTGGTGCTCATGGTATGTGGTTCCTATTAAGAGTTAATGTTTTAAAAAAAATTAGTCTAGATATGTGTTTTGACTTTTCTATGACTTCATGGTAATCTTTTACTTACGAAAGAGTTTATCACAGCTTGCATACCTGGATCGAATAAACTTAGGTGATAAAGTCCAAAGGTGGGATACTTATTCTCCAAGACTAGTAATGTGGCAACAATGTGATTTAGACTACGCAATTGCCAAAGATACGGGAGACGATGGTTCTTATGGTGTAGCCGAGGTATTGCAGTAAATATCTTCAAAGTTATTCAAATGGTGCTACAAATAATTGAGTGATACTAACTTACCTTTGTACTAACATATTTTATAGGTTATTCGTGGTGTAGTGTATGGAGAACCATACCCAAATACTCCTGTTATCAAGATTCCCCCATGGTCGAAGCCGCCACCTCCTAGACCAGCACCTCCTAGACCAGCAGGTAACAATGATGGTGTAATTGCAAAGAATAATCCAAAACAACTTACTAAGGCACCACAACCAAAGGTCACTGTGTTACGGGATTATGCGGCCAGCTCCAGTTCTAAGAAATTGGCAGCTCGGAAACGGAAGATTATTGTCGAGGATGTGAATCAGGTTTAAGTTCTTATCATCAAATATGAAGCCCTTATGTTTCTTTAATTTTTGGCTGATTAAAATAACCACCAACCTTTATTTTTTCGTTGTTCGTTAGAGAGCAAAAGGAAAGGAGGGTGATAATGAACTTAATGAAGGGATTTCATCTGATGTTGAGATTGACGGTAGTTGTCTACCCTATCTTTCCGAGACAGCAACAAAGAAAATGTCTGCTATATGTAACCCGAAATCGTCAAATAGGTAAGTTGAACAGTTATGTGAACAAGGCATATTGAGTGGTGGTGTGCAATATGTGATATTTATTGGTCTTTTGCGTGTAGACTCGCTGGTCAAGTTTTGTTCAAATTTGGTGATTGTTCTTTGAACCGATTAATGTTTCATGATTGTTTGAAGATAAGGGGTGACATCGCTGTTGAGGTAAATGGAATTACATTTTGTATTTTGATCCTATATTTTGTAAAAATAGTTAACTTCATCGCCCTTTTGTAACAGATTATGAATGCAATTGCTATTTTCAGCAACTATAAGAGCCTTGCCAGCCATGGTACCTCTCCGGGTAGTTCTTTTGTGTTCCAACCATCATTCATTGTAAGTGTGTGTCTTTCTATCATAATCTATTACGACCAATTTTACATATCGTGTTTTGATGATGACACGTAATAGTGCAAGGTCGTTGAAAAGCACTATGAAGATGGGGACACTCATGACATCATATCAAACGAAGTTGAATGGTTAGATAATTTCTTCGAAACTGCCCTAATTAATTTACGCGGTGTGCGCAAGGTTATTTCCAATTTCCCTTGTCCATGTTTTTTTCAGTACATGATTATTTATATTGTCCTATTAAATTAGTGGATGTTCTGAAAAACTTCGCTTTCCTTTTCTGTAGTTATGTATGCCTTTGTTCCACAAGGGAGGATGGATTATGTATATTATCCATTTGAAAAAACAGAAGGTGTTCATTCTCGATTTCAAGAAGGTCGTCTCATGCAAGACTCATAGAGAATTGATAGACATAGTGGTATGTTTTTTTTTATAACATTTAAAAAATAATACAACTACTTAATAAGAATCAAAGAAATTTAAATGATATCATATCATCAATAAGGTTCAAAGTAGATACAATTTAATTGTTCCTGCAGTATGATAGTTTCTTTTATAGTATCCTATTATCAAAAAAAAAAAAAATCCCTTGTTTTTTACATTAATTTTGAAGTAGTTCCAATGACAACTTTAATTTTACATTGTGTGTTTAAATAGATATATTATATTCAAGTATAATAATTGTATTTAAAATATCTTTTTAAAAATCAAAATATTAACGTTTTTACATTTTGTGTTCCAGCTTAAATGTTGTGTGAGAACTCTGCGTCGAACTATTACTGCGCCTGACTCATTGTCGTCCATAATTGATTTTGAAATACTTAAGGTGGGCCGTGTCCCGGTAGCAAAAACAGACGCGGACACTGGCATGCTTTGTGTCCTTTACTTGTTTAGTCAGGCACAAGAAAAATGTTCATGGATGAGGGTATGTAAATATTATCTTATGATCTATTATCCTTGTTTATTCCCACGTTAATCCACTTTTATTTTCTTTTCGTGCAGTTATATGACAGTAATGAGATGTTGCTTCGACGATATGTGATGTGGACTTTAATGTACAATGCATGCAACGAACAATCATTGGCGTGTGATAAACTCTTAGATGTAGATTAAGCTTTAGATATTATGCATGATGTAAACTTGGGAAGGGTTGAAATCATAGAATTGTTGTAAACAATGCCATGGAGTTTAAGCATAACAATTTCTTTAAAAGTTAAATAATCCCGTTAATTCATCTGTAAGATCAGTTAAGAAAAAAAGAAAACAATGCTAACTTATAAAAGTTACGATCCAATCTATCCATTTTTTTAAAACATAAAGGGTCATTAATACTTATAACTTATTGATCTTTTTAAATGCTTAACGTTAAAAATAGTAAGAGTACAAGAAAACTAAGCATTTTTTACTTTCGCTATATCATTCACACAATCAACTATAACAAACATTTTCAAAGATATGTATTTTTACTTTTTCCATGACTACGTCTTAATTTTGTTTCCATTTATTTATATTGGTTTAATCAATATATAATCATTTCTCACTCTTTGCTATATCACATTATCACGGATCGTTGATTGTTACTCCTGAATTTTGTGTAGTTTGATTTTAAACCTTAAAGTAGAAAGAGAGTACAATACTAAACATAAAATATTTCTATTTTCATATATCTTACACTAATCAAATATTTGTGAATGTACCACAAAAATTATGTTTTATGATACCTAAAAATTATGTTTCAAACGTGCATATAATTTATTCTCACTGCCCCCCACTTATAAATAAAATTCATAATAAAATTCCATATATTGGAATTTTTTTTATATCACATATTTATGGGATCAATATTTACATGACGAAATCAAAATCGATAAAACCACAATCATTATGGCTTTTATTTATCCTATGTACTACAAACCCTTTCAAATAAACTAAAATCATGTGGTATTTTGTTAACCGATTTTTTAAAAAAGTTATAAGATAAAAACTTTTAAACATCTTTTTTAAATAAAATATTTTGACTAATTCACACTTAACCCTTTTTTTTAAAAAAAAAGTTAATAAATAAATAAATTTAAAGAGCTTCAAAGAGCATCAATGGTGACCATGAAGATTGAACGCTTGGAATGATACCACCTTCACGAACTATATTCTCCAACTTATTGAAATACATCGAACATGAAACCCTTCGTGTTTAATATGATATTCAATTAACTTAAAGCTACTATTCGCGTCAAGAATAAAAAAACGCTTACTATTCAGGTTTAATATGATATTCATTAAACTTAAAGCTACTATTCGCCTCAAGAATAAAAAACAAAACTTATAGCTTTACTGTTCTCTTGCTTGTTATGTGGAACAGATATATTTTTACACTATTCTGTGTGATTGGTAGTTTGTTGTATGATACCATATTAACAAACTATGATCTTATAATATCATATAATACCTTCAAAATAAAAAGTTTGTAATGAAGTATAGTACACGTATTTTGTAGTTTTGTAAAAGAGACAAATATTGTATTAAAGACAAAAAATTAAAAGATACTATAAAAAAGACAATAATTTAACTACAATCACTGCATAAAAAATCCGCCTACTTTTAAATCGATCAGTACATTAGTTTATGGGATCACTCTTTTTAAAAGTTTTTCACACTAATCAAATATTTGTGAATGTACCACAAAAATTATGTTTTATGATACCTAAAAATTGTATCTCAAACGATATAAGTTTTTCACACTTTATGAATAGGATGCTCCCGTGCATGCACGGGTCGAAATACTAGTTTATAATAATAAAATAGGTATTAGAAAATAATCAAATACATTATAGTTACAAAATATAACCAAATTAGTGGATCGAAGTTATCTCATTGATAATGAAGATTATTTTTGTAATATCTAATATTTTGATACTTCCATACCTACAATGATCCTCTAACATTCTTTTGACACAATGATTTCTTGTAATCTTATACACTCTTTAACATTTTTTTTGACACAATGATCTCTTGTAATTTTAGCCACTAAGTCAGCTAATTCTACAAAGTTATGTAAATTATCCAATATTTTGATATGTTGATACCCACAATGATCCTCTAATAAGAATTACACCGTGTAATCCTTCCTAGCTTGTAGTTATGTTATAAAAAATTTATTTACAGCATACGGATTTATTTACCGTTGTCATTAGATTGTTCATCAATATGATCAAACATTAAAATAAATTATATAGAAATTTCAATATGTGACGTATTTAGAAAAGCAATACAAAACAGATAAAGTAAGATCAAATTGGGTGAAACAAATGAAACCATTAAAATGAAACTATATATAATAGCTCAAACTTATAACTACATATAGTAGTTCAAACTAGGAAACAGATATTTGGGTGAAACTACCGAAACCAGTAAAATTAAACTACTTATAGTAGTTCAAACTTAAATTAAAAGAACGAAATGAAAGTACATAAAATTAAAATGCGCCACCCAGTTGAAACAACTATAACAATTGATGAACCAGTTTTAGTTACATAAAGTAACGTTTCTCTCCCCAAGAATCGTAAATCACTTCTTTCTTCATACCACCATGGGTTCTCACCAGAAAATTCATCCCTCTCATCAATGCATCGAACCTAGCTGGTACAGAATAGTTGCAATTGCCGCAAAGCATCATTTCATCAAGAGCAGTGTGGCGTGCACCACATGTGGAATGTTTCCTACAGCAGAATTCTTCAAGTTTGCTCCAATCCACGTGTGTATTGGCGTTTATCTTTTTACCGGCCTCGTTGCACATAGTTTTGTTCATTGATAGACATGCAAGGAGAGTGAAGATATCTGTGATCTTTGGAAAAATAAGTTCTTCAAAAATCATATCCCATTGACCGAACTCTTCATGATCCGGGTAGTAGGCTTGGTCAGTGGTGGAATCAGCATTGGGTGCAACATCAGACATCGGCAATTGGCTTGATTTGTTAGCATTGGGTGCAACATCAGCATTGGGTGCAACATCAGCATTTGGTACAACATCAGACATTGTCAATTGGCTTGATTTGTTCCTGATTTGTTAGAAATGATTTTGATTAAGATGGAGAGGGTAAACAGAATTAGAATGGTTGTTGGTATTTATAATGGACAAAGATGGATTGGATGTACACATGAAACGAATAGCCTTTTATCAGTCAAAGAATTTTTCAGTACGTGGGGATACGAAAGGACTCATAATGAATGATCAATAAAGCCTGGATACGGAAAAACTTGTGGCAAAAAAAAGAGGGTGGATTCAAAGTATTTTCATTATTTCTAGTAATGATCCTATAAAATATGTTGTTATACATTAAACTATTACATCCATTACCCTTTTAGTTGTAAAGGATCATTTACCCTATAAAATGACCAATCGTTAAATATTAACATAATACTTATAAAGTGATCAATTCAATGAACTCTTCTTGATTACATCAAGGGGCATTTTCTACGAAATGGTAATTAATGAAAGATTTCAAAAAAAGTTAATTAATATATTCATTTCAATTATACAAAGATTTATTGTCAAACTTTTTAAATTCTAATATCATCAGTTACTCCATCCATATTCCCAAATAAATACTCCATTCTCTTCTCCCTCTTCTTCAAAGTGTCATCTTCTTTTCCATTTTCTTCTGCGTCAAAATTCGCAAATAAAGTTTTTTAAAGATGGAATACTTCGTTATGGATCTTGCCGACTCCAACGAAATACCTGCCTATTTACTAAATGTGAAATGGAGTGATATGGGGCTTGGTCATCCAGTCATACATTGCGGCATTAAACATGAAAACATCGAAGAAGCAGGACAATGTTTCATGTGTTGGTGGGCTGGACATACGCTGCGTAGGGCGCACAACCGTGCTGTGAAATATAACACATCAATTACCGAAGAGGATGGTGTATCATGGTCGTGGAGGGAATGCTTGCCGGTGGGCCATGTAATGAAGAGAACTTGAGAGTTGAGGATGATTGTAGTTCATATTGAAGTTATGTTTTGTGTTTGGTGTTTATCAGCAATTTAAGAATTGTCAAACTTGTTTTCTTTTAATTTATAAATTAATAAATTAAAATTTTCCCTTTAAATAATTATTAAAAGATTCAATGACATCTTGTAGTTGAATGTTTTTCCTTCCTTTCGAATGAGATTTATATTTTATTGGGATCATCTAAATGTACAAAGAATGAAAACGTTTAAAATGGTATCAATTATACGGATTACTTATATTTGGAATATAAGATGCATTGAATAAAACATGTTAGATGATTGTTCTCTAATCCAAAATGCATTAAAAAAAATGATAGAACTATAAGCACAAATCAAATTAGAAGTTTCCACCACTATAAGTTAATTAACATTTCCAACTAAAGTCATCGCGGTCTAACCATGAACCATACATGGCGTTTTTTAACGTGCCACCGTGAGTATTTACCAGAAAATCAATTCCTCTACATAATGCTCGACCCCTCCAACGAACTGTCCATGAACACTTCTCACATTGCTTCATGGCATCCAGAGAGTCGTGATGTATTTTACAGGATAACAACGGCTTGCAACAATATCTTTCAAATTGGCTCCAATCGATGTTCTGCTTCTTGTTGATTCGGTTACCGACCGTCTCTTTCCAATCCCTATTCAAAGCCTGAATTTTGAGTAGATCAAAGATCCCTGTGACCTTTGGATATATGTGTTCTTCAAAGATAATATCCCATTGCCCGAACTCATCGTGATTTGGATAGTATGGTTCAACGATGACATCAACGACATCTACAACATTACTATCTTGATTTTCCATGGAATAAAGTAGATATATGAGCGAAGATATAAGTGAAGGTATGGTACAACCCTTGTATACTACACTTATATGTAGGCAATGTCTACAACGGCTATATGAATTGAAAACAACTTGCCCACCATTTAATCACATTCACATTAGAATGACATCACCGTTTAAATAATTTTAATTTACTTTTAGATCTTTATATAATCTATATGATTCCTTGAAATAAATATTTGTATTCATAAATAAATATTTTCTGGAGATCATTATCTATTTGTGTTAATCAAAGACTCAAAGTATATATAGTGTCCTCAATGAACGTAATCAAAATATATTTAACACACCTTATCCATTTTCTTTACTGCTAATGATTATATTGATATTAGGGACAATAACTGTTGTCATAGTCCCCATAAATTAGCCATTAGCAAGAAGTATTGGCGGGAAATAAGCACATCAATAATCTGCATATGATACTCTATATAGTTAAGTGATACTTAAAAGTATATATTAATGATTATAAAATGTCACATAATAAGTTTGGCGGGAAACTTAATCTCTATATAAACAAACTACAACTGTTTGAAGGGTATAACGTCTTCGTAATTTTATATAATCCCAAACATACATTTTACTTAGTCCTACACGATTTCTTCCTTACTCCAGTATATCAAATCTGAATGGCTAAGCGAAAGAGATGTTGCGGTAAATTTTAGTTTACCTACTTGATTCCTATAGTAACATACACACAATATAATTTAATATTTTTAAATGCATTCTGATTTTATTACTTCTTTTTTGTGCTCTTATGTCCAGCACCTTCTCCGAAGGAACTACAAGACCTACAACACTTGAAGGATAGCCACAACTTTAGAATGTTTATGCGGCAGGTTTTGCACTGTCTTGGTCCTTTTCAAGCTGGTAAGTTGGTGACTCTTGCCGGACATGCACCGAACGTTGAAAATATGTTCCAGGAGGAGAGGTTCAACTACATGGTTCAAAATGGTGATATTGGGAACATTCCTGTTAATGACAAAGGGGAACGTCTAATTAGTCTAGCAGAAGTTGATGACCGAATTGTCAAGGTGGAACCTGTGGATTTTACTGAAGAGAATATGGGCTGCAAAAGGATCAAGAAAATTGATTTCGTGGATTTGACGGATGAATGAAATATGATTTCCAAATCCTAACTTTTGTATTGATAGACTTACGAGTCCACTAAATCTTACTCCGTTCCCGAAGAAAAATTTGATATAAAACTACGTTTTAACTTTATTCTTTCGTTCAATATGTTTATTTTATTTATGATCTCGTTAAAGGTTAAATGATCCTTTATAAGCATACTCAGACTTAATAGATAAAAAATGACTCCCTGCTAGCAGTATTTTTCTATCTTAATTGGTGATGGATATTAAATTTTTGTGCTATAAAATATGTAAACAATTTTTATTATTAACACACATATTACAAATCTCGCTTGCAGAATTACACGCTACGTAGGATCAACATAACCATATGCACAACGTATTACTTATTGTAGACCATTATTGTAGAGCAAATATGAATACACAATTAGTGTATACGATTCAAATAATCTTTTAAACTACTAATACAAATTTCCTATGTAGACGATTATTCTAGAGAAAATCAATGTTATATTTCCAATATATTATATATTTGATAGTAGGGACATTAAATATTCTCGTAGTCCCGATAAAAGTAACAAGTTACCAAAAATCTCCTTTGGAGTATTTATACTATGACGCTAGGAGTAAATTAGATTCAATTTCCCGCTTTCTTTATCACTTACATGATCCCGTAAAAGAGTTGTTAACACTTTATAGAATAGTAAATGTTTTATTTTTTCCTTTTAAATAATCGTGGTGGCAAGTGATCCTTAGATAGTAAATCTTTACCACTTAAATGATTCGTCTAAAATGACCCCTAAGACAACTTAGATTATCTTAAAAATGTTACAATTTACGCATATTTTTTTCCCATATATTTTACTTGATTTTCATTCAAAATACTTTACTTTTAATTTACGCACATATTTTACTTGAATTTCGAGTAATCGTAGCAAAGTTTATGAAACAAGATCAACATTTCATCGAACAATTTAAAATTACGAATTAATTAACTTACAATATACGGGGTCACTGCATATATCCTACCATACGGAGAGAAAAAAAAAATATCCTTTGGTGATCGGTAGATACTTTATGATATCGTTATGTTTTTTCTATAATCATTTGCAATCATAAAAAAATGTAGTACGGGCTTACAACGTATTTATACCACACAACCAATTTTATATTTCCAATGTAACTTTTTGATTAAGGGGACCAATAAATTATCTAATAATTCCCATAAATTTAACGAGTTCCCAACAATCAATCATGTTTACTTGAAAAAATATATTCATGTTTATTTGATAAAATACATCAATTTTTATGACTCTTTATTAACTAAAATGATTCCATGAAAGATTTGTTAATATTCGCAACATATATTTTGTATCTACTTAGATTGATATAATTTCACAACACTTTTTTTATTTTCCATTGTATTATTTTTTTGCGTAGCGTATCGTTACTCATTTAGGTTAAAGTAAATAAAATATACGGTTATTATAAATTGGGACACACTTTAGTTTCTTTAGGACATTTTCCATGTATTATTTGTCATTTGTCAATATCAAATTGGGTTTATGAGAAACATGTCTTATCGGCTTATCTTTAAAAAGGATGAGATTATAACGATACAAAATAATTTAATATTTATTTAATAATATAAAATAATAATTCGTTGTTACTAATGACTGGGGATAATAACTATTGTGTTAGTCCCCATAAATATTACGGCGGGACATAACATGAAGTAGTGGCGGGAAAAAAAAGAACATATATTATTCATATTGATATTATATATAGGAAAATGATACCTAAAATTATCTATTAATGATTTTTTGCTCTAATAATTATATGTGTGGCGGGAATGGAGGTTATATTATCATATTTCCCGCCATTTTTATAGGACATATATATGTATGGAATGTTAGCTCAATGCTCTAAGCTCATCATAACTAGCTCTATTAGGAATCAAACATTGTATACTATCAAACACTTGATATCGTTCACAAAACATGGAGGAGAGGCCACAAAAAAGTTGAAACCCTCTCATGAAGGTCATGAGTTTGAAGCTTGGGATCAGGTTTTTGACCACGAAAATTTTCCACAGATTGATGGAAACGAAATGGAACCTTATAATCCATACAATGATGAGTATGGAGATTGGGATGAGATTTTTGAGCCTTATTATCCAAACCATGATGAGTTTGGAGCTAAGGGCCAGATTTTTGAGCAAAATTTTGTTCCAAAGATTGATGAAAATGAAGTGGAACCTTATTATCCAAACCATGATGAGTTTGGAGCTTGGGACCAGATTTTTGAACAAGAAATTTTTCCAAAGATTGAAGGTATATGTGACATATTAAACTTACAGTCATTGAACAAGAGATGGCTTGGTATTGTAGGTGAGAGAGTTCACAAGAATAAAGATGTGAACTGGAGTCAGCTGGAGAAGGTTTGTTCTAGGCCTACAGATATCTGCATGGTACTCCACCAAAGTTTCCAAGAGTTTGAAGGGTGTGAGTTTTGTGGGTGGCGTATACACGACCGTAGAAACACCTTCAATTTAGGCGTTGAGTATTTTGTCCATACACATGGAGGTCAGGTCCGTGAGTCGGATGAAACATGGCCATGGAGGGACGCTTTGCGTTTCGAGCAGATGTTGAGGAAGACTAACCAGATCAAAAACCCGAATGGATTCTCGTTCATGTAGTGGTTGGATTTATACCTAAGTGTCATGCATGTCTTAATTTTCGTTTTCGTCGTTTTTGTTAATGACTTTTTGTTACAGAAGTATATATCAAGTAGTATTGGAGTATGATACAAACACTAAGTATTAGTGTTTGCGTGGGATTTAAGTAAATCATAAGATATACTTCTGTAACACTTTTGAATCTTTTTAGTATCATAACCTTATCAAAGGGTATTTATTCATTAAAAAGGATCATCCGAAATTATGTTTCATTTTGAAGCCATTTTTTTTTTGGCTTTATAATTAGTACGGAGTACATTTAAAAAGCCTTGTATAATTATTCATTAGTTTCTTATTTTTTTATATGAATCAAATTGTCTTACGGTATGAGATGTGCAGTAGCAGATAAGATGCGGAAGAGTTAAATATCATAAAAATACATAAATTTAAAGAGATAAAACGAGATGAACATAATTAATAGATAAAAACACAACTGTCTCTTACAATCCAAGGCTAGTGATCCAAAATAATCCATATAATTGAAAAAAGGCCGACAGAAATGGATTCTGGAAAGTTCAAAATGGCAAAATGAACGAAGTAGGATGCATAGATAGATATATTCTGGAAAAGTAACATCAACAAACCATTTCGAAGAAGTAATCAGTTCCTCAGTTTTGTAAAGTAATGCCTCTCAGGCCATGAGTTGTAGATCATTCTTTTTTTCATGCCTCCATGAGTGTTGACAAGGAAATCACGCCCCTTCTTCATTGCATCGAACCTTAAGGGAACAGACCAAGTGCAGATCTCGCACTCCGACATGGCATCTAGGTTTTCATGGCGTTCACCACACGGGAGGGTGTTCTTACAACAGAACGATTCTAAGTCGCTCCAGTCAACTCCTTCATTTGCATGGATTTTGTCACCAGCAAGATCGCAACATCTCTTCTCCAACTGGAGACATTTCAGAAGATCAAAAATCCTCGTTATTTTAGGAAATATGTGTTCATAAAAAATGCAATCCCACGCTCCAAACTCATCGTGGTTTGGAAAATAAGGTTCCTTTTCTATATTGACAATTTTATCAATGGGTTCAGAATTCGCCATTGTATGTGTTATGGATTATGTTTTGTTTTTCTTTTTGCTCAAAGGGAAGAAAAGGTTACACTTTTGTTTGTAAATTTGAATAGGTTTAATTTTGAAGCTTAATCGACATTTATAGGACGACAAAATGATTTTCAAGAGCGGTCTATAATTATGACAACGTCAATATTTCTATCGATTAAAACTCCAACAAATTTATTTTAACGTTCAGAATAGACAATGAAGAAAATTATTTAAGTATCACAATAATTTACATAGTATCATATTATCAGTAAGGTTCAAAGTAGATACAAATTAATTATATTAATTATGATAATTTATTTTATAGTATCTTATTAACAATAAAATAGAATCCTTTGTTTTTAAGATACAATCGTCTACATTAATTCTGTTATAGTTTCAATGACAACGTCTACGTAGTATCCAATGTGTATTTATAGATTATCCTATTAACATTAATTTAATATTCAAATAGTATTTGATATAGTATATTCAAGTTTAATAATTGTATTTAAAATATTTTTTTGATAATCAGAGTATCCTTTGTTATTAATGTAGAATTTTGAACGACCAGATGAAAATGATACTACCTTAGGGTTAAGAATTTGGAACGACCAGATAAAATTACTTTGGGCTTCTGATGGTCCCATATATATAGATTACCATCTCTGATAAAAAATAAAATATTCTCCAACTTAGTGAAATACATCGAACATGAAACCCTTCGTTTTACCTCCTTCCCAATCTAGAACATTGGGAGAAATTTTTGAGGATGAGATTATTCCGAAGGCCAACGGAATATATGAACTCATGATAATTGAGATGCTTAATAAGAAAAATATGTGTTACGTGAGGGATAAAATTCATTTCAGCAGAGGTTCGGTGGACTGGAGTAGGATGGCGCTCATTCGGCCTAGAGCTCGTTGTGACATAATCCACGACACCATAGAAGAAGCGGGAACGTGTGCACGTTGTTGGTGGGCTGGGCAATTGAGTAGGAATATCTACAACGACGGTGTCGGCTATGGTGATCAAAATCGAGATGGTCAATCTTGGTCCTGGAGGGTTTGTTTGCCGGAGGGACATAAATTTAATATGAATTGACATGTTCTTATTTTAACTAGTTTTTGTTTTTATGAATCATTTTCCATTTTGGTTTCATTAGTTGCAATATCTTTTCAATTTATAAGAGAATATAATCTCTTCAATTAACGAGATAATATAATCGTTTCTGTTTATAGTTCATTTCCGTTAACAACGCCTTTTCTTAGTTTAAATTTGCTGGGCTGAACACCAAATCAGACCGATTACTATTCACGTTTAATATTCATGTTTAATATGATATTCAATAAACTTAAAGCTACTATTCGCGTCAAGAATAAAAAACGCTTACTATTCATATTTAATATGATATTCAATAAACTTAAAGCTACTATTCGCCTCAAGAATCAAAAACAAAACTTATAGCTTTACTGTTCTCGTGCTTGTTATGTTGAACTGATATATTTTTACACTATTCTGTGTGATTGGTAGTTTAATTTGTTGTATGATACCATATTAACAAAATATGATCTTATAACATCATATAATACCTTCAAAAAAAAAAGTTTGTAATGAAGTATAGTACACGTATTTTGTAGTTTTGTAAAAGAGACAAATATTGTATTAAAGAAAAAAAATTAAAAGATAATATAAAAAACACAATAATTTAACTACAGTCACTGCATAAAAAAATCCGCCTACTTTTAAATCGATCAGTACATTAGTTTATGGGATCATTCTTTTTAAAAAAATCCGTATTTGAAGTGCCAAATTAATTTGTATTGCAAATTAGACGTGCTGATACCCCTTTGTCATATTGGTTAGTTGAACGCTTCCTAAAGTTCATAAAACACCAAGTTTCGAATCCTAACAAGAACTTAGGATTTTTTTTTTTTTTAATATCACATGTTTTATGAGATCAATATTTACATAAAGAAATCAAATACATTTTCTATGTTTTTTTCCCTATCTAAATATTGTTTGATCCTTTTGAAAACAAAAAGGATTTTACGTAAAATATTCCCCTCCAAAAAATTCGTGCAACTTTGATCAAAATAAAAATAGTTTCAAACGTGCATATAATTTTTTTTTTTTTATATCACATATTTTTGGGATCAATATTTACATCAAGAAATCAAAATCGATAAAACCACAATCATTATGGCTTTTATTTATCCTATGTACTACAAACCCTTTCCAAGAAACTAAAATCATGTTGTATTTTTTTAAATCGATCAGTACATTAGTTTATGGGATCATTCTTTTTAAAAGAATCCGTTATTAAGTCAAATAAATTTGTATTGCAAATTAGACGTGCTGATACCCCTTTATCATATTGGTTACTTGAACAGTTGAACGCTTCCTAAACTTCATGAAACACTGGGTTTCGAATCCTATAAGACCTTAGGATTTTGTTTTTTAATGTTTTTTTCCTATCTAATTATTGTTTGATCCTTTTAAAACAAAAAAGATTTTACGAATTTTACGTAAAATTCGTGCAACTTTGATCAAAATTAAAATAGTTTCAAACGTGCATATAATTTATTTATTACCACTATTTCCCATATGAAGTTTAAACGTCACATTAAACACTGCCCCCCACTTATAAATAAAATTCATAATTATGGGATCAAAATGTTAAAATTTGACCTTAGAATTTTTTTTGTCATGTTATCACATGTTATGGGATCAATATATTTTCATAACTAAATATTTTTTGATCCCTTTAAAACATAATAGATTTTAGTTAAAATATACCCCTCCAAAAAATTCGTACATGAACGATCAAAATTCAAATAGTTCAAACGTATATATAATTTATTAACACTATTTCCCAAGAAGTAGTTTAAACGTCACATTGTCCCTATATAAATATAATTCATGATAAAATTTCAAACTTCATCTTGGGGTTTTAGAGTACTGTAAAATTTTCTCTCCTTGCCGTGAAGTACTAGCTGCCACAAGGCCCACAACGATAGAACCGACGACAACTTTTTCTGGCGTATACTTCCGGCTTCCATTGCCGGGTGAGAACTGTAACATTTTAATAACTTATTAATGTTAATTAGATATTATTATCATTTTTTATATTGCGATTTTGATTTAATAGACGTAATTTGAATGATGTGAAAATTGTTCATTAAGGTGATGAATCGATATTTTCGTAAAGTAATATTATGGTGCCTATTATTTTATGTACTTTTTTGTAAGCCATAAGATTATATTGTCAATTCATGACTATCTTACACCTTATCTTACAATCACCACAGTGAAATGAAGACTGATTCCCACATTTCACGCAAAGATGTGAATATAGACCTAAATGAAGTGTTAGATGATATGGCAGAGCTTCGTTTGCGTGGAGAGACATCAAACCAAGCCGTGCATGATAACGCACTGGAGAATCAGTTTAATGATGACAATGTAACTACAAATTTCAATATAGACCTAAATGAATGTGTGGAGGAGACCATTGAGTTGTCTTCAAGTGATGTGGTGGAAAAGGGCGAGGAGCTTCGTACATATGATGTTGTGGAGGAGGCTGAGGTGGACGAGGAGGCCATTGAGTTGTCTTCAAATGATGTGGTGGAACAGGGCGAGGAGGCTCAGGAGGATGAGGTAGCTCAGGAGGATGAGGAGGCTCAGGAGGATGAGGAGCCATCCGTAAACCATGTTGATAAAATCCCAACTGTGGGGATGTCCTTTACTTCGGGCAATGAATTTGCTAATTACTGCCATAAGTATGCGTATAATAAAGGTTTTGAGTTCTCTGTGAGATCAAGTTCATTAATACATGAGTACCGTGAAGAAGGAGTTAACAAAAAGGGGGTAGGGGATAAAGAGCCCATGTATCATATGATGAGAAGGATTCGATTTATTTGTAACAAAGGAGCCCCGAAAAGGGGGGAAAGAACTAAAGTTACGGGGTGTAAGGTGTTTGTAGATGCGCGGCTAGAGAATGACATGATGGTAATCAAGCATTGTGATTTGTCTCACAATCATGATCTTTATCCGGATCACACCCGGCTAATGGCGAACTATCGATGTATTGATGAACAATCTTTTCAAAAGATGGTTCTGAATGATGCAGCTGGGATATATTTGAATAAGAGCTTTAACTCGCTTGTGATTGGGAGTGGAGGACATGCAAATGTATCATACAATCACCGCGACCTGAGAAATGCAGTGAACTTGGAACGTAGGCGTACCATTTTTGGAGGTGATGCAGCTGCTGTTGAAGCACACTTTAAGAAAATGCATGAATTCAATAAAGACTTCTACAGTGCAATCCAAACGGATAAAGAAGGGAAGCTCTTGAACGTTTTCTGGGCTGATGCAAGGTGCAGGGCACAATACAAAGATTTTGGAGATATTATCACATTTGATACAACTTTCCTATGCAACAGGTATGATACATGTATCCTACATGATATATATTTTTTGAAAAAACACCATTTTAACATTTACGGGATCATTAATGTTTTATAAACAGTTATAATTTTTATTTTTTTGAAAAAAAGTTGAACATAGCATCTGTATTTAAAAATACATTAGATTATCATTTATAGGATGATTTATGTTTATTAATTAAAATGGATTAAGTTTCAATTTATAGGATCTTATTAGTATCATTTATGTTTCATAAACTTCTTTTTCATTTAAAACACATCATATTTTATTTTAGAGGATCATTTGTATTTATTAAATATTGAACATAGCTTCTGTATTTAAAATACGAATGATTATCATTTATAGGATGATTTATGTTTATTATTGAAAATGGATTAAGTTATAATTTATAGGATCGTATTAGTATCATTTATGTTTCATAAACTTCTTTTTCATTTAAAACACATCATATTTTATGTTAGAGGATCATTTGTATTTAATAAATATTGAACGTAGCATCTGTATTTAAAATACATTAGATTATCATTTATAGGATATGTTTATTAATGAAAATGGATTAAGTTACAATTTATAGAATCGTGTTAGTATCATTTATGTTTCATAAACTTATTTGTCATTTAAAACACATCATATGTTAATTTAACGGATCATTTTATATTTACTAAACATTGACGTTGTTGATTGGATAAGTAACAACAATGATGCGAATAATATATCTTTTAACTTTATTTATCAGGTACAAAATGCCTTTTGCTCCTTTTATTGGTTGCAATCATCACGGCTCATCAATCGTCCTTGGTGCTGCCCTAATAACCTACGAGGATGCAGAATCATTTGTTTGGGTATTCGAACAATGGCTGCAGTGTATGGGAAAACCCCCAATGGGCATCATCACCGATCAGTGTAAGGCTATTGGAAAGGCAGTCCAGACTGCATTTCCTGGTGTGCCGCATAGGTTATGTGTTTGGCATATTATGCAGAATGCAAGCAGAAACTTGGGCAAATATTCGAGCTGGAAAGAAATAGATAAAGATTTTCAAGTAGTCGTGCACGACACACTGACCATCGAAGAATTTGATGATGCATGGAAATCCATGGTTACGAAATTTGGGTTACAGAACGACAAATGGATAAATGAAACTTATCGTATTCGGGCCAGTTGGGCCCCTGGTTATTGGCGGAGCTCATTTTGGGCTGGAATGTCATCGTCACAAAGGAGTGAAGGAATGAACCGCTTTTTCAAAACATATGTAGGCTTAAACACGTGTTTGATACAATTCATGAAGCAATTTGAGGCAGCTCTTAGAGGAAAAGTGGAAGAGGAAAAGAAGTTACATCTCGACTCACAAAATAAACCATATACTTATAACAACACCCTAATTGCGGAGGTAGTGTTCTGCAAGGCATACACCAATACAAAGTTTAAAGAGGTGAGGGGTGAGGTGATGGGTCTGACGCACACAAATATTGTGAGTACTGGCCGTGACGGCACAAAAATCTTATATGATGCGGTGGAGAAGATCCCAATCCCCGTACATAAAGCAAAGCAGAAGACTTTTCAGGTTACCATTGACAAAGAAATGGGTGAGTTTACTTGCTCATGTATGCTTTTTGAGTTTCGGGGAATTTTGTGCAGGCACATCATTCGTGCGATTCATTGTGAGGATGTCAACTCTATACCTGATAAGTACATTTTGACTAGATGGAGGAAAAACGTAGTTAGGGATTACGAGAGTATCAAGGTTGAGTATTATGACCCAAATGACTCAACCCAAGTGAAAAACAGTAGGGAGGTAGCAAAACGGAACAACTACATTTCTACGTTGGCACTGCACAATAGTGAGACACTCTCGATTTTTATGGAAGCCACTGAAAAAATGCGTGAGAGTCTCGAAGATACAATTGGTATTAAGAGGACTGATGGTGATGATTTTATGGACTGGTGGGACCCTTCGAGTAAGAGGGTGTTTGGCCGCCGTAGGATAAGGCCAAAGGAAAACAATAAACAACACCTCGAACGCTCCGCAGTGCCAGTTGAAGGGGCCAGTAAAGATCCGATAGACCAAAGAGGCAAAGGTAGGGCTCAAGAGAAAAGGAAAAAGCACCCAGCTGAGAAAAAAACAAGGAAAAGGCGAAAAAATGTTGTGCACGACACAGACGAGGATATGGACGAGGTATGATCTTTTAATTCCATTCGTTAGACTACACCTCAAATAAAGAAAATAAATTGTAGTCCATCAAAATAAATCATTCTAGTTTTTGCGATGTTACAATATTATATACATAATCTATTTATGCTAGCTAATTTTTTCATATAAAAGGGTTTATGTTCTTCATTCTTGTTTTTAAAGATTAATTATTGTATATATAGAATCTTTTTCTGTTATTATATGTATATATAGGGTTTATTTTATATTTTATACAAGTACGACGAGAATATTGTGGTACAAATACTAATACAAAGTATAGAAATCATAATATTGCATAACATATTATTCTGTTTTTTTGATTGAATTTTCTCTTTTGTGTTCGATTTTGCAAAGGAGAATGATGAGGCATTGCCAAATGGAGAACAAGGCCATGTTGATGCTGGTAGAAGTGCTGGTGTAACTGATTCTTACTACGGTGGATATCAATATTACGGCGGAAATTTTATCAATCCGGGATACAATCCTAACTTTTTCGCACCCAGCAGCAGTAATTATCGTCCGAATATATATCTGAACCAGCAACCACTTGGAAGAGGTTATCCCAACTTCAGCGTGAGGAATCCGCAACAGCTTTCACAGTCATACATGTCGCAAGGATCAAACCAATATTCAGCTATGCGTCCAGGCTTTTGACAATATTTACATTATCATGTTTTGATGTACTGGATATTTTAGTTGACAACTGCGTTTTGGAATCACCATTATCTAGCTATACCATTTTCCTTCTTTTGATTTTACAAGTGTTGTTGTGTTAGTTTTTATAATTTACATTATCATGTTTTGATGTACTGAATATTTTTGTTGACTACTGTGTTTTGGAATCACCATCATCTAGCTATATTATCATGATTGTTGTTTTAATAGGATCACTTTTATTAAGAAGTGATCAAATGTTGCAACTAATACGTCTTGTAGTCTTGTCACAATGGGCACCACAATGCTACCTAATTTTTCAGTTTATTTCCATGTGTTCCAAGCTTCCCTAAGGTAGCTTTTTTTTGTTGAAGGTATTATATGATGTTATAAGATCATATTTGTTAATATGGTATCATACAATAAATTACCAATCACACAGAATAGTGTAAAAATATATATGTTCCACATAACAAGCACAAGAACAGTAAAGCTATACGTTTTTTTTTTTATATTCTTGAGGCGAATAGTAGCTTTAAGTTTATTGAATATCATATTAAACCTGAATAGTAAGCGTTTTTTTAATTCTTGACGCGAATAGTAGCTTTAAGTTTATTGAATATCATATTAAACACGAAGGGTTTCATGTTCGATGTATTTCATTAAGTTGGAGAATATAGTTCGTGAAGGTGGTATCATTCCAAGCGTTCAATCTTCATGAACTTTTTTTTTAAAAAAAAAGGGTTAAGTGCGAATTAGTCAAAATATTTTATTTAAAAAAGATGTTTAAAAGTTTTTATCTTATAACTTTTTTAAAAAATCGGTTAACAAAATACAACATGATTTTAGTTTCTTTGAAAGGGTTTGTAGTACATAGGATAAATAAAAGCCATAATGATTGTGGTTTTATCGATTTTGATTTCGTCATGTAAATATTGATCCCATAAATATGTGATATAAAAAAAAATTATATGAAAAAAATTCCTAATTTGAAATTTTATTATGAATTTTATTTATAAGTGGGGGGCAGTGAGAATAAATTATATGCACGTTTGAAACTATTTTCATTTTGATCAAAGTTGCACTAATTTTTTGGAGGGGTATATTCTACGTAAAATCTATTTTGTTTTAAAAGGATCAAACAATATTTAGATAGGGAAAAAAACGTAAAAAATGTATTTGATTTCTTTATGTAAATATTGATCCCATAAAACATGTGATATTAAAAAAAACAAAATCCTAAGGTCTTGTTAGGATTCGAACCTTGGTGTTCTATGAAGTTTAGGAAGTGTTCAAGTAACCAATATGACAAAGGGGTATCAGCACGTCTAGTTTGCAATACAAATTAATTTGACCATTCAAATACGGATTCTTTTAAAAAGGATGATCCCATAAACTAGTGTACTGATTTTAAAAATAAAAAATTGCTCATGTTGCATGCATGGGTATCAACACGTCTATAGTTTAAACATAAATTCTTTTCATCTATTTAAAATTATGATTTTATTTGTTTTTTGATGTACTTAAAATTGGAGGTGATTCCACGACATCATAATTCATGTTAAAGTAGATGGTTTAAGTTGTTATCGTATTTTATGGAAGTATCATTGCAAAATCATCTGTTACGATGGCATTAGTACTTTAGAAAATTTTATAAGCGTTTTTATACAATAGGATTATTATGACCACACCTTTTCCTATAATACAATACAATAATAAAATAAGTCGTGAAGGCTTGGCAAATGAATTAACTTCGCCACTTGAGTATTTACCACATGTTATAGATATGTTGAATTATGAACCCAAGTTCGATTCGTAATGCACAAAAAGGGGAACTGGGAGAAAATAGTTTTATTTTTATTTTGATTTATTTTGTTAATAATAAAATTTATATTTGAGGAGTTCATGTTTGAATTTGTGGGAGCATTACAAGTTTATACACAAACTTCTTATTAACTTCATTTGTTAATCCGTCATATAAAAATTTTCATAGCTTACTATGTTGTGCTGATACCCCCTGCTAAATTGGTTACTTAATCATCTCTTCACTACGGTAAACCCGTGTTCGATCCTACTGAATGGTTAAAAAAAAAATTCCTCTTTTTTTCTATCTGGTTTTTTTACTTCTGGTTTTATGTGAGAGAGTATATTTTATTCAAACTCTAAAATCAAAATACATTTGTGAGTATCTTTTATTCAATTTATAGAATCATAAACATAACTCATACGATTTCATGTAGCTTCAACATCCCATTGTCACTTAACTAAACAAAGCAGCCATTGTCACTAACAATTCATCATTTCCAGTTTCGAAAAGTCGAATAATAACACATTACATATCTAGTTCTCTTCTACACCTTCTTACACCCAGTATATCACAATTGAAACTAATTAAATCTTAATAAAACAAAATGAAACTCTCTTGGTAATTTCATCAAACATGTTATATGCATTATTAAACACATGGAAGTTTCACCTCATTGACATAGTTACAAGCTTCGAAAATGGCGGAAAATATAAAGATAAATAGAAATTCATAGTGGGAAGAATAATCACATAATTTGCATTCACTTTAGAAATAAAAACCAGAAATATTTTCTTTGCTTTGCAGTTCCTCTTCAAATGAAACATCGCCAAGTTCCTCTTCAAATGAAAACCAGAGGTGAAAAATGAAAGTTGAGGTGAAAGATGAAAGTTGAGGTGAAGAAGTGTTTTGGCGCAAAAATGAAAATGTGTAATTTGGCGCAAATACCTCCCGCTCAAGAGAACAGAATGGCGCAATTCACTGAAACTAATTGCCGCCCAAATTTTTTTTTTCACAAAGCTTTTCCCTCTCTTTTTTTAGTGGGATTTGTGAGGTGGCATAATTTAATAGGTGGTGTGCAAGATACCTTTGCACACCATGTGTATCCCTAGCCTTTTCCACTATCATCAACTATTTTTTCATCCATGGTTTGCTAACTTTTCGAACATATGATTACTCCGTATTCAGTAATTTGGTAACGAAATAAACTTATAAGAACGGGTATTATTTATAAAGAAATCAACTAAATAGACTTAAATAAACATAATACGGGGAAAAATCATCACATAAACAGCAGTGAAATAAGATGTGAACATATATTCCATAAACTGCATAAAATATCACCTCAAACATGCCCATAAAGAGTACTCCGTAATAAATAAGTAATGAACAATATTGTAACATTATTATTACTTAAAAAAATAAAACCAAAAATCAGAATAATAATAATACATCTCCCCATTTTAATTAATACTATTATCATATTTTTATTTTCCTGAAATTAACAATAAAAAAATCACACGGTAGAAGAATTATTAGACACAACTTTCTGAATACCCTTATTACCCTCAGCAGGAACACTCGTTAAACCTCCTGGACCACCTACCACCGTTCTCATCTCACCGCTTCCGTTTACCGCTACTCCTTGAAACGGCGTCGTTATTACTCCTCCATTTCCAGGTGGCGCACCATAGTACACCTGTCTCCCACTTCCATTATCATACGCCATTTGCGTGTATCCCGCGTTCTCCGCCGTCATACCTGCTACTGGCCTTACCGGTAATCCCATTCCTTCTGAGTATCCTCCCATCTTCCCTGATCCCATGTTGTACTGCACCGGCTGCTCCCGGTATACCTGGTCGGATTGTACTCTTTGAATATGGTAGTATCCTTGCCCGGGTTGACCTGGTTGTCCGGTCACTGGTCGCATCATCGGCGCGTGGTATACATTCGCCTGTGGTGGAGCATGCACCATGTAAACAGGTTGTTGTTGTTGTTGTTGTTGTTGTTGATGCTGTGGTTGAGGTTGGTGCTGCTGTTGTTGTTGATGGAATTGTTGGTGATGCTGAGGTGGCATCTGTTGCTGAGGTGGCATCTGCTGTGTCAGTTGTTGTTGTTCCATGTTTGCCGGTGGCGGTGGTTGCCAGTATCCCGACGGAATTTGAACAGACGATTGAATATTCGCCGGAGCACCGGCGGCGTAATTCGCTTCCTCGGATTTTTGTCGATTCATTTCCTGTACTGAGATGTGCATCCGGTTCAGCTCTTGGATCCGTGCGTCTATCTGTGGATCCGGTTCATGTCGCTGAACCTGAACTGGAAGTTGAATTGGAACCGGGCCTTTGTCTAATCCGAATAAGAAATCCATGTTGTTATTCACCTGAGAAAGAGGAGGAGGCGGTGGTGGGCCGGAATTCAAAGCCTCAACGAACCGGTCGGAATCACGGTCTATCTTACCAGTTTCAGATGAAGTAGAGCCAAACGAACCGGCTTTATGAATCGGAAACAGAAAAATCCGCAAGCGAGCCGGTTTGGCAGAGCCGCGAAAGAGGCGATCATATTCATGCATCATATTCTCCAAATCATCATCGTTGGTAACAGAAATCAAAGCATCGAGTTCTTCTCCGGGGAGCTGATATTTGAAAGTAAAACCAGAAATAGCGTCGTTAGCAGCGGAATCTGACGAAAGAATAGACGAAAGCTTGGACAAGAGAGACGAGAATTTGGCGGAGCGATCGACAGCAAGAATTTTGGTTTCACCGCCGACGTAAGAGAGGAGATTATCGTGAGGGCGCGGCTGAATTTTACCGCCATAGCTAACCATGAATTTGACCTTGTGGTTGAGTGAAGACTGCGGCGGTTGTTGGTGCTGCTGTTGTTGTTGTTCTTCCCATGACGGCGGAGGGTTTTCGAAGTCGATTTCACGGGAACGAGGGGAGGAGTCGCCGGAATCTGGGTAAGAATAGGAAGGGTAATTGTCCATGTTTTAGGGTGAGGGTGGTTTTGGGAAGAGAGAGAATTTGGGGATGTTTTAAGAGAGAGAAAGAGGGGTTAAGGGAGCATGGTTGTTTTATGGATGATTGAAAAGCGGGGAAGGGGAAGACTCGAGAGTGAAGATTTTTAGAAGGGTTGTTTTCAATTTATGTTGCGCGGCGAGAGACTGCTACACTTGGTTTTGGTTTTGGTTTTGGTTTTGGTTTTGGTTTTGGAGTTGAGTGAAGTGATTTTAGGGGTACTTTTTTCTGTTGCTTTTTCATTTCTTTTGTTTATATTAGCGACTATTTTCTGTTTACTGGTTACAGCTCTACTTTATTTGAGTCCGAAGTCCGAACTTCATATATTGATATAGGTGGGTAAGGGTTAACCACTTAACCTCAAAGTCCATGTATACGAACGTTTTTCCTGGTGGATTGGCCCGTTTTTGTGCCCTATATTTCTTCGATTTATGTCCAACTCTAGTTAACACATTTTAAAATTATAAAATTTATGTACGAAGACACGAAAGTATGACAGGTATTATGTTTTACACCAACTCTTGACAAATAGTTATACTCTCTAATAAAATAATTTGTATTAAGCTCTGACACTCAAAATGATCCTCCTTTGATAATTTATTTTATTGTATGAGTACTAATGTGACCTAATTCTTAATATTTCAAAATAGTAAAATATTGACCTTTCAAAAAAAAAAATGGTGTAGTATGGCAACAAATTTTCAAGATAGTATAAAAACTAACAAATTCATCATTTGTTTTCTTATACTATTCCGTAATTCGTATTAAAATAAAAATAAGTACTCCATACATGTACAGTCGTATGGATTACGTATTTACGTGGTATTCGTATTTGGTTTTGCTACAGCCTACAGGGATCAATCTTTATCGAAAATTTTAGAAAATGAAACTAGAAGGGGGTCGGACCTCTTTAATGAAATGTATTAAGAAAAATATTTGATTGCCAATTTCTCCCTTATTTATTTCCTTACATTATGAGATTCAGCCAATCAGCCCCACCAAAAAATGGAAATCAATATTTCATTTACTACAACAAATCACCAATATGAGTGTGAGTAATAATTAACGTGCATTTTATTCTTTCCTCCGCATAAATTGATCGACTGGAGTGGAGGATGTTCATGAGAAATCATGGCAATATACTCTCTACATACTCGCCCTCCAACTTTTCGATCTTTTTCTACTTCTACAAATGATACAGTCCGTATCTAAGATCTTATTTTCACCACAGAATCAATTATACGGAGTAGTATTTTTTGACTAAAATTCTAAATATTTCCACAAAATATCTTGAGTAAGGACGGTGTAAAATAAATATTGTAAGACGTATATATAGTTATTTCAAAATACATAAAAGTTACCCTAATATAATGTAATTTTTTTTAATTATTATTGATAACATTTTTAATTAATAAAAAGTATCTCTTGAAAAATCACCTATAACGTGTAAAGCTAGGTAACCATGTAACTAGACCCGTCAAAAATCTATACTTGTTCCCTAGTTAATTAATATATATCCACGGTTTGCATTAAAAAAAAGGCCTGTTAAAAATCGACCCGACCCGAAATGAGCCGAAAATATTGGGTCTTGAACAAGATTATGTGACCCGTAACCCGATTTTGTCTGAACCCGAGCAACTCGAAAAGTAACGGGTCAAAACCCGACCGAACCCCTTTTTTACCGGCCCGACCGATTGAAAAGCGTTATATTCGTAGTAATAAATGAGATTATGAGTAACTTTAAAATAATAAGACGTTGTTGTTAATAGTGTAAGGTGTATATGATTTTGATTTGAATTATACACCATTTTATGTTGAATTGACTAAATATAAACTTGTGCATAAAATTTTGTTAATTTCTGCGCATATTTTGTATATTTAATGCACAAATTAATTAAAATGTAATACGTATTTTAAAATCTCTCAACCCGCTGGGTGGACCAAACCCGAAAACTTTGGGTCATGAAAAAACATTTGTAAACCCGAAAGTGATCGACCCGAATTAACCCAAACGCGAAATTAATTTTTTATAACCAGCCCGTTTGACAGGTCTACATGTAATCCTTTAAAAAATTTATCCAACAAAACTTATTTCATCATATAAAAAGTTAATCAAAACATCATATTCCATTCGTTTTTTATTATTAATCCATTTTGGAATCTAAAACAATCCAACAAAAGTACCATTTTTACATTAATTTCAATAGAATATGACCTATGTGGGAAAGATAAGTAAATAATTAAGGGGTAATGGGGATAAACGTTGCACAGACATACTTGATCTCATAACCTCAAAAAATCAATACTCCCTCTGTCCCTTAATACTCGCACTGTTTTGACTTTTTGCACTATTCACATAATTTACTTTGACCCTATTTTATTTCTAGTATATGAAAACAAATGTTAATATATATAAAATATTGTTGGATTCATCTTAATATATATTTTCAAAATATTAACATTTTATAAGTTTTTATAATATTTAGTTAAAGATATTAGTGGTCAAAGTTGTGCATTGGTAAGCGTGTTCAGTCAAAACTGTGCGAGTATTAAGAGACGGAGGGAGTAGAAACAATGTTTATCATCATACCAAATACTTCGTACAAAACTACAAAGCTGCTATCGCATGTAAGATTATAAAGAATACGTGTAGAGTAACATGACGATGATACAACAGAAAATGTAAGACTAGACTTATTGAGATATTTGCTTGGTCATAACTTTCTAGATCTAAGACTAGTTGATATTGATAGAGGATAAGAGAGCGATGTATAATGTATTGTATTGACTAAAATTAAATAATGCTCCTTAAACATTACTCCTTCCGTCCCGGAATACTCGACCTGGTTTGACCGGCACAGAGTTTAAGGGACTTGAATTGACTTATTTAATTTAATAGGTAGTAGTTGATAGTGGGGTATTATTTTAATGTAGTTAGTGGGAGATGGGTTAAGAGGTGGGGTTGGGGGAGAGTAGGGGTTGAATTTTTAATTATTTTTTGTATGGAGTAGGGGGTAGGTGGGTTAATAGGGGTGGAGTGAGAAATTAATATAATATTGTTAGAATATTTCCATTTTTAGAAACAGGTCAAGTATTAAGAGACGGCCCGATAAGGAAAACAGGTCAAGGATTCCGGAACGGAGGGAGTATGAAAGGAAGAAGGAAGATGAGAACGGTAGTTGTTTTTTTTATTAAAAAATGAGGTGGTGGACATGGTGGGTTAACTTCCTATTCCAATATACAAGCAAAATACCGAGTATCCAATCATCCATCTACTCCATTATTGTTACTAATAATCCATGCACTATACCTACTTGTAGTTTCGCAGGTTGGAAGGAAAACTTTTATACAATACTTAATATGTGACCCCACTTTCAGATGCAACACTGCACTCGTACCGACCTATATCTTTATCCGTTTCGGAAATATTTACCATGGTTGACTTTTACTCCTTCAATCATTACTTTGACTCTTAATATCTCAAATCGAGTACAAGTAAAATTATAAAAAATAATATTTAGAAAATATATATCAACACAAATCTAACATGACCCCACATGATTAAAATTTCCCCACATACGAATCACAAAAATAGCCAAAGTCGTAGTGTGAATAGTGTAAAAAATAAATGGTTCGATATTTCCGGAACGAAGCAAGTATTAAAGTTTGGAACGTGTCGGGCCGATTAGGCCCGCGTATCTCGTGTCCTAATATGCCTTGTCCGAACTGGCAAAGGAAAAGTCATGTCGTATCAGTCTCGTGCATCTTTTCTATAAATGAGGTCCGTGAACGATCTGACCCATATATCGTGCCATGTTAATTAGGCGGGTTATTAATTTTAACATATTTTTGTTAATTAGTTGAAAATAGGTGTGCCTATGAGCGGGTCGGCTCGTCAGGCTCGTGCCAAGTTTCTAAGATAATTGCATTGAACATTCCACGTACTATCGACGTGCTTCTCAAGTCATGTCGTGTTGGGCTTATGACAGGCTCATGCCACATCAGGTCAATTTCGTGTCGAGCTCGGACAACCCGTGTGCTGACTTAAAACATGCCAACTCCATAATCTATAACTCTATAAGATTGGCCTACTGAAAATTATTTCACCTTGCAACTCTAAACCTAACTAGGAGTACTTTGGGTAAACGGATTCACTTACATCTTTCCCATATTATTTCAAAGTGTATAGCTCATTAAGGGTGTGTTCTCTTCGACTTATAAGGGCTGGACTTATCTGAACTTATCTTATCTGAATTTATAGGACCCTATTTAACTCATATGACCTTATAGGAACTTATAGGACCTTATTGGAACTTATAGGACCTTATTGAAACTTATAGGACCTTATTGGACCTTATGTGACCTTATAAGACCTTATAAGATCTTATTAAACCTTATTAGACTTTATTTAAAGTTATTACATTATTACTAAACTTTTAACCATTAGAATATTGAAAATAATTATCCAAAATTTATACTCTGATGATTGAAGCAATCAATTGATAAGATATATAAATATGTTACCTCTAAATATTTATAGGCAGTGTTGCAAAACGTTGTGATTACTACTAGGTACATATTATTTGTTGTATGTCTCACCAAAAAGATCGTCAATTGATTTGTGATGTACACGTAATATTTAAAAGTAAGTTTTTTCCTTAAAATTATATTGATAATAAATTAATAATAACATATTAATTAATACTTACAAATAATTGATAATTATTAACTTCAATTAGTGATCACAAAGAATTTTAATATAATAACATAAATATGATGTATTTAATATAACAACGCAAATTATCATAATATTACATATTTTATTTAATAATTTCTAGAAACTTATACGACCTTATTGGAACTTATACGACCTTCCTAGAACTTATAGGACCTTATTGGAACTTATAGGACCTTATTGAAACTTATTGAAATTACCTGAACTTATTGGAACTTATGAACTTATCTGAACTTATAGGACCTGAAAATAAGGTCCTATAAGTTGAAGAGAACAAGGTCTAACTCGGATCGGGTTAATCCAAAAGAGATTTTGGCCTAATATGTCGCAGAAATCCAATGTTATCCACATGTAAATTATCTCACATTGGAGAAAGAAGAGAGAATATACCACCTTATAAGCTTGCATGTGGAGTTACTTCTACTATTGTCAATTGGTTTTAGTATAAAAACTCCATTGAACTTATAAGTGGATCAAACTCTCCACCTCCTTATTGAGTTGTGAGATCCATTTATATTCCTGAAATTTAAAACCTTCCATTTTTATTTGAAAAATTTGGTAATATTAATCTAACCTTTGGCCGATTTTCTTTTATTAAGCCCACATACAACTTATTTTTTAATAATCCCATTATTACTACTCAACTGCTTTTATTGAGCCTAACAGGTCATAAACGTGTTGTATCCGGTGGAATGTCCTGTGTGGCATTTTTTTTATTATTTATTATTTTTAATGCTTCCTTTTTTTTTCTCTTTCCTCCTGCGTTTTCTTTCTCTTTCCTTCTCTGCTTCTTTCCTCCACCATTTTTATTATTATTAAAAAGTCCAGTTCAGATCAGATCAGATCAGATTATTATTATTATTATTATTATTATTATTATTATTATTATTATTTATTATTATTATTATTATTATTATTATTATTATTATGTCCAGATCATAACTGATTTGTACAAATCATGTTTGGTCAGAACCGATATGTTCAGATCAAAATCAGTATGTACAGTTCATATGTAGATCAAAACCGACATGTCCAGATCAGAATTAATCTATAAAAATCATGTCCAAAGAACCGAACTATCCAAATTAAAACTGGTATGATCAGATCAAGTCAAAATCATAATTGATATGTCTAAATCTTAACTGATATGTGTAGATCAGAACCCATATGTCCAGATTAAAACTGATATATACAGATCATGTCCACATCAGTAAAGATTATGTCTAGATTAGATCCAAAATATGCATATCATGTCTATATCAGAACCAATTTGTGCAGATCATGACCAGATAAAAACCGATATGTCCAGATCAGAAATGATCTGTACAGATCATATCCGTACCTGAATCGATACCATATCAGAACTGGTTTGATCAGATCATAACCGATATGTCTAGATCATGTGCATCCCAAAACCGATATTCTAGGTCATGTGCAGCTTAATAGAAATATTCGGATCATAAATGATCTGTATAGATCATATCCAGATCTATACATATCATGTCCAGATTAGAACCAATATATAGAGGTTATGTCTAGACCAGAATCGATCTGTGCATATTATGTCCAGATCAGAACTGATATGTTCAGATCATAACCGATCTGCACATGCAGATCATGTCCAGCTCTGAACCGATATGTCCAGATCAGAACCGGTATGATCAGATCATGTCTATCATAACTGACATGTATAGATCATGTCCAAATCTATACATATCATGTCCAGAGCAGAAATGATCTGTACAGATCATGTCCAAATCAGAACCAATCTGTACAGATCATGTCCATACCAGAACCAATATGATCAGATCATTTCCAGGTCATGACTAATCTTTACAGACCATCTCTAGATGTCCAGATCATGTCTGGATCAGTACCGATCTGTATAAACCATGTTTAGATCAGAATTGATCTATACAAATCATGTCCAGATCAAAATTAATCTATACATATCATGTCCAGATCAAAATCGACTTATATAGATCATGTCCATATCAGAAATGGTATGTGCAGATCATGTTGGGATCAGAACCATTATGTCTAGATCAGAACCATCATATCCAGATCAGAATCATTATGCCCATATCATATCCGATATGTGTAGATTATGTCCATATCAAAACAGATCTGTATAACTCATGTCTAAATCAGAGCCGATCTATAAAGATCATGTCAAGATCAGAACCGATCTATACAGATCTGGTCAAGATCTGAACCATTCGATCTAGATCAAAACCCATACGTCCATATCAGAACCTGTGTGTCAAATAATGTCCAGGTTAGAACCATTATGTCCTTATTAGAACCGGTGTGTCCGGATCATGTCCAACTCATAACTGATTTGTCCAGATCATCTCCAAATCATAACCGATCTATCCAGATCATGTCCAAGTTTATCTAATATATGGAATAGCTAAATAATGACTAAAGTAAAAAACTAAAAATGTGTAATTTATAATAAAATATTATAATTTGAATAAAATTTATTTTACATGTAAATTATTTAATATTAATAATTTTTATTTTTATTTAAATCTTAATTATAAAAATCAGATCAAATCAGTTCAGATCAGATCAGAAAAAATAAGTTCAGATCAGATCAGATAAGGAGAAATAAGTTGAACTAAAGGGGGCCTAAGATGTGGATTTGATGTTAACTAGTTTAGTTGTTTAAATTTAAAATGAAATTCTTGATTAAGGAACAAATTTCAATATAACAATACACTCAGAAGTATTTGTTTGATTATGTATTGTATTTACCTGATTTTTACTTATTTAAAGTTATTAAAAATTTATTAGAGCTTATTTTAGTTAAAAATTAAACTTGAGTAACGTAACTCTTATCTATTTTTTGAAAGGAAAATTAATTCATTAATAAAGAGTCCCATGACATCTACAAGAGAAATATAAATCTAACAAATACATGACAAATTGAATCAAATAAAGGTTTCCTTCATGAAATCTACGGTCGTTGATAGATCTTGCACTGTATAACGTCTCTCGTATATGACGCTGGAACATGCAGCCTTTTCAGAGAGAGGGTCCAACGATTTGTTGTAGCCTTGAGGATGATTTCCATTTAATTCATCTGGATGTACTCGAAAAATTGATATTTATTGCGCTTCCGCATAAAACTTTACCAACGAACTAACTCTACATAAATCCACCATGAGTGAACGACAAACCAAACATACTAAAACTAACTCCACCATAGGGAGACTAACGAACAAGGATGAACGGCACCCATATGGTAAAAATTTATTGAATTTTAGAGATAATAACTGAATTGAAAGAAGAGAAATGGTCAGAAATATTCTAATTTCCGAAGAAATTAGACTATTTCCGACCTATAATGGCCTAGAAAAAAATAAAAAGGAGAGAGGGAGAGAGGAGGGAAGAGCGGCGAAGAAAAAGAGTACTATATTACTTAATTCTTTTATTAACCCTTCAAATTAAACAGTCAAAGATTCACACGCCATTAAAGAAGTTCTCCTAACAAAATAATTATAGTGGAAAACAGGAAGGGGTTATTGATTCCGCGTATAGACGGGGTGTGTTGCTTTAAAAAGAATGATCCTTTTAGAATAATAAATTGAAGCAGCTATAGGCAAATGTAAAAGCAGGGAACACAAAACCAAACAAGCTAAGTATGGAGAATTTGTTGTACAAGGTATAGCCCGCGAACTTGGAATCTAATCTAATTCAATCATCATGTCTTTCAACATACTTTCACAATTTCAAATCTAATCAAATCATGCCTTTCAAGTTTAGTACTCATTTATGTATTGTGCTTGAGCTTATCCATGTTTATTTATGCGAAAAGGCTACATATACTCCTTGGGTATGGAATAGTGTCATACTCTGAGCTGTGATTGGTTTAGATTGAACAATTTCATGTGGGGTTGCTATTTTAGATTTAAATTTAAATCCCATGTGGGGTTGCTTTTGTGAAAACACCCAATGGGAGCCCAGGATATGACACTATTCCATACCCAGAGGGTACATGTATCAGCTCTCTTATTTATGCATACCTATCATCTCTAGTAAATTAAGACATTGTTCTTTTCAACTTATAGAATCTTATCTTTCAGGTCCTATAAGTTCATATTAATTCAGATAAGTTTCTATAAGTTTAAATAAGGTCATATAAGTTTTAATAAGGTCTTATAAGTTCCAATAAGATCTTATAAGTTCCAATAAGGTCTTAAATAAAATGTGTAATATTGTGATTATTTGCGTTATTATATTAAATAAATCATATTTATATTATTATATTAAAAAAATTGTGGTTACTAATTGACTATAATAATACAATTATACGTAAATATGAATTAATATGTTACTTTTTTTTTTTGAGGGAATTAATATGTTACTTAATTACTATCAATATAATTATAAGGGAAAAAAATTAATAAACACTTTTAAAATTACGTGTACGTCACAAATCAATGGAAGATATTTTTGGTGAGAGGCAAACCATAATATTACTTCTTTACATCAATGCATCAAGTGAAATTCTCGTACTGAATATCAAAGAATTATTTTTCGTCTGTGATAAAGTTACATTAAAGAGTATAAAAATGTTTATTAAAGAGTTCGTTACAATTTTTTTTACAAATTGGTCGAACTCGTACTTAGATTTTTTAAAAAAAAAAAATTGGATACTTATTACAGGGTAATCTAATATATATATATAAAGGGGAGTTTTTTGGAGAGTATTTATAGCGTTCACGTAGGATTTCCATGTCATCACATATAAAATATTTTAGGTTTATTTTTTTTAAAAAAATAGAGTCTTGCCATGATTAAATTGGTATGATAAAGATAGATTCCAACAAAAATTTATCCTATTTCTCTTAACCCTTTTTGTATATATATATATACATCTAAACTTTACGTTCCTTTTGTTCCAAGTCGTCCGAGTTGCGAGAGTTTGCATTTTACAATTATGTGAATATGTATGTATTTTGCCAATAGTGGTACGGAGTACATTGGAGATTTGGAGGGTATGATGTTATTAGAGAATTGGAATGGAAGGTTTTGGGAAAATAAATCTGGTAGATTTAAATGGCGTTATTGGAGGATTAGATATTACTAGATAATTGGATAAAGGTTTCGATTTTTTTCCTGAGAATCTTTTGTTCAGTTGAATGATCGTATAATGGAGTATTTGCACGTTATTATGCCATTGGATATTGTTTTGACTGTCGATGCTATCGATCTGTTATCGAGCAAATTTGATGATTCAATCACTACAAGAAATTGTACTATTAACGACGGGAAATCCCGTCGCGAAAGGCCAATAATCGTTAATTAGCGACGGGATTTCCTGTCGCGGACCCGTCATAAAAGGGGGCCGTCGTTAATAGAAATCCCGTCGTAAATCCGTCGTCAACCCGTCGTAAAAGACATTTGCGACGGTTATTCCCGTCATTGTTTGGTTGTTAGCCCCGTCGCAAAAGGCTTTTGCGACGGAATTTTTGACCCGTCGTAATTAGGTTGTCGTTAAAGATACAAATTCTTGTAGTGAATGATATTCCTGAATACTATAACTCTAACAGTATCACTTTTATTATTTTAATGAAGTATTTGATTTGTCCTACGGTTCACATTGTTTTTTCTTCATCTTGATATACGGATCACATTATAGTGCGTATATATACATATCCTACAATTAATGAACAACCATGATTAATTTGATTGTACATTTTTGTGATCGTGCTATAATTAATATAATCTCCGTGTTTTGTTCTTACAAACTTTATACTACGAACACCTTAAATTGGTATTTCCTCCATTTCGTAATTATAATATGGATTTCTTAATTGAGCGTTCTAATTTTTTTTAACATTTTTTTTGTCATTCAATTCTCTACCTTTCCATTACTACTTCGTATATTAATTAAAAATCATAAAAAAATAAGAACATGTACTCCACTTTCTCATACAAATTAATGTACTATATTTCGGTTTTCTGTATATTATATATATTCCACTTTTTTATAAACCCTATATTTTTTTGTCCAACAAGAGTATAATTATGGAACAGAGTGTGTATAGATGAACTACGTAGTACTCCATAGATATTATCTCTGAAAAGGTTTAATTTATTGATCATGAAAAAGTGCTCGATCGATTAGTGTACTACAAATAAATTAAAAACACCTTAAAAACCAATTTTATAAATATCTTGATGCATTGATCTGATGTCGAAAAAGTCAGTTCACTCAAAGAGATTGTTTTCCTTTTTCTTTTTCTTTTTTGTTTTTTTATATTAGTATAGTTTCCTTTTTGCACATGTCGTCACTTAAAACAAAATTTGATTTATGTAACTATATAGTTTAGGATAAATAATTATGAATGAATTAACCAATTGTAAAAACAAAGTAAATACGTTTAGGATAAAAAGATAATATTAAACGAATATATAAAAGATATAATATAATAAGATTAAACGAATATGTAAAAGATATAAAATGATAAATATCTTTTTTATTTTTTGCTAAAAGATAAAATCATATATAAATTAAGTTGATGGATTGAGAATAGGATGAAAAATCAAATAATACAACATAACATAAATTAACTCTTATCCTGTATTATTTGAATTTGATATTTTATAAATACAAACCTTCTAATATTGGGCTTTAAATCAGCCAATAAAAAATTTTGACTGCAATAATATATATAAAACATAAAAAAATCAATTAAATTAACCCGTGCATCGCACGGGCTTAAAACTAGTAATTTATATTATTAAATAACATAAAAATATATTTATTAACATAAGAACTAAATAATAATAGCTTTATTAATTTATATTTATTTAAATATACAATCAACTATTATCAATAATATTCTAATGGTTAAAAATTTAATAATAATCTAATAAACTTTAAACAAAGTCTAATGAGATTTAATAAGGTCTTATAAGGTCATATAAGTTAAATAAGGTCTTATAAGTTTCTATAAGTTCGGATAAAATAAGTTCAGATAAGTTCAGGTTCTATAAGTTGAATAGAACACACCCCAAGGAGTAATAATTGTTACGCTAAAGGGTGCTTGATGAATGAGCACTCACAACCGGTTGAACCAGCTGATTTAACCAAGTAGTTGACACATCCAGTAATTAATGCAATCAACCAACGACTTTGCACAAATCAATCAACGGCCAATTAATAACGAATCAACAAAGGATAATTATCAAATACAGAGTAGCTAAGACTATAAAAGATGCTTAATTTCAACTTAAAAACGTCATTTTTATGTTTATATACTCTATAAAACTTATACTTATACTTAATTTACAATACTTTCTCTACCTTATAAAGATATGTTTACATTAATATTTCGTAACTCCGTAATTTTAATTAATCTCTTACTTAGAATAGAGTAATTTTTTTGTTTTTTCTACCATCAATGCATAATTTACCACACTTCTACTTGAATTCGTATTGTTTTTAACCATAATTATTTATGGAGTACTCCGTATTTTATTTTATAAAAAAAATGCTCGTAATATGTCAGATAATCTACGCACAACGGCACAAGCCTGAGTAAGCCAGCTTTTCATTTGGTTTATCATCAGTGATTGTTCGACACCGGTTCCAACGTCCAGCCCACAATTTATATACTCCGTCTTACGGAAGAGTCAAAGCACCTGAATACCCTCATCTACCTTTAATTATCAGTCTGCTCATCATTTTCTGCCATTTTTTTATTACTCTCAAAAGATGGAGTAATAAATACTCTGTAATCCGTGATACTTCCTCCGATTTTTAATACTCGTAATGTTTGTATATTTTACCCTATTTATATATTTTATTTTGACTATTGTCGGTGATTTAAATATAAGATAAAGCATAATCATGTACTTCCTCCACCTCTCTTTGTTCATTACGTAAAAATTTAATGTCTCAATGGAAAAAGTGTGAGATATTAATTAACATAATGAATTTATTTGGTTAAAATAATCATGGGACACAAATTTTGATAGAATATTAAAGCATTTATGTGATAATATAAAAAAATGTAAAGAATTTTTTGGGACACGCAAAAAGAAAAACGTAAAGAACAAAAAGAGACGGAGGGAGTATGACTTATTAGATTGGTCTCAATTTGTATTTTCAAAATATTAACTTTTTATAATTTGTGCTTAAAGTGAATTAAAAATATTAATGATTAAAGTTGTGCATAAGCATGTGTGAAAGTGGAAAACTTTGCAAGTATTAAAATCAGAGGAAGTACTCTGTATTAAAACAAACTACCACACCGTATATTTTATTTATTTTCGGTAGGTAAGATGAACTATCCTAATAAAATTCACTCGAGTCAACTCATTACGTATAATGGATTAGTCCCTCTAATACAAGGAGGAAGAGTAAGGATATCCTCATCCTCACATATTCAGTGGCGGAACCAGAAATTATACATAGGGGAGGCCAGATTTTAACATATAATTTTATAACATTAAAAAACAAAAAGAAAAAAGAAAACTAAGTATAAAATTGAGGTAGCTAAGAATCGAACCTTGTACCTCCTTACATTAATACTTGAACATATCATTGGGGGGGGGGGGGGGGGGGGAGGGGCATGGCCCCCGCCAGCCCCCCTAATTCCGCCCCTGCACATAGTCACATTATCCTTAATAAAATTAAATTCTCGGTTTTAAAGGTAAAGGTAAAAATATTCTCCCAATCCGATTTTACCATGCACATCTATTAAATTGTTTGGGTTATAAAGTAAGTGGTGTTTCATTTTTTGTTAGTGCTGAACAATAGCAATGAAGAATGTGACACAAAGAGTACGAGGTTCGATCCATATGAATAGCACACAGATAGCGAATTTGGAAGCTTTAATTTCCTTAACCATATAATGGAGGAAACAAGAGGATTACAAAGAGTTTTGTCAAAGGCAATTTTAGAGATTAGCATATGGTTCCTTTATAACTCAAGACCCTAATAAAACCCTAAATTATTTTTCAAGAAATAATCTGATAGCCTTTATGAGCAAGTCGTGAAAATAGAAAACAAAAGAAAGTTAACATAATCGAAAGATTTCGTAAAATACGAGGTTAACCAGTACATGTGGGCATAATCCCCACGTGCAGACATTTTTTCGTAAAACGACCATTTCTCCCTTGTTTCTAGTCAAAATTGGTTTGTGACCGGTCGCTGGAAAAATATTGAGGCAAACTTTCATCTTCAACTTGAACTACCTCAGGGGATTTAATAAGAATTTCTCTCTCTATTTTTTTTCCTCCCTTATCCCTTCAACCCACCGCCTCATCAGCCGCTTCATTTATTTGCTCTTTCTTGCTGGCGATCGGTGATTTTAGATCATCACCTTCGGCGAGATCTGTATTTAGGTAGTTTTTTTCCATTCAAGCTCGCCGCCCATCAGCCTCATGGTGCTCTCAAAAGGCTTTCACGACCCGGTCTCACCATGGTTTGCTGATGGGCTACAATTTGCTTTGTTTTTTGTTATGGCGTGGTGGCTAGCACTACCCCTTACATCGTCGTCGGCGGCCCTGCTGATTATCAGGTTGTTTGGGCTGGTTGGCTCTCTCCTTGGTTTGTCGGCGTTTTGTTGGGTAGACGGCGATCCGATCGGTTTTGAAATTGGTTGGGTTTCTTCGTCGGAAGCGCGGTGGTGTCAGTTGGGTTTCGAGATTATATCTTGGTCGCTCGGTCCGATTCGCTTCTACATTGTCTCCTCTGCCCTTTCTGTGAGGTTTCTTCTTTCAGGCGTCCTAACGGGAGGTTTTTCTGATCGTTGTTTTGCTTCAGATAGGTTAGTAATTATACTTCTTTTATGTGTGTTTTTTGTTGTTTTAAATTCTCTGCTTCGGGATTTCTCTTCGTATGGTGTTACTCGTATGTTTGTTTGGTCTCTTCTTCTCGGATCTTGGCTGGTTATACCAAATCAATTTTGTTATGTAGGGGTTTCTTTGGATGTTGTTGAAGGTGAGGGTTTCAGGTTTTCTATTGACTTAGGTTGTTTTATGAGCTTATTTGAGGGGCGGAAGTTGCTGGGGTGTGTGTGGGGTTTGCGACGGCAAGTGTTCTGGTTCTCCGGCTGGAGTAGTCGGATTTCTGGGTTTCCTAACAAGTGGTTTGATTGGGTTTGCTTAGGAATTTGGTTGATTGATTGGTTTGGAAAGAATCCATGTATGGGTTCTCAAGCCACAATCTAGTTTTCATTGGTTTGGTATGTTGGGAAGATTGTGCTTGTTGTTCATGTTGTTGGTCCAGTGTCGGGTGGGGTTAGCTCAATGTCTGTCAATTTCGTCCTGGTGATGACTTCAGTCATCGCTGTTAAGAATATAATCTTGAATGAGGCTCCCCAACTTCAATGCTCGGGAAAAGCAAAGCCCTCCAGTTTCTTGTTTTCTCTTGTTGTGGGAATGCAGGATGTCCTGCACTTTGATGCAGGCGTGTCCATCGAGGAGTCACTTAGGAATGTGGCTCCCTTGGCAGTGTCACAAGACTCCCAGGATTTGCAATTCGATCCCTGGGAGTGGTTAGTAGTTGTTTAGTGTCTGATCAATAGGGTATGACATTCTAGTGCGATCTCTCATATTCCTCCATCAAAGTTTAGTTATGTTGCCTTCGCGTGGTTTAGGCCTCTTCACCGACATCATTGTCCATTCTTTGCTCTGTTTCAAGTGTCCCCGAGTATTCATCCTCTGAATCTTTTGGCAGAAGTTTTGGTAAGTAGTTTGTTTTGCAGGGTTCGAGTCAGTGGTTTGGAGCTGCAAATCAATAAGATTTTAGTCTTGCATTCTGATTGTGGTTTGGTTTCTAATTTTTGTAATATCTTTTAGCGTGTAGTTTGTATGTTAGTTACCTTCTATTTTCCTAGATATAGGTTGTAATATGTTCTTTATTTAATGTACTCTTTGTCAAAATAAAAATAAAAATTGAACTACCTCAAATCATGTGATTGAGAGATATGTTCATTAATTCAAGGTCAATCCTAGCTTTATCATTCTTCCTAAAGTTTAAGGTACATACGGTTAACATATTGATTTTAACATTTATCCCAAAAGTTAAAAAACACTGTGCTTTGTACTATTACTAGATTTAAGCCCGTGCGATGCACGGGTTAATTTTTGTTTGTGTTAAATTATACTTCTATGATTCTTTATTTTTTGTAACATATTAAATAGGCTGGTCTTGTGCGTACCCGCACAACCGCACCCGATCGCTTAAGTATAAGCCCGTACAAATTAATTAAGAATATGTTTATATAAAGGTTTACTCTTATATTTTTGTAATATCATCACGTTAAATGGAGTATTGTTATTTTTATTATCTTCCAATAAATTATGTAGGTACGAATCTAAAGTTTAATAATTTTCTATTTTCAATTTGATTAACTAAAATAATACTCCATAAAATTTAATAGTCTTAATACTTATCTTAAAACTATTACCCAAAACTCACGAATAGGTATCTTTAAAAAGTTAAATATTTTTCTTTTTAAAAAAAAAGAGTGGGCAAGTTTTTTATACTGTTTTGTATTATCCAAAGATTAAACAAAATAAACAAACTATTCATAATATTAATTGCTCTTTACATTAAAAAAAAAAAACTATACCCAGTATGAGAAAGAACAAATAATAAATATATGGGAAAAAAATCTGAATTATCAAGCCACAATATTACAATGAAAATTATTATCATAATCCAATTTTACGTGCATAATATGTTGGATAAATCATGATGAATAAAATGTTATTTGTAACACATAAAATCACTATATGAGAAATCTAATGCATATGATTAATTAATTAAGGAATCAATTGATAAAAAAAATTAAAAAATAAACGCATTGATGTAATCTAAAGGGCTTACAATAGCTAGCCACCAAAAAATCTACATCACCAATCCAATAACCCAAAGTACTCCTAAAAGAGAGTAAAGGTTCTTGGTGTTTAGTAGAAGAGATTAATGGTTTCCTCCACCATCACGGAAGCTTCCCCGAACCAAACATAAGCAAACTTAGGAGTAGAAAGTGGTATGGGATTTGCTATATATATGTGCCAAAGATAAAAAAAGAATACGCAAAACTGAATGTGAACTAATGAATACCAAGTTAAAAAAAGTTTAACATCTATCCAGTTGGAAGCATCAAAGGTTCAACACTATTTTCCACAGCATTCATCTCAAACTGATCGAGGCTTTACGCTTTACAGAGAACACAAACATCTTGGATTTATACAATATAAATTGTATGGTACTCCTCATTGACGTAGTCCATTGCGATTCTATCTTTTACGTTAGTGATTATCTTTTAAGTTGTTTATAATGGATTGTAATTTTATCATTTCTAAATGTTTTATCATTATTTATCATTTAAAAATAAAATTAATATCTGATTATGTGACTGGACAATCCTATGTGGACGCTCCAGAATCTCTTGAAAAAACTCCCCTTTATATATATATATATATATATATATATATATATATATATATATATATATATATATATATATATATATATATATATATATATTAGATTATACTCCCTACCTTCTAAAATTATAGTCTTGTTTTCTAAATCGGGTGTTTCATAATTATAGTTATGTCCTTATTTGAACATAAAATATTTCTCATGTTATCGTCACTTGGGACCACAAAACAAAAAGAAAATGTATTTTTTTTCTTTTTACATGTACCATATTCTATTTTTTTCATCATCAATGTACTATATTAATTTCTTACACACTATATTCCACTTTTCTTAAAATTTGTGTTTTTAATCAACCAGGACTATAATTTTGGGACGAAGTGAGTAGGTAATTAGGTACTCCATATCTGAGTTATTATTTTTTTATGCCAAAATATATTCCCGAACCGAGCTTAAATCGATTAATAATTTAATAGTAAAAACTACTCAACTTGAGTAATAATTTCTTGGGAAGAGGAAGTAAAAAGTATACTCCAAATGGAAAAATACAAGTGTTAGTCTTGATTTGGTAATTTATTAAGATTCCTAGTACAGCAATACTCCAGCTTTTTTAATTAATACGGAGAGGAGAGGAGAGGAGAGGAGAAGAGTACTCCGTACCTTTATTTTTTTTAGTTAAACAAAAATAATTCATTTTGATTCTTTACACTTTGCCTTGGAATACGATTCCAAATTTTACAGCTTTCAGCCTTTGACCAATAACAGTTAAAAACCCCCTAATAAGCTGCTTTGCTAACAAGCATCCTTTAATCCTAACCACTAACCACTAATCTATTCCTTTAGTTAAAAAAACAAACTAACCACCAATTCTTAAATGAATTTAGGTCATACTAAATTTAATGTGGACTATGTCAAAATGAGAGTCAACAACATGTTCCTAATTTATTTCGGCATGCTTATTAAGATTATTATGAAAAAAAATATCAAATTGGTGTCGTTTATACATATTGTGCTTGAATAATATAATTTTAAGTCACAATTAACTTTTAAAAACATAGGTTACCATGATACAAAAAATAGTTACTACATCTAAGAAATTCGGTGTTTAACTTATTTTAGTAACTATATGAACAATAAATGTCCTTAGAGCATTGGTGCTATATAATTTTAGTAACTATATAATTTTATGTATGTAAAAAGGTGCTAGAGATACGGAGTACTTAGTTTTGGGTCCACAACTCCACACTAATACTATTGTGGACCAGGTCCACGCAAGAATAATCCAAAACTAACTAACTATTGTACAAAGTATTACTCTCTCCGTCCCTTTTTGTTCTTTACGAATTTCATTTCGGGTGTCCTATTTTGTTCTTTATATTAAGAACGTTCTTTATATTAGGAACCTTTCCTTTTATATTATCTCATAAATATCTTGATATTCTATCAAATTTTGTGTCCTAGGATTTTTTTTAACCAATTAACTTTACTGTGGCATTTAATCTCTTACATTTTTTCATTGGGTCATTAAATCTTTCTCATTTTTCCAATGTCGGGTTTTTTTTATAAAAGTGAAAACATTATAAACAAACGTAGTTTTACTTGTTTAAGTTAAAAAAAATAGAGAAATCTCAATGTATATTAATTAGTCGTTAAAATTGCGTGCATGATACTAAACGAAAAGGGAAAAAAAAGATGAAGGGAGTTCTATCTCTAAATAATTGTTTTACCCTTTCGTTTTACTTTTTAATTATATCCTACAAGGCTACAAGACACATCTTAAACTGTTACAAAAGTATTATACTATAAGTCTCTCTATTTTCATATATACTTATGATCGACTAAACCCTGGAACCGATTTTGGTGACCAAGATGAGTTTTAAATGACCAATTACCTTTTTTTTTTTTTTTTATAAACAAATTAATTCATTGATAAAAAGTCATACGACATCTACATAAAGATTTAAATCTAACAAATATATAACAATCGAATCAAATAAAAGCTTCATTTCACCATAGCTACGATCGTAATATATCAAACATTCTGTATACCCTCTTTTATATCGCTGAGATTTACAGCCTTCATTGACGAGGGGGTCTATAGATCTGTTGTAGCCGTGACAAATATGATTTCCGTCTGATTCGTCTGATTGTAGTCGAAAGATTGACATCCTCTTCGATCCCGCATAAATCTTTACCAAAGAAACAACCTGAACTACATTAAACACACAAAACTTAACTAGAAACAAACCCACCATAGGAGTACTTACTAAACTGAAACAATCAAACCCACTATAGGGGTTAAATGACCAATTACCTTTGGATAAAGCGATTAAATTTATTTAACCCAACCATTTATCCTAATTAAAAAAAAAGCACATGTGCTCAGGTAGTCGAAGGTAGCAAGGCTAGGTTGGGTGTGGACCGTGTGGTTGTGCAACTAAAAGGATTGAAGTTACAACTCCAAAGGTGACCGAGGCTATGACGGTACGGTAATGAATTACATATTGCAAGAAGGTCGGGATACAATCACATCTGAATGGAATGTGATGCTATGAACGTAGTTCAAGCGGTACGAGACACATTAAAAGGATACTCTCCCATTCTCTTAATCTACGATTACATCAAGAAATAGAGTTTATGGTTTGATGATTTTAATATCTCTCATGTTAGACGGGCTTGTAATACGGTAACTCACTTGGTGCCTTGGTGGCAAGGTGAGATACTCATACTAGTAGTAACAATGAACATATTTGTCTTGGTATGTTTCCTCAAAATCATAGCGAAGATTGATTTGATTTAATAAAATATATGTTGTATCTTTCTCTCAAGAAAAAAATAGAGTTTAAATTAAGGGAAAAAATATAGGTAGTAGCTCCACAAGTCAACATGGCATGTATCAAATATTAGATGTTTGGATTTTTGTTAACATGCTTTGACCAAAATTAATAGACGGATGAACAATATATTTTAGGATCGATCGCTACGGATACCAAACTAATTGATCTATCATTTATATTACTAAGTATCCTTATCTAGTTATCTCTCCTCCAAAAGATTCCATAATTTAGTGGAAGATTCCTAAACCTAGTACTAAAAAAGTAGGATTAAGATAAATTAAACTAATCTAATCTCCTAATGACATGATTAATCTCCATAACTCATTAAATTAATTTGTAAAAGATCATCATTGTTCTGGGACAAAATTGATAATTGTATGTGCCAATTACTAATGATGTAATGGCATGTTTGAGTGAAAAACAATCCTTTAAAAGTTCAAAAAATTACCCATCTTTTTTTTATAAAAGCAATTTTGCTAGTGGATTAGTACTACTACTAATTAATTATTGCGAAACTATATACGGAGTATTAAAATAACATTTCATCTTGGATATTGTGTATAAACGTCACTAGCTAGGTGGGAGCAAGTGTGACTGGACCCAGCTAGCAAATTAAAAATTAAAAATAAAATAAAAGTGCCAACTCATATATTTTTATTTTATTTTTAATTTTGAAAGTGCCAACTAATAAGTTACAGTTAAATTAGTTCTGGGTCCTGCTTTATAATCACACAATTCCCGCCTATATTCTCTCTCTCTTTGGTTTGCATGCATGTGTTCTTCCTCTTTATATGCTCCTTTTTGTTACATTATTTGTTAAACAATTAGTACTCCGTAGCTTTGTTACAGTTAAGAAATTAACATAAAATGCTATTTAGCGCTAAGTCATAATTAGACCGGTCAAATTGAAAAACTGATTTGACGCATTTCATTGTGAACATCGTACAAAAAATCGAGTATAAATATACCAAAATCAACTCTTGATGTATCAAAATGATTTCTCTTCGTACATGCATATGTTAGTCAGGTTAGATAGTTTTAAATCCAAAATAGATTGGATTCTGAATTTAAAAGTATGCCAAGTATTATTAGATAAATGTCTCAATGACTAGTTGTTTGCAATAGATGAAAAGCCTAGCTACAACACCACCATAATCACACTATGTGTTATAGCCTGTTGCATAATGATCAAGGTTATACAGTAGATTTGAAAATATGCAACTTGTATTTGTTAAACTAGAATATAAATGGATGATAGTATAGCTTAACAACTCAAATATAACTTAGTTACATCATTGGTTTATATAGGAAACCATAACATAACTAGCTATAATAGATATAAGACTCTAACATTAGTTTCCTAAATTAATACAAAGTCTCCTACTTGACACTTGGACTGAAGTTAGCCACAAAATTTGGTGTTGCCGACAATTTTTTGTTGGATCTCCATTTGTCATTTTCGTTTGCGGAGACGTCGCCGACTGATGTGGAAGTGACGTCAGACGAGACTATGTGGACGTCATGTCATTGATGGAAGACATCACACGCTCATATCTGTTTTAGTGACAACAAGGACTAGAAACAATATTAGTTTAATTGAAAAACACTGTGGTTGAGTTTTATAACATACTTTTCGTGACGTCAAGTGATCGGTCATCTCGAGAGCCAAACAAGGTACGAGACAACTCATATTGTGTCTCATTTGTGGTGACATCTGTATGATGGGCGGTGATGTCTGGACCAAAACCTGCCACGTATTCAAAAACGAGGCCAAACAATTAGAATTGAATATACAAATATTAGTACCTACTTTCGATGCCGTCAAGGGTTGGTGTCGTTGTTGTTACGATCTGCATCATCTAGGTTGGACTCGACCACTCCGACACGTCGCTTCTATCGACGACACATTCTGATGCCGACGCCTAACCTGGCGACGACATGTACCCTGACGTCATTGCATATTCCAGCGACCGACGAGCCTGGCGACGACACCTGACCTGCCGACGACACCTGACCTATCGACGACACCTGACCTGTCGATGACACTTGTGAAGGAAATAATGCCCTTGGTCCAAGTATGCATTCAATGCCGAGTCTAATAAATGCGGTTCAGTATTGATTAATTATGCAAGTTAATAATTCAGTGACATCAAGTGAGCTGAATGCCTAGCTAGAGGCCGCTCCAGTTCAAGTGGAATTAATAATATTAATCCACAACGAACTCTTGACTGAACCCGCAGGGTCACACAAATAGTACGTGAACGGATCAAGTATTTAAGTGAATTAAATACTCCATTTATGGATATTCGGAATCGACGGATCTCGGTTCCAGTGGGAGCTGAAATCGTCAAAAGGAAAATTATGAATGCTCCGGAAACGATGATATTGCCGGAAACGGAAATATGTATCGTAACGGAAATATAAATATTATCCAAGTCGTAGATGTTGTCGGAAACGAAAACATGGTAGGTATAGGAAAATATTATTGGAAATGGAAATATTACCGGAATCGGAAATATTGTCGGAAACGGAAATATTGCCGGAATCGGAAATATTATCGGAATCGGAAATAAATTCAGGAAACGGAAATATAAATCTTTGTTCGAAACGGAAATATTAAATATTGTTCGAATCGAAAATGAATTCCGGAATCGGAAAACGAATCAGAAGCGCGACGTACGAAATAATCATCGGACGAGCTTGTTAGACGCAAGGCCCAACACGAAGCTAGGCCTGCGCCTAGCGAAGCCTGCGCAATCGCAACAAGCGAGCAACAGCAGCCCAGCCAAGCAAGCAGGCCCAGCCAAGCAAGCAGGCCCAGCCGAGCACGAAGCAAGGCCAGGCAGGCTGGAAGCAGCGCCCAAGCAATGGGCCGCGTGACTGCCAGCGCTGCTGGGTCGAGCCGCGCGCACAGCACGCCCCTTCGTGGGTTGTGCTTGTGTGTGTGTGTTCGTGCAACGCTACGAATCCTTAAACGCTTAGGATTGTCAGATTAACTGTTTTCTTAAATCCACGAGAGTTAGTTGTTTGATTAAACACTTAATTCAAAGGATTAATTTTAATAGAATTCTAATCGAATTAGTAAATTGAATCCTAGTGGAAATCTAAGTCCGATATTTCCTCCCTATAAATAGGTGATACATAATCACAATTTATAGCATATCAGTATTCATATAGTTTAAGATTAAACTAACTTAATAATTTGCCAATATAATTAAGTTTCGAATAACATAAAATCTTAGACTATATTCTAGTTAATTGAATCTAAGGCGGATCGGAACGTGCTGTGGACTATCTACGGAGGGGCGACATTTGGAGTCCTAAACTTGTTCTTGTTCGGCTCGGGAGCAGCTAGGGAAGGCACACGTCACATGTATGTATCCTAAATTATGCTAATTGACTATGTGGCAATTAATTTGGATTCCTGGCTTTAGTTTTTCCGCATGAAATATATGTTTTATATTTGTCATAACCTAACAGTGGTATCACGAGCCTCTAATTAATTCCATAATCCATTATAGTTAGCATGGTTAAATTTTATAAAGTTGCAATGAATTAAAGGGGTGATTAATTTCCTCGTATGTAATTAATTTCAAATTCGTGCGATTATTTAATTATATGTTCGCAGGATTTTCGGCAGTTTAGTCAATAATGGTCGGAATCGTATAATTTTATAGTGAATTTCGCATGTAAACGACGTTTTAAAAATTTGACTAAAATCAAAGATTTGATGCCGAACCCAGAATTCCCAAATTCGAAGCCTAACTATGAATTTTCGGAGGTTTTAGTTTTTTGAACGCAAAATTTATAATTTTTATGATGTTAAATTAAATATTTGCGAATCTTGTATGTAAATCTTGAATCTATGATTGACCTACTGTATATGTTTAACAATTTTAAAGCTAAACTTGTTAATTATACAACCTAATTTGTAATTGTAATTAATTTGTTGAAATTCGAATAATTTAGAATTTGATTTGATTTTCATAATTAATTAGCAATTTAATTAGGATCCTATGATTAAAAACCACCATAAAATTTGTTGAAATTTAAAATTTTTAAAATTTTATGACCTAGATTTGTATCCATGAAAATAAATGTAATCGGAAATTAATTTAAATAATAAATTTTCGACTTATTCGCCTAAATTTATGAAATTAATATGAGTTATTAATTTGTCAATAAATTTAAATTATAAAAGTTTTAATTTTTATAAAAAACGTTCACGAAACTTGCACGCACGAAGCAATGGAAGCTAAGTGTTACTCTTAAGGGGTGTTGTATAGTGCGGGCATGCGACGACGAGCAAGGGAGCTCGTCGCCCATGCAGTACGATGCAGCGAGCAAGGCATGGCACATGCATCGCGGGGGGGGGGGGGGGGTGGGGGGCAGCCCTGCTGTGCGCTGTGTGCTATGTGCACGTGGGCGGATAAGCGTGTGCAAGGCAGCGACGAGCTACGAGGCCTATCGAAGTCTGGAGATGCTTGGGAGAGAGAGGGGTTGTATGGTTAACAACTCTTTTCAACAAGATTTGGGGAAGTAATAGGATGCCATTAGAGTGGAGGAAAAGTACTATCATCCCCTTGTACAAGAATAAGGGTGATGTCCAGGATTGTGCCAACTACCGAAGAATCAAACTAATGAGTCATACTATGAAACTTTGGGAGCGGATTATTGAGCAAAGATTGAGGAGAATTGTGAAAATTTCAGAGAAGCAGTTTGGATTTATGCCTGGGAGATCGACTATGGAGGCCATTCATCTAATAAGGCAACTAATGGAGAATTATCGGGATAAGAAAAAGGATTTACATATAGTTTTCATTGATTTGGAGAAGGCGTATGATAAGGTCCGTACCAAGAGAAATTCTTTGGTGGGAATTAAGTAGGAAAGGAATTCCGAGGAAGTATATTGATATCATCAAGGACATGTATGAGGGAGTTAGCACGAGTGTGAGAACTAGTGTTGGTAAGACCGAAGAATTCCCCATTACGATTGGAGTGCATCAAGGTTCCGCACTTTGCCCGTTTCTTTTTGCTATAGTCATGGACGAATTGACGAGGTCAATCCAAGATGGTATTCCCTGGTGCATGACGTTTGCATATGATGTTGTGTTGATTGATGAAACAAAAGAAGGAGTGGAAAGTAAGTTGGAGTTATGGAGACAAACTTTGGAATCTCGGGGTTTGAGGTTGAGTAGAAACAAGACGGAATATATGGAGTATAAGTTTAGTGGAGTCCAAGATAGAGAGATAGGGGCAATTACCTTAGATGGGAAAATTGTCCAAGGCTCTGAAATGTTCCGTTATTTAGGATCTATTATCCAAAAGGATGGAGAATTGGATGGCGATGTGGCCCATAGAATCAAAGCAGGTTGGTTGAAGTGGAAAGGTGCCACGGGGTTCCTATGTGATTCAGGCATGCCCCAAAGATTGAAGGGAAAATTTTACCGCACGACAATTCGACCGGCTTTGTTATACGGCACGGAATGCTGGGCAGTGAAACATTGTCACGTGCACAAGATGAATGTGGCGGAGATGCGCATGTTAAGTTGGATGTGTGGGCATACAAGAAAGGATCGTTTGAGGAATGCGATTATTAGGAAGAAAGTAGAGGTTGCACCGATTGAGTTTAAGATGATGGAAAATTGTTTAAGATGGTTTGGATATGTAAGTAGAAGATCAAATGATTCTCCGGTTAGGAGGATAGAAGGGTGGCAAAGGGATAGAATTGCAAGGGGTAGGGGAAGACCTAACAAAACTTGGAGGAAGGTGATTGAGCACGATATGAGCTTTCTTGGGATTGAGGAAAATATGATGTTGGATAGGACGGAGTGGAGGGAGAGAATATACATTGATGACTTCATTTGACTTACAACTTCAATGTTTATGATTCTCTCTATTTTTTTTTTTATTTTTTTTTAAAAAATTCATTCCAATTTTTTTTTGAATTTCACATGCTATTTTGAAATGTACTTATTTTACTTATTAATTTATTTTAAATTTTACTTATTTTTTATTATCTCTTACAACATTTATTCTATAATATATATATATACATTTTTCTCTTATCCTACTTTCATTAGTTTCACTTTCTCTTCCTTGTTTTTTATTTTTACTTCCTGCTCCTTTCTGGTTTGATTGGTGACAATGACGATCTCCTACAACGATTCATGTTAGCCGACCCCAAATCATTTTGGGACTAAGACTTTGTTGTTGTTGTTGTTGTTGTTGTTGTTGTTGTTGTTGTTGTTATACATTTTTCACTTATCCTACTTTCATTAGTTTCACTTTCTCTTCCTTGTTTTTTCTTTTTACTTCCTGTTCCTTTCTGGTTTGATTGGTGACAATGACGATCTCCTACAACGATTCATGTTAGTCGACCCCAAATCATTTTGGGACTAAGACTTTGTTGTTGTTGTTGTTGTTGTTGTTGTTGTTGTTGTTGTTGTTGTTGTTGTGAGATTCTAATGTTTATGAAGATTAAATATATGATTTTTATTAAGTTTTGGAACTTTGTAATGTTCATATTTTGAGAATAAAATGTTCATTTTGGTTATGTATAATATTTTTATTTTCTTACAATTGATTTTGTTAATATGTAATTGATTTAAAATAAAATCTGGTTGACATCTCAATTTTCTTGCCAACTTTTTTTTCCAGAAAAAATCTAGAATGTTGTTTATTGTTCAAATCGAGATTTTTTTGAGGTTCATATGATCGAATGTATGATTATGTTTGTTTTGTGATATTCAAATGTTATATATATTATTAGTTATTAAGATTCAATTTGTGTTTGTTGATTAAGTTATGCAAGTTAATAATGTTCATTTTCTGAGAACAAAAGGTTCATTATCATAAATTTCATGTTCAAATTATGAAAAGTAAGAGGTATGATGTTCATTTAGCGAGATTTTGATGTTCATATCTACTTATTATAAAGATTAAACTTATTATGGTTAACTTGATTAAGTCGTGAAACTTAAAATTGTTCATTTTCTGATAATAAAATGTTCATTATCACAAAGTTTTATGTTCAAATTATGACAAAGTAAGAGGTATGATGTTAATAATGTAAATGTGTAGTATGTATAACTATTTAAGTTCATTTTTTATAATTTCTTTCTTCATTTTCTAAAACACATTTTCATATTGACTTTAGTAAATAATACATAAATTGTGTATATTCATTTTGAAAAAGTGTTATGTTCATTTATAAAATGATTATTATGTTAATAGTGTTTGATTTATACGTAGTACGATAATGTTCAACGTACATGTTAAAATTCATTTTGAGCATGTAAATTTATAAAAGGTTGAACGTTCGATCAAGTATAAGCACATTTTTTTAATTTTTTTTAATTCACATTGATTATTCTTGTACATTATCATTTAAACATTTTTCATGCTCATCATTTTCAAATCATTAAATTTTCATTTTAAAATTAGTTGTGAACATCATATCAATTACATACTATTTTCATTTTCAGCCTACAACAATGGGAAAATTGAAAACGCGAAGGTCAAATATTATGTTTAAATCACACTTCATAGACACAATCAAAAGTATCAGAACCCAAGACTACATCAAAAGCAAGATTCAAGATAGAAGATATAGAAAAATAGGAGGATGGTTTGTACCAGTGTCTTGTAATTCAAGTATAATTTTACATAGGCAATGGTTAAAATGTTCATTTTTTGGTAAAATATGTTATTTGACATGTTTTCATTGTACCTTCTATGTAAATATATGTTCAATGTAATAAACATAGTAATACAATAACTATGTTCATTTTAAAATTAGTAAATACTCATTTCACAATCAGTAATGTTCATTTCTAAATTGGTTGATTAAATGAGGATTTCCAAATAATTAGATAAACGTTCATCTTCGAATGAGTAGATAAATGTTCATTTCCAAATACATAAATGAATGTCCATTTCCAAAATAATAAATGTTCATTTCCAAATAAATAAGTAAATATTCATTTTCCAAATAAATAAATAAATGTTCATTTCCAGAGAAAATGTTCATTTCCAAATAAATAAATAAATGTTCATTTTTATAGCAGTATATTAATGTTCATTTTAAACAACACAAAACGACGTCGTCTTGGATGTGTTACAACTAGCCGTGGACATCCAAAAATTTGTCAATTCATATATCTCAGCCCAATTATTTGATGCATGCCCCAGTTATGGTCTTGGCCAGTTGGCCCATTAAATTCACTTGAACAATTGGCCAATTGGGGATGTATAAAAGTCTTCGGTCTAATTACTTGATTTAACCATTATACACCCCTATTTATGTTTTTACTATTCTAATCCTCTGAGATGAAATTGGTTCACCAATCTTTGAGCAAATAACAGACCATAGTTTTGTATTTATAACATAACTTTCTCTACTTATTATACTAGTAGTTGGGTACGCGCGTTGCGCGCAGTGTGACTGGAAATTTCGAATTTGGCAACGATGGTGTTCTAGCAACTTATTGTAAGAGTATATGAAATAGTCGTATTCATTAATTTATTGTCCTTTCATGCCACAAAAGTGAACTTAATCAACGTACAATTTTAGATACACTGATATTCGAAAATTTTAATAATTTTTTTGAAATTCGGATCGATTTTGGATTTTCGGGTATCCGATCCAAAAAAATTCAATTTCCCAAACTTTTGGATCGGATCCGGATCATATTTTTCTGATCCGAAAATTTCGGATCGGATCAGATCCTATATTCAAAAATTGAACACCCCTAATACATATAATGATAGAGGGCTATCCTAATTTTAATGTATATTTCCTTTCCAAAACAAAGAGTTGACAAGTTGGATACTTGAAACTCGGTACTATACAAAGTACATGTTCTACGTACATTTCATTTGAATAATAAATGACATGCAATCGTATATGAAAACTTTTTTATCTACTATCTTTATAGTTAGGTGTACGCGTAAACGGTTTTTTTCTTATTGATCGGTTGTACTAAATCGTCAATAAACAAAATTGATAAAGTTAGTACAAAAACCAACTCTACATATACTTCGTACTTAGGAGCAAGATTATTAGATTAAGGAGTATGAGTTGGGTGAGTGTCTAAGAAATATGCAGTGAAGTGTTCAAATTAGGGTGTCTAAGACAATAAGACTATTTCCCTTAATAAAGGTAGTTGACAAGTTTGTTAAAAAACATTAGGATAATTAGTTTAAAAGAAGTAAAATGAATGCATGGGGAGTTACTGTTCATAAGGAAAAGTAACTTATCTCACACTTTTTAAATGGTAGAGATTGAGTTTATTCGTTCGCTATGAAGTTATTAGTCGCATATAGTAATATTTGAAATAAATTTAAAAATTCTAAATCCGATAAATGTTGATGTATAAGACCATGTGCATCCTTGACCTTCGATCAAGTGACAAATAATTTCTCTCTCATCCTTCTCCTTCTTCTACCTCATATTCTACTAACTTGACATACCACTTACTTAAATCTCTCCTTTTGCTTCTACAATCTTGACTCAAGGTAATTAATTTCTCTTACCTACTTTTTTACTTTTACATATACTCCACTTTAAATTCACCTTCAAACACAATTATTAATTTTAACAAACGAAAAAATATGAAATTAAATTAACATTACACATAAATAAAAAATGTAACGTATAATCTTAAACATACATATATAGCACAATGAAGTAAAATTGATACATAACTGGATTGTTATCATGCAAAATGAAAAACAAAAATAAATTAATTAATTACATGCTTGCATGTGTGGCTGGTTCACATGAGCCCAACAACTTGAAATATTTGTTGCATGCATACAGTAATATAATCACGGTACAAATTGCATTAAATATTTGCATGCAAACATCCGATGCAACTGCAAGTGGAGCTGAAGTTGGTCCCCCCCTCCAATTTTAATGCACTTGACCTTGGGTCACATATGCGACCCGGGTCAAGTTAATTAAATTTTGACCCTTATACACTGTCAACATTATAGTCATTTTGTCCTGTCAATTATCACTTAACCCAAGCTACATGTCAAGGTTGTATGTGCTCTAAACCCCCGAGTTTGTGGTGAGCAACTGAAGGCACTTCTATTGTTTCCTGAGCTTTGGGATATAAATCTTATTATCACCCATGCATTACTTGGGCTACTAACTATTAAGGATATTATGAACAAATCATAAAACAAATAACATGATTATCTCATTTCAAAGTTGTTTCCAAGAGGTGAACTAGGCTGCATAGTTTATGACCAAACAAAGGCAATTCATCCTGGACTATTCCATATTGGTTCTTCTCCTTTTGTGACGTTCTTTCGCTTATCAAGTTATCATGCACAACAATGATTTAAGTTGACCTATTATTTGAGCCTAACCTAACAATTGCATGTTGGTTCAGTGATGATTGAGGCTGGACTTGGTAGGGAGGACCCGTATTCGATCCCCCACAACAATAATTGGGAGGGGACTGAAACATATCCACTCAAAACTCGCCCCGAATTCGAATTAGTCCTAAGGGTGAACCAGGTGGTACACCACCATAAAAAAAAAGATTTGAGCCTAACCTAGTTTTCCTCTCCTAGTAAAAATAATTAGCATGAGAGCGAGATTGAGGAGATAAAATGGAAAGAAGAAGACTTCCTATGACTCGGTGGAAGAATAAGGTAAACTGACTAAATTATCAAAAATAAATAAATTTATGTTAATTAAACTCATAGAATAAGGATCCAGTGAGAACTACACCTCAAAAATGAGAATAGGTACCAAATTGGCCCCTTAGATCATAAAAATTGGATGGTCCAAATGATTCTCATGTTATTAATGGCATTTTCATAATTATGCAACTTTTCAAGCTGGTTTTCAATTTCTTCACTTTAAATGAAATTTCATTACTCCGTACGTGTTATTTTAACTGATTTCATTTACATTTAGTAGTTTTGCATTTTAATGAAAAGATTGAAATGTTAGTTTTCCATGTTGATACTTTATGTTTATTAATGTGTTTTTTCCTTTCAAGTAGAAAAATAAGTACTCTCCCCGTTCTTAAATATTAGTCATGTTTTGACTTTTCAACTCGTTTCAAATCAATATTTAAACGTAATGTTAAAAAAATATAAAAAATCGATATTGTTAAACTACACATTAAGACGAACAAAATAAGATCTCGCATGAATATGTTTTGAAGTATGTATTGGAAAGAAATTAGAAGATTTTTTTCAATTGTGAATAGAGTCAAGATTCCAAATGAGACTAATATTCAAGAACATAGGGAGTATAAAAAGTTTACATTTTGGTTATTTACTTTTGAGTTAATACGATTTACTTTAATAAATTTTTATTTTACTTTTAATGTGAGAAATTGGTTCTCATTTTCTTTACTGACGTGGTTCTCACTAAAACCTGGTCCTAAACTTATATTATAGGAATATTTTGTGCATTTGATACGGAGTTGTTAGACTTAACCCATTTCAACATTTATTTCATTTGCTATAACATATATGTTTATGCATAGGATAGTGAATGGCATAAAGAGATGGTTAGGTGCCTATGATTTTTTTCCCCCAAAAACTTAATTATTACTTAAAAAGAATCCTCCAAATTACAAAAAAAACAAAACAATTAGCATGAGAGCGAGATTGAGGAGGTAAAAGTGGAAAAAAGAGGATTTCTTATTTTCTTATCACTAAGTGAAAGAATAAGGTACAACGGTTAAATAGTCATAAATAAATAAATTTCCCTCAAAAAAAAGGGTTAAATTGTTTTTTACCACCTAAAAAAATTGACAAATTGTATTTTACCACCTAAAAGAATAAAAGTTGTTTTTTATCACCTAAAAATAAAATAAAAATTGTTTTTTACCACCTCTTAACCGAAAAAATGCAAGAAAACGCTATGCGGATCCATTTCACCGACTATATTTTTTGTTTCCTTCTCTTCTCCCACGATTTTTATGCATATGAGTTATCATTTTCCCTTACTTCCCATTAATTCACATAAAGTTTTCATCCATTTTGTAAATTTTCCAAATTTTTTAGGTGGTAAAAAACCATTTAACCTAAAAACACATGTTATAAGTATATTTTGTGCATTTGACGCGGAGTTGTTAGACTAAACCCTGTTCAACATTTTTCATTTACTATAAACATATTTTTGTGTATAGAATACAACTATACGAGTTATTAGGTGCCTAACAAAAACGTTTTTTCCGAAAACCCGATTACTTACCTAAAACGAAATCCTCCAAATTACAAGTAAGAAATAAAAAGAGTATGATAGTGAGTGACTCAGTGAATGAGATTGGACTCTTTCTTGACAAAATTGGTTTGTCAATTGTCCCACAAATTAGGATTTTGTCAAATACCAGCACAAATTAAATCTATCTTAAATATGGAGATATAATACTAGTTCATAACTGCCCACCAATAAGGTGACCAAAGTGCATTTAATCTGCCGAAAACGACGAACAAGTTCTTCCATAATCATTAATCACAGATAATTAAAAAGTTTGTTGAGGCTCCAACTTCAGCACCATCATTATCATCATCTTTTATATAAGGGTTTGTACAATTCTCCACATAAGTTCAATCTTTGATTTCTGATCTCCAATTTTTTATTGAGGTAAATTTGCAGTCTTTGTAGCTATTTTTTCGTGTAAAAGTTCCTTATCTTTTGACTAAATTTCAATTGATTTTTGAGATACCCATTTGGAAATTAGATGTTTTGATGAAGTGGGTTGTTTGTTAATTGTTGTTTTTAGGGAAAATGGTGAAGAAGAAAGTGTTGATTCCTGCTGATGAAGTTGACTTGACGACAGTAAAATATCAGTATGACCAAATTGTAGGTTAGTTTTGTACTTCATTTTCTTCATTTCTAACCAGCAAAATTGTTCGGTACCCAAATTGATAATATTCCATAACTTAAATTGCTGCTATCTGATGTTAATGTCAGTGATTTGTAATTTGGTGTTGGAGGGTCTAAGAAGGGAGGATGCACATATTCTTGATAATAGCTGGTTAATATTCAGAAGAAGAAAAAAAAAAGATGGCAGGAGGGTGTTATTTTACAATAGAGTTTCATCAGACTTCCTGGATTGACAATGAGCTACTTTTGTGTGTGTGTGTTTGTGCTGCACCGACAGCGTGTGCATGTGACCATGTTCGTTAAATTGACTGAAAAAAACTTATTTTTGCTGAACTTATGTACATAATTCGTAATTGTTTCTCTGCAGTAGAATGTCATGAATGAACTCATGATCTGTCTCCAAACCCGCCCGAACAACTTTGTGGCGTTGGATCACAGATCATGGGAGAGGGGATAGGCCTAAGGGGGGTGGATCCAAGTTTCCCTTGTGCAGTATTTCAATTCCCCATACAATGTGTATTGGTCTGTATGAATTTTCTTAACTAGTGGAAAGAAGTATTGGTGGATTGAGCCCAATTTTTGGGTATCTGGTTTTAAAAAATTTATATCATGGGGAATCAATATTATCTAATCAGTAGCAGAGCATAATTTTTCTTATTTTGTAAGAGATGAGGCTGTGAAGAAATGATAGATTCTAAGCATTGTACTCTTTGGTGATTACAAAGATGTTTTTACAGGACAACAAATTGAAAGTTCTTCATAATACGACCTTTATGTAATGGAATAAACTTATAGTTCTTCATAAACCCATGATCTAATAGTATCTATATAAACAATAAAGGCATGCATCCTCATGTTTTTTGGCTGGACATTAGCACCCAAGAAAGAGTTCCTAGAGATTGGAGTTTTACAAAGTCCGGAGTACTTAAAATCCTTCATTGTACAAAGAGCTGAAAAATCATGTTTCTAGAGTTTGTGCTTGGCATATATCATGATTTTCTTGTTTTTCGAATTTTTCTATGACGGTTCTTGACGTGCCATGGTTGCAAAAAGCTGTTCTAGCTTGATAAAATGATGAAAACTAAAGCTTCTCTAGCAGCCTAGATGCTTACACGTTAAGGCTGGGTTCACCTGAATTTGACTTAAATTAACTTATATGAACTTATTTTTGCTGAAAAGAACTTTTTTGTGTGTTAAGTTGACTTAGTTTTTTTTTATTTTTGCTGTATCTGAACTTATTTTGTGAACTTATTTAAAATAAGTTAAAATAAGTTATTATAAGTTGAAACAAACATACCCTAAATCTTTTTTTTCTGGCTTACAGCTCCACATATCACGGGAGCAGTACTGGGATTATTTGTTACCATGGCTGAAGCTCCTGTCATAGGTCCTCTTATTATTTCATACCTGAGAAAGCAAAATAATATGGTTGAGGTTTGTTTTCTTGTTACTCATACATATAGACCTGTATAACTTGCTTGCTTGACAGCTTTAAAATCCAAGTATGGTAACAACATCTTTTATAACAAACAGCTACTGAAGAATACTGTCATTCCAGAAAGTCCCATGTATAAACCCGAGTTCCCTCCCCAAGGTTATTTCTTCTGCTCTACAGTTAATTTGCAGTTTCTTTCTCATGTGCTCCCCTATCTTCTTTATAAGAAGTATTTATCCTAGTTTTACCATTTTCATCCAGAACGTTAGCTACAGAATTGGCCTGCGGTAATGGGTAATCAGTTACCTGATATCTTTTAATCTCATTGCTTTAGATAAATAAATGTATAATTATCTGTTTCTTTATGTCAAGAAGCAATGTCTCGTATCACAACTGAAAGTTAGCTTACAGATGCGGAGTCAACCAATGAAACTATATGAAGGCAATAAGTGAATTGTGAAATTTATTGTTGACATCCTTGGCAAAGCTCTATTTAATAATTAGTAGCTAATTATTGTCCCCCCCCCCCCCCCTACCCATCGGAACAATGAAATGCAGACCCCCTCTGAACTAGTAAAACAGGACTGTGCATGTGATACACCATAAATTTATGATACTTGTCATTTATCCATTAGAGTATGTGAGAACCTTATAATAGCAAGTTTGATTTGTATCTTTTAGAAATGGAGCAAGATGTTACTGTTATTGAAGAAACTGGCTCCCCCGAGGATCGTGTAGCAGAAGCCCTGAAGTGTCTCCCGGAATACGACCCTGCAGGCTGTTGGGATGATGATTTAGAAACATCATTTCGTTATTGGCAGATCCGTGATTTTTCATATGCTTATCGTGCCAGGCTTGCAACCCCATCCATGGTCTGTTACCTATGCGGATTACAGAAACTCTTTCATTTTTTGCCTTCCATTATTATATGATTCCTTGACATAAAAACCACCATTCAAGAATCCAGGTTGCTGAGAAAATAATCTCGTTCTTGGAGGAGTTTGATAATGCAAATCCCACTACCCCATTACTAGTTTCCTGTGATGCTGAGGATATAAGGAAGCAGGCAGCTGCTTCAACTCAAAGATTTGAAGAAGGTAATGGTCCTGTAATGTTGACTTTTCATTATACATTTCTTTGACAAATTAGAATTTAACTATAGTTTTAAGGGGTAGCTGAGGCATTGGCATGTACTTTGCAGGAAATCCTATATCAGTTTTGGATGGAATTTTTATGGCAATCAAGGATGACATAGATTGTTATCCTCATCCGACTAAGGGTATAGTCCTAACATAATGTTTTCTTATGCGTCTTCAATCATGAAACTCATCCTCGGCATATTTTTTGGGTATAGGTGGTACAACATGGTTTCATGAAGTTCGCCCTGTAAAGAAGGATGCAGTTTCTGTTTCCAGGCTGCGCAGTTGTGGTGTAATTTTGATTGGGAAGGCAAACATGCATGAATTTGGTCTTGGGACAACTGGAAACAATGCTAATTATGGGTGAGTTTTAGTTTCCATTATACAGAAAAAAATTGTGCATAACCAGCTTGTCAAACTGTCAACATAGGTTCCATCATTTAGGACTGCTAATATTTGATAGGTCAGTATACAGCAACTGAGCATCTTAAAGTTTTCAACAAAAATCAGACCATCTTGGTTGTTGGGGTGGAAGTTGTTTGGTTCTTCTTCATTAGACAATAGATTCTTTGTTCTTCTTCATTTTGGTTTCCCCTATGTTGAAAGCTGTTCTTATGTTTTCGTGATCGGAGGATTCAAGTCACATATGCATGTCAATATAAAATCTCTCTTTTTAATTTTTTTTTTATTTGATTCAAAGATGTGTTGTTTTGTTCTATCCAGAACAACAAGAAATCCACACGCACATGATAGGTACACTGGTGGATCTTCATCAGGCCCAGCTGCACTTGTAGCTTCTGGACTATGTTCAGCTTCTCTTGGGACAGATGGTGGAGGTTATTATAAACATATCTCACTGAATGCTTAATTTCTCTTTCAGCTGTGAGATATTACCTTGGGAACTTTGACAAAATATATTTGTGAACTTTAGGATCAATTCGCATTCCTTCATCCCTCTGCGGGGTAGTGGGCTTGAAAACGACATATGGAAGAACTGATATGAGAGGGTAATCACTGCATTATTGATTCTACTCCCTCTATTTCTAGATACTTCGTATTTGTTTTCAGTTACCGAGGTCAAACTATGACTATGAATTTCTCTGAAGTTATATTGATAAAAAATACAAATAATAACCAATAAAGTACATTTTAACCATGCCATATGGTTCTTTTACTTTTACAAAAGGTGTTGCACGCATCAGGTGTACAATAAATTTATTGTACATTCGGGTAACCTTTTACACAATTTTTGGTAACTTTAACATGTTTTGATTAACTTATATATTGTGAAAAGAAAATTGATGGATAAACATTTTAAAGGGTTACATGGTTACCTTTATGCCGACCCCAAATCATTTTGGGACTAAGGCTTTGTTGTTGTTGTTGTACATGGTTACCTTTATACATTATTAGTGATTTTGAAAGGATAATTGTAATTATAGAGAAAAAATTTATCACTAAAAAATAGATAACTTTTACATTATACCGGGGTAACTTTAAGCATTTTGAGTTAACTTTTACTTTGCCATGCAATATTTAAATAAGAATTTGTGTTACTTTTATCTATCTAGCTTAAGAGTAATTAAGTGTCAAATTTATAATCTGAAAGAGAATATGATAAGCATTTAAAGGGGGAGAAGCGGAAAAATATTTGAATGATCTCTGTAACTTTTGGTCTTTCATAAATTTTATGTTGCCAGGTCATTGTGTGGTTCAGGGACTGTGGAAATTTCTGGCCCAATGGCATCATCAGTTGAGGATGTTATGCTTGTGTAAGTAATTGATATAACCATGTTATCCATGATTTATTCTCTAAGTTCCTTCCTATTATGCCAGCATCTGTTAACTGAAACAACTGAATTTGCTATTTCTGTGTTGCTGTTGTTTGTTTGACTATCTTTAATATGTTCATATGGCAGTGGCTACTTTTTATAATAGTGAATGATAATTTTCTGCATTATCCTAGTAGGCGTGGGTAAGATTCTACAAGCAGGATCCTACAATACAGTATAATTTTCTGAGTGTACAAGTAGTTTAGTTTGATTGAAGTATTGAATTCACTTGTAATTGAATATGTTTTTGGTAAGTCTCCTGCTAATTTAGTACTCTCAGTACTTTGTTCGATGCTTGGATCTAGAACAGTAATGTTGGGATGATCAAGATTTTAGATTAATGCCCAAGCAAGACCTTTAACAGGTTTTGTTTTGTTTTGTTTTGTTTTTAGGCTGCTCATAACTTATACTTCCACGTTAGTCGAATGAATGTTTCAGCATTGAAAATTCACAAAAGAATAGCCCTTTTTCTCTTTATTGACCTCCCCTTTGGGAATTTCTGTGCCTTTTTTCTTTCCAACTAACCCAAATTTTATCTCCTGTCCTCTCTTTTTCTTCTACCTCACCTTATCTGATACTTCTACACATAATTGTGTTCAATAGTATGGGTTTGACAACTCTAGAGCTATGAAACTATCAACCAAAGCCAATAACCTCAAGATATATATCAGGAATATTATCTGTCTCTGCTGGTTACAAATTGCTAGCAATGTTCTTGATGTATATCTGGCATCTGCTAGTTTAATGCGTACAGCATCTTACAAATCAGCATTCCAACTCTTTGGCTCCGGGATTGAGAATTGTAATAGCCATTCTTTTCTTGCTTGCTAGGTTTGTGGTTCTATTTCCTTTTGAGCTCCATCATACGCATTCATTAGGAAGGCTTATCAAGATCTTAATGTCTTATTTCTGTTTAAATTTCACTGTTTCTTCAATAACTAAAATAAACTAAAGTAGTATATACAAATCCTATTACTATTTCCCCTCTGTCACTGGATAAGCTTATTTCTTCAATGCTTGACCTGAAACCTCTTGAATGATCTCACTTGGTCCATTGTGTTTCTATAGGTATGCAGCGATACTGGGTTCCTCACCTGCTGATAGAATTAGCCTGAAACCTGTAAGTTATTTCGCCTCCCTTTCGGTTGGTTATCTTCTAAAATACTGGAAGGTATAAGCAAGCTATTGCCACACATGAACTGATATATATATATCTGTGGACTGCTTTCCAGTCACCACCTTGCTTACCCAATCTGAGATCTGAAGCCCGACTCAGTACTGTAGGGTCATTGCGACTTGGGAAGTATACAGAGGTGATTTGATGATTACTTTCACAGTGGTATGCTTACATATTGGATTTGAAACATTATGAGGCTGATATTGTGGTGCAGTGGTTCAACGATGTGTATTCCCCAGAAATCTCTCAGAAGTGCGAGGATGCTTTGAACTGGCTTTCAGAAACCTATAATTGCCAAGTAAATGACTTGTTCCTTAAAACATACTCTAATACTGTGTTGTAAGTGTTTATTTGCTCTCCCAGCCCCCCAAAATACGTTGACAAGGTTAGCGTAGAATATACTGAGTGAGATTTTCTGTTTGTATTTACAAGACAGTGGAAATTACTATCCCCGAGCTGAATGAGATGCGCACTGCACATGTAGTTTCAATTGGATCTGAAGGCCTATGCTCACTAAATCCATATTGCGAAGAAGGGTACGTTATTTTCCTTTTAAATGTCATTAATTTTGGTACAGAAAGTGCAATGTTTCTCTCTTATTTCTGTAGGAGAGGTTCAAAGTTGACATATGATACCCGCACAAATTTGGCGCTTTTCCGTTCACTTTCAGCTACAGACTACATTGCAGCCCAGCAGATTAGGTGAGGGAATAATGTGAAATTAGGATCTTATATAAGTGATTTCGTTCCCTTGTGATTCCTAAACTTGGGTATTGAGCTGTATGATATGTATTTATGACTGTGTTACTAACTGGGTTTACTGAAGGCGAAGGATGATGAACTACCACATGCAGGCCTTCAAGAAGGCGGACGTCATTGTGACACCAACCACCGGGTACGTTTTTCAACAAATAATTGCAGAGATGAGATAGTTGGGATCAAATTACTCTCAAGGCTACTTTTGATGCCAACGAAAATGTTAGTCATATGTTAAAATGTTTCATTGTTCTTTTGTCTTTGAATGAACAGCATGACAGCACCACTTATACCCGCCAGCGCTCTTAAATCCGGAGAGACAAACTTGGTGGTTTCAGGTCATCATTATTCATTTCATAGCTAGAGTAGAGAGAGTGCACTTGTAGTTTACAATACAAATTTCTACCCTACCAATCTTATCTAATTAATTGTGGAAAGTTGGTTGCTAATAACAGGTTATCTAATGCGCTTTATTGTGGGTGCAAATCTTCTTGGCCTCCCAGCCATTTCCATTCCGGTGGGTCATCTATTTTGATTTATTGGATGATTAAATATGATGACTACTGAAACTGATTTATATTCTAGTTTGAAAGCAAAAGTGGTAAATGAATCTTTGTATTTCTTCAGATTGGTTATGACAAGCAGGGACTACCGATTGGCTTACAACTTATAGGGCGTCCATGGAGTGAAGCAACACTTTTACGTTTGGCATCTGTAATCGAGGTATTTATCTATCTATCTATCTATCTATCTATCTATCTATCTTCCACAAATGACTATGAAAGCATTGCATGTTAATGTTGATCAATGGCTTTTTCTTGACTGTGATAAATGTTGCTCTCGTGGCTGGCTAGGTATCGTATGGGATAACCAAGAAGAAACCAGCTTTGTACTTTGATATATTGAACCAATAAAATTACTCTACTTTCCAGAGGATACAATATACTTTATATACATACATTACATCATCTTGGGATTTAAGACTTAAAGAGTGTGTGTTCTTATTACTTCTTATCCATTGCTTTGTCGGTACAAGATTCATGTACACTATACATATATTGCTTTCTTTTTCATTTCTTCCTTTCAAGTACGTTATATGATGTATTAGGATGAATTAAATTGTGTCATTATTTTATGTCTTGAGTAATTTCATTATTATTTCTTACAGTCAAAGTACCTACAACATGCACAGGTTGTAAAACGGAACTAATCCCGTTGACCCACTATATATGTATAATGTATATATACCGAGCTTAATGTGCTATTATCCATGCAAAATAGTATTAACCTAATTTATTAGTTTTTGAAAGAAAACTTGTAGAAAATGAAAAGACATTTACTGAATGTATTAGTAATACACTAATACTGGATTATTAACTGCTAATGTGAAACGCCATAATATGATAATATTTATAAAAAAAGAAATACAGTATGCAGTAGAAAGAACTGCAACTCCGTAAGAGTGTGATTTGTGTTATGACCATAAGAGTAAGGCTTAAACAACTCGAAAATGATAAAGTTGAAGTCAAAGAGCTTTTCGATAAAATTTGTACACACGAGTCTGCCAATACAGTTCTACGAGAGAGGAAGATCAATTCAGTCATTTATAGAACTGAGATAGCTGCAGAATGCCTCAAACTAATGATGTCTGAGAAAAAAGATATCGTCATCATCAAACAGGCAACCTTGAACTTTCCAGTATGAATTCCATTGTTTTTGTGTTAGCAAACCTTGAGTTTCCCAAAATTTTACCACTGAAATGCCATCATAACCCTTAAGTGCTGGATGAGACTCGACGAAATCTATTGAATCTGTACCAAAAAAGACAAGAATTTTATTATGGGGATAAAAGCCTCTCAAAGAATATCATCATAAAAACGATAGTTACGTTCTTACTCAGGAATGATTGTTTTCCTTTTCATCACTTGGAAGATCCGGCCCGTCTGGTATCTTGCCAGGATAATTGGTGACTGGTGCATCAGACCCTATCAAACTACAAACCCAAGTTATGATTAGCTAATGGGACTCACCCTGAAATACAAGTGTTTGGAATACCAATGGTATTACAATAACTCACTTCCTATCGGCCAGGACAATTGAACGAAGCTCACAATTTTTAAAGCTGCAAAACAATGTACTTTAGGTCAATTATCAACACAATTCAGATGCGATACAAAAACTGTCAAAAACAAAAGAGAGTTAGGAAGTGACAAGAAAAGACTAGGTCGTAGACTCATAGTGCTTTGTACAACTTGGTTGATGTTTATGGAAGTTACCTTAAGGCCCTGTTTGTTTCAACCAAAGATATATTTCCAGTGGAAAACAATTTTCAAAGGAAAACACAATTGTAAAATAGTTTTTATTTGTTTGTTTCCTTTCAAGAAAAGTAGTAGAGAAAAAGGAAATGGAAATGGAAGTGGAAGTGGAAGGAGAGAAAAAGAAACGTAAAGGAGTAGGGAGGAAAATGTGGCATTCCTTCTCTGCAAAAGGAAAATGGTTTCCACCTTTGGGAAAGTTGTTTTCCACCCCTTAACAAAACAAAACAAAACAAAACAAAACAAAACAAAAAAGAAAATGGGGGAAAATCAATTTCCGAGTAAGTGTTTCCTTGAAAACAAAACGGAGACTAAATGAATCTCTTTCCTTTTTCTTTCCACTGTTATCGTGGAAGGAATAGTTATGAACATTAATCTTAGAATCCCACAAAAAAAGAAGCTAAGATAATTTGTTCAAACTACAATGCACACACCAGAATGAAAACACAAACTTGTGATGACCACAAAAGTTGATCCAAGTGGACTTGTCATTGTATAGTATTGAAGATTTCAAGGAAGATAGTATAATTGATAATTCAAACAAAAAGGAGGATACATGGAAGTATGGCACGCACCGTTTACTAATTTCATCCTTCATCAGAGGGTGACAGTCATCTCCAAATCGAGTCAGAGTATGCAATAAAAAACCACTATGAGTTACAACAGCTATTTCCTTCTCCTTCCTTGTCAACAACCTGTGTAGGCCAGGCCAATTGGCACGAAGCAGTGTGCATTTTAGCAAAAACCATAATAATAAAAACAAATTAAATAACAATGGACAGGGAAAAAGTTTTCAATTAAATTATGTGGTAATCTGTCTGGCAAACGTTTTTTATTTTCCAAGTCAAGGGAATAAAAAGATGCTGCAGTCAAGAAAAATAACAAGATGCTGCAGTCGAGGGAATAACAACATGCTACTCCATAGAACCAATAAGTAATGATGCTTATATACATTTCTCGACTTACTACTGTGTAAAACTGTAAACTCGAATAAAGTGCACAAAACAAAATGTCAGAAGCCATAACTGGAACTGGTTCACATGATCAAGATGACAAATGAAATCCATAAGAAAAATAAACCTGCGTACTACGAGGGTCAAGTTTCCTTAGGGCTTTTCTTTACGTTGTTGGATGATATAGACATTAGACACGCAAAACATTGCAGTCCATGATTGAGTGGCTAGATGTGATATTTAAGACGTATGAAATTAGTATAGCATCATAATTACAGATATTGGTACATGTACAAACCAATTCATGAAATCCATTCCCCTAGCTGCCACTTCTGCTTTGGTTTCCCGGACATCAGCCTTCCACAATGTATCTTCATCCGTTTCTATCTACAGTTATATAAACATATTAAAGATCCATTAAAGTCTGCTCTCCGTCTTGTATATTGGATTTTAAAGAGTGGACTACTTACTTGTGAAAAGTCAATTGCGGGGAAAAGACACTGATATTCATGAACATCTCTTCTCTTGTCACAAGGATGAACTCCCTGAAATCAGAATAAGAACAATAAAAAAGGGCATGATCACTAAACCCTTCCACGTCTCAGCAAAGTGGAAAATCCCTAAACCCTTCCAAGTCTCAGCAAAAGGTAACCATAGTGATCTAACATATTAAATACTCCGTATCAGCTAACAAAGTACAGTCAAAGTGGGTTATTGCAAAATTTAAACAATTCAAAGAATCAGACAAGTCCCAGGAGGACCAGGCTCCATAGAAATGATCCAAACAATACTTATGGTGCCACACTACATTTACAAGAGAAACTGGAGTCTCTATTCTCTAGTTAAATTCAATGGAAGAAGTACTGTGCCAACGATGTTTTACATTAAGAAGCAAGAGGTGTTAACTAAGCATTTCTTTGGTTACACATAGGTTCAACTTCTTCAGCATGTGCAATGATCACACGAACAACTTCTGCTCATGTTCTCAGCTTTTCCAAGCATGTACCTCTAGAGATTGCTGACTCGGTGCTTTGATTAACTTAACATTCTATTTTCTACTGTGTCATATAAATAAATCTTCTCTATCATAAGAATAAAATATGAAAGAAATTAATTGAAGTTTCTTGGTAGCACAGTAACTTCTCAAACCAAATATAAAACTAGGTTCTGCTTGAATATATTGGATAATGGTAAGATAATGTAAATGGCAAAACAACGTTTAAGGAACGTACCAAATGCTCACGACAAAGCTCAACAGCCATGATTGGTGGGCTGTTTAGGCTTGAAATGGCAGAGCGGTCACTGTTTCCAGCATTTGCCACCATCAGTGGCATCACGTCCATCCTATCAGTATAGCCCTCACCACCAAAAACACCAACTGTTGTTTGCATAGTCCTGCATAAAATAGGAATCAGGTTCTCATTCAATCCATTTACTTAATACATGATATGATTATATAAATACTGGCCCTATTTCTTATGCATACTTCTGAAATTATTTCAGAAGCCTTTATTCCTTCCAGACTAATGGCTAAAATCAGGTCATTAATAACAAAACACAAGGTGAAAAGAAATGCAACAAGTCAGCGACTTAAGCTAAGCCATGATTATTCATACTTGTGTGAATTAGGCAACTGGAGTGCAAAAAGGGATATTCTTGAGACCCATGACATGACTATTACTTAGTTTTTTCAGAATTTTGACCTCCATCTCCTTCTCGTGCCTATTATCTAAGTTGTCTAATAAACAGAAATAAGGTAGCAACGTAACACCAGAATGGAAATTTAACTTTATTTAGGTCAAGAGAATAGGCAGGGGGAAAAATGCCACGTTTAAAATCTAGGTAAACCCTATGCATTGTTTGGCCAAAATGAGAAAAAAGGAGTACGCATTGTGTATGATCGTCTTTAAGCACATGACATCTCAAGTAAAAGACTCAAAGATAGTACCTTAGCAAAGGGGATGTTATGACTAACTCAATTTTATTATACAGGCCACAGTCACGAACATGCTTACGTAAATTATCCACCTGCATGAACAATGAAAGTGTCATCTGGAGCTTTTAGGAATTGTTAAAAAATAAAGATTATCCAATAAATAGTTCTGAAAGATAACAATTTTTTTCCTGAATAAGTAACAACAATACTCATTAACACAGATGGCATACATGATATTTTTGTTACCTGCTGCCAACCTAATGGAGTCAGGGGTGCATCAAAATACTCAGGTTTCATATATGCCTTGTAATTCTTCTCGCCTTCTATATTATGAAGTCCTTGTGCATGCCTCACCTAATCCATGGTGTGTAAAACCACAAACAAAAAGCAAGAGAACATTCTTGACTTCACAAAGGCAAAAAAAAATAGCATCCTTGAACCCATGATGGCATGATGAATGATACACTAGTATAGGAAAATTACAGGCACCAACCAGGTGAATAATTTTGCAATGGTGCAACGGATATAAACTTGGACTGCTCACATTTTCCATGGCTGGAGAAGAGAAAAGGTAGAACATGGTTAAGTGAAAGAACAAAAGTTTATAGCCCATAGTAGAAACATCATTGCATATTTTCCAACCAGTTGAGGAAGGAGCAGAAAAAAATTGTTTCATCAAGAGAAAAGAAGATGATAGTTTACCCTATGTATTTTGCAGGAGTTTAGGCTTATGTTTGTGATAGATACTTCATCCGATTCAAAATAGTTGCAACACTTTGTTTTTTGCACTATTCACACAATCTACTTTGTTTATTGTTGATGATTTATACTTTAGGAAAAATATATTCACGTGGGATCTTGTTAGATTCGTCTTAATGTATATTTTGCGAAAATCAATTTTTTATAATTGTTACTTATCGATATGTAAATATATTAATTGTTCAAGATATGCATTGGCAAGTGTGAAAAGCAAAGTGTTGCAACTAAAAAGAATCGGAGGAAGTACTAGATTGCCTCCCAATGAACTAAAACACTAAGAACAGAACCCAAAAATAAGACATGCTAAATGAATTATCACTCATTTATATAGTTACACATGAATATAAAAGAGTTTATCCTCCTTCTTACCTCGTAAATAATGAAAAGAAATGTAAATTGCACTCCAGGGAGTACCAGCCATTTCATTTTCAAAATTATAATGAAGAAAGTCCGCTGAGTCATCAGTCTAAAATGATGGCTAGATTCAGTAGCTCCCAAGAAAATCAGAAGATTACATATCTAACTAATCTACAGAGTCAGCTTACAAATTCTTATGCTTTCCATGAGAAATTCAGTTCATTATATCCAATGCCTCAAAATATTATCAATTGTACCGTACCAAACCCATATCTACATTTTCTTTTTCATTATTCTGTTTCACAGCTCCACCGAGCATGGAAAATTGGAAACAGCATACATTCATTTGATTTCTCGTATATCCAATAATATCTTATGCTTGTTTGATCTTCCGAGATAATCAAGAGAACGGAAGGGAAGTGCGAAAACAAATTCTGTTGTTTGGTTTAACTTGATGAAAGAAGAAGGATGCAACCAGTTGCTTGGTGCAAAGTATTTATGATATGCCTTTAAGCACACTACCAGAAAAATTGGCAACAAACTAGGGGGAAAGAAGGCGCCTTGTGGATCAACTCCCATCCTGTTGTTACATTGATTGAAAGCATATTCTCCTAGTCTCCTGGATTCCTAGGTTATGGACTTATGGTGCATCTAATTAATACTAGTCTCCTGGAGTACGAGATGCCTGTCTTTCGTTTGAAGTAGACGTATAGTAAGCATCCATCCATAAAGGCATAATTAGGAATCAAGGATATAAGAGAACTTCCTGGAAATAAATAGGGAATGACAATTTTTACAAACTTCTTTTCCACTTTTTCGGTTTTGAAGGGGACGCTCAAAGGTCCGACAAGAATTCGAACCCTCAATGTCTCAATTGGGTACAATGCACCCAACTACACCAACATCTAATGATTCCAAAAATCCACCAATTTGCTCGAAAACAAACTACAACATAACAAGCTACGTCATGAAGCACTAAGATGTCAGTCTCGAGCATGAATTCACTTCCATTATTCCCAAATCTTGTACATTTATACACCAAACATGGGAAAGCGACATCATTACTATTACAATCACCTCCTCCTGCACATATCTTCCTACCACATCTATTTTTCCAGCTCAAAAGCATAATAATAATTGCTAAAATACACCTAATTCACTTAGAACACATTGAATCAATCAACACATCTAAGAACAATCCATGAAAAGTATCCATAAAATTAAGCAATACCCAGTAATCAAATACCAAAAATAGCAAAAACCCAACAACAGAATTGATAATAACAATGAATTAGAACAAACTACAAACCTAAAAATGAATTACCCAGAAAAGAAGATTGGATGTTTAGCAAGAAATAAAGGGAAATAGGTAGAATTTTAGCTCACCAGAGGATATAGAGGAGCGAATTGGTGGCGGGGAGGAGAGAGAAAATGGTCGTCCACGAAGAATAGCCGCCAAAGAAATGGAGGATGGTGTTGTTTTTGTATGAAGGAAAGGAGGTGGAAGAATGATGGCGACGGTGGACATGTCCAAATAAATAATAAGTGGATGAATTATATAAATTCCAAATACATTGGAATTTTGGATATTTGGATAATTTGTATGGGTGGCCTATGAATTTTTGCTTTGTCTTCTTGTTTCTATGATTATTGGTTAATGAGTAAATTGGGAAAGAGATTAAAAAATATTGTGATTTGAATTCCTTGATTTGTATAGTAAACGATGTTGTGAGTAGGAATGGCAATGGGTAGGGTCTGGGTAGGGTCTAGCAATATCCGGATCCGGACCTTAATTTTTTGACCTATACCCATACCCTACCCTTATCCTATAGGGTGTAGAATTACAAGACCTTTACCCGGACTCTATGGGTCCAGTAGGGTATGGGTAGGGTCTAGGGTCCGGAGCGGGTCCGTATTGCCTATTTTTTCTTTAACTTTTTTCAATTTTTTTTATATCCAACCATATGTAATGCACAAAAAAAATACTTCGACAAACGATTAATTTGACATTTTAAAACAAATAAATCCTAGTGCCCCAAATCATCCTTGTATTTCCTTAAACATATTACAATTTAATGTACTAAGGTCACGAATTAAAAAAAACTCAGGTTCTCAAGTACACAATGTCAATGTTAGAGGTTTTTTTGACTAGTGAGTGGTAGTGTTGGATGGTTGTTAGAGGAGTAAATGTGATTTTGTGGATTGCCTTAAGATTTTGTGTTATTTTTATATTTCTTTAATGAAATTTGAGCGGATTTAGTTTAGGGTCTGGGTAGGGTATGGATCTTAAGGGTCTATGGGTAGGGTCTGGGTAGGGTAAGGGTCTGAAAAAGTTGGACCCTTACCCTACCCTATTCGATACATCATATACCCATACCCTACCCTTACCCTATAAGGTCTAGAAAATTAAGACCCATACCCTAATTTTAGGGTAGGGTCTGACAGGGTCAGGGTAGGGTCCTGTACCCGTTGCCATCTCTAGTTGTGAGTGTGAGATTACAAAGTCTTTTCTAGAATAAGAAATGAAAAATATCTTTTGGAAAAAATAGTAAAAAAATAAATTATATTTATTGTAAAATTAAAAGAGAGTACTTTGTAATATAGAACAGAAATATACATTAACAACTTAATGTGTGACCTTGGATGTAAGTTTAGCCATCTATTTTAAGAGTATCTCTCTTAAGAAAATAGTTTATCTTGGTAATAAGGTATGTTGCCTTTCCTCACCGCCGCTAAAATCACTATATCCATCGCCGGCGGCAAGTCTCCAGCATCAAATTTCATCCTCGCGGAGTAACTTTCGATTACTCTTCGGCGCCAGATCGCCCTCTGGCAATCCAACACTTCGAATTCCGGCATTTAATTTCCCATGCCACCCTTGACGATTTCGACCTGTAATTTCTGCCTCAAAAATCAGTCTAATTTTGTTGTTTGGTCCACTTTTGATCATCCCACTAATACGATTGTCCCATCGCAAAATTTCACTGTTGGGCTGATTTTATCATCTGGGTTGTATTCATTTTCTTTAACCATAACTGGGAATTTGACATTACAGTTGAATAAAGATATTGTTTATTTGAGCTCAGGGTTGAATGATGTTGTTAGCTAATTTGAGTAACCCTAGATTAGGGCTTCAATCAATTGGGATTTTGTCACTCTATGATAATAATCTATCTAGTTATGTGATTATGGCTTATGAGAGTGGTTATCCTGAATATGGGAATATCTTGAGATTTCTGAAATTGAATAGTGATGGTAATTTGAGGATTTACAGTTCTAGCAAAGGAAGTGGGACTTGCACTGTGAGATGGACTAATGTTAATAATCAATGTCAAGTATTTGGGTATTGTGGTCATATGGGTATTTGTAGTTACAATGATACCAGCCCGGTTTGCGGGTGCCCATCTGAAAATTTCGACCCGGTTGACCCGAATGACAGTAACAAAGGGTGTAAGTTGAAGAGGGAGATTAGGGATTGTCCTGGGAGTGTAGCAATGTTGCAGATGGATCATACTAAGTTCTTAACTTACCCACCTGAAAATCTGAATGATGTTTACTTTGTGGGTATTTTTCTTAGTGAGGTCAACAAATAGCATATAGATTATAGAGTGATAGTGCGTATTGTAGTGAAATGAAGGTTTATAATGGGTCGTTTGGTTCAATTTACTGGAATGGAATGATATGGAACCTCATACCATGAGGGTATGGATTCAAATTCTTATACCAGTTTAAAGTTGTTTGGTTTAATTTTGGAATGAATTCTATATCATATTTATAATGTTTGGTTTACTTTTGGAATGGAGTATGTAGTAATAGACATCCAAACATAACATATCTTTTGTATATTGTAAATCAAAAAATCAAAAAATCTCCTAAAATTTGTATATATAAGCAAAATTTGAAATTTGAAAAAAAATTAAAATAAAAGGGGAGAGTCAGACAAACCCTTAGAACATAAGAAAGAAAGAAGCGACCTTCATGTAACAGAGGAAGCAATAAGGAAGAAAATTCAAATTCAATTGTTGGGAATATGCATCTAGAAGGAAGAAAATGGAAAATACTCCACCAAATCACCAATAATAGCCAACAATCGATATCTTGGAAAAAATAATGAGCATCACCCACATGTTGTCGGTCAAGGTTGCCGGAGAAGGAGAGTCGCCTATCAGATTCAAAGTGGTGAGGCGACAACGTCAACCTTGTAGAGTTGTCGTTTCTCTCTCCTCTTTTCTTGTTGGGGTTTGTATCTTGGGTGGAATGGATTATGAATTTTAGGGGGGTGAGGTGGCTAGGTAGGTATGTGATTCCATGGGAATGGGGTGGAATTCGAACCCGTCAGGTATGAGGTGTCATATCAAAATGTCATAACCAAACAATAAAAAGGATGGAAATGATTCTAACTCTATTCTGATCCTTTTTAAAATGTCCAACCAAATACCCTGGTAAAGAAATGTTATTTTTTTTTTTTTTAAAGAAAAAGTCGAAACTATTAGGGAAAGGAAGAGAAAGGAAAAGTGTTGTAAATGTTACATTGATATTTCCCGTAAAAAAAAGAAAAGACATTGATTTTCGTTACTCCTACCGGTCTCACCGGCCACCGAGAAAAAAAACCAAATTTCTTCTCCAAATCCACCGTTTTTCCTTACACTCCGCCGTCGCAGCGGCTGATCTCCGCCACTTTTCACCATTAATGAACTCCAATGAAAATGAATCTGAACAACTCCACAACACTCTTCACATCCATAATCTTATCAACTCTCATCCTTCTTTACCTCTACTCTTCCCTCCTCTCTCTCCCCTCTCCCAAACCTGAACCCGAATCCAAACTCAAAACCCACTTTATCTCTCCTCCTAATTCCTGCAATCTCTTCAAAGGGAAATGGGTTTCCGACCCGAATCGAAAACCTATGTATGATGAAACATGCCCGTTTCACAGAAACGCCTGGAATTGCCTGAGGAACGGGAGAGAGAAAATGGATGTGATTAATTCTTGGAAATGGGTGCCTGAGAATTGCAGTTTGAGGCAGATTGATCCGTTAGGGTTTCTGGGTATGATGAGGAATAAGAATATTGGGTTTGTTGGGGATTCTTTGAATGAGAATTTCTTGGTTGCTTTTTTATGTGTTTTGAGAGTTGCTGATAATGGGGCTAAGAAGTGGAAGAAGAAGGGTGCTTGGAGAGGTGCTTATTTCCCTAAGTTTAATGTCACTGTTGCTTATCATCGCGCTGTTTTGCTTTCTAAATACCAGTAAGAACCCTTCTTCATTGAGATAAATTGTACATTTTGTTGTGATTGTGTGGATTGTTTTCTGCATGAGGTTACATTCTTTGCAATTTGATTTCTACGCACGTATATAATAATCTTGTGATGCAATGGTGATACCTTGCTCAAGTTTATGATGAGTTTATTTCCTGTTGGTGTAGGAAGGTAATTATGTTCTGTGAAGATCATAGGAGAACATGTATCATGAGCTATTGAGCTTCATGTATAACTCCTTTTTTATTTGAACAGTGGAACTGGCCGACATTGTATTTAAAGAGTTAGATCAATATTGATTCAGCTGTTCTGCATATGGTTTTGACTGTGACTGGTGTACATTGTGATTTAGCTATTTGGAAGATGATCTTATTATGATACATGGTTCTTTGTTTTTGTGACAACTTTGTGGTCATATATTCTGACGTTGAATATCTCACTGGATGTAGATTTATATTTGAATTCTACATTTCTACGAGTATCATGATTGGATTTAGTGAAACCTTGTAGGCATTACCGCGTGAAGTATAAGCCGTTAGTGTGGTACGCATGAACACGCAAGTATGGGTTAAGCTGGGTGATGCCGGGAAGATTTATAATTGCTGGAAGAAACTGTAGGATGTTGCATTAGAGATTCAATTTTAGCGTTGATATTGCTTAAGCAACTTTAGATGAAGGCTGCCTTGCAAAAAACAAGAATGGTTTGAAGAACTAATGGAACTGCATGGCTTTTAAGGGTGGAAGTGACCAGTAGATGGGATAATGTGATGACCAAAAGTTGCTGTTTTTAGTATCTTTTTCATTCTGAATCCTCAGTTTCTTACCCGGCTCATAATACTGGTTTAGTTGACCCCTTCAATGCGTGTGCTAAGGTCTAGGAGTCCATTGTACCGTCTAGGAACCGGTTTTTGGGATCATAGTTCGTTTAAAGTGACATTAAGGGCCACTTCATCGCCTTGAGAGACAGGAAATTTGCTCTAGATTGCTCCCCTCTCTTTCTCATTAGTTTTAGCTTTCAGCTAACTATAGATTGCATTGGGAAACAACTGGTGTACTTTATCAGTGATAAGCCACAGTTCACCAATTGTTTAAGTAGAAAGCTCCTCTACTAGACTTTGTTGAATTCATCCATAGGTTATTATCCTTATTGATATGAAATGGAGAGTAATGAAACAACTTTTTAGAAAGTTTTGGGTGTTATTGATTTTTGTTATGTCGTCCACTCGTCATTGTCTTTAGTATTTGGCATCTTGATAGGACCTTTAGTTATTGCTCTACACGGATTGCTGATTAGTTTTTAAAATTTTCTATTCTGTAGGATCTCGTGACACGGTAGAAGTTTACTCAATCTAGATGCTGGAAGTTCTTTCAATTTCTCATCCTATCTTGAGAGAAGTACTAGGTATGAGTCATATGACATCTTGTGATGTGCTCACTAGTATATACTTTTATGCTTATCCTCATGTTACCTGGCAAACTGTATCCAGGAGTCAACTTCCTCGGTACATAAAGGTATTTTTTAAACGGAACGAACCCTTTGCTTCGGCCGTTGGACAGGCCTGCAGAGTAATGTGATAGGAAAGACGTTAGATTTTGTTTGTTTTGCTCTCCTCCCCTGTTTAATTTTATAGAATCAAATTGTGGTGGTGTAATTAGGAATAGAACTTATGAGGTGCTTGGGATGGGGGGGGGGGGGGGGGGGTAGAGTGGAGCAATCGAAAAAAGTAGAAAAATTAGTTACCCGACATTATAGTCCCTAGGGAGGGGTTATGTGGGCCTCTGTGATTTCTTATAACTCTTGCAGTCTAGCATCAAATTGTTTTGGGATTATGCCATTTAATTGACCTGCTGCTGACCACTTATTACATCACATTGCTTTTGAACTATGCAGTTTAATTAACTTTCTGTAAACATTCATTAATGATAACATGTTAGTATGAATAGGGTTTCATTTGTACTAGTATTTCCTACTTGTTTTAGCAAGATTCTTGGCATGTACTTCGTGTCTTATCTTAATCGTCCCTCACCCCAATCAGCTGAACATGCGAAGATGAAGTTAGTAATATGCCAAAATGCTTGCTCAAGTTTGGATAATTCCTGTACCCTGACAATTTTTTTGCATTAAAAGGGAACAAGACTTTAATAGTTGTGTTGAAAGTTGAAATATATACATGAAGGAAATGAGTCTAGAACTTTACAATCTTAAGACACATTGACTTGGATTTCTGAGAGAAATCCTACCACGGTAAAATGCTAAAGATGCTGGACTTGTATTTTGACACTAAATGCTTTCTTTCTTTTGATGGTCTCTTGCCTTATCTTATCTAATGGAAATATTTTCGCTTTCCATAACAGATCAAATCACCTTATATTTGTTGAGTGACAATTTGATTTGTTTTGTCTATTTCTCCTTTTGTGAAATGGGTCCTGACTGTGTACACGGATGAAAATAGGTGGCAGCCAAAGCAATCTGACCAGGATGGATTAAAAGGCATATTTAGAGTAGACGTTGATATACCTGCTGATGATTGGGTCCAGATTACCAAATTTTATGACGTCCTCATCTTTAATACTGGACATTGGTAATCTTATGCATTCTTGTCCATCTACGTTATCAAGTTTCCTACCAAATTATTCAAGGCACACACTGCTTTTGTGCTGTCAAAATTGAAAGTAACTATTCTGAATACCCTCGTTTTAGGGAAATCAGGGATCAAAGTTAGATCCTTATTTTCCCATTGAGCATCCATCATAGAAAAAAAGTTGGTTAATTACATTATTATATTTGGTTTCTTTTAAGGTTCTTCATTATTGTTATGCCACTTCGTAACATGGTTTGTACTCCCAATTTTTGTGCTGATCAGGTGGGGCCCTCATAAATTCCCAAAAGAGACACCTCTTGTGTTTTATCAAAAAGGAAAGCCTATTCTTTCTGCCCTTGATTTTCAGGATGGGCTTAAAGTTGTCTTGAAAAGTATGATCTCATACATAGAGAAAGAAGCTCCTAGTACAACGCTCAAGTTTTGGCGGCTGCAGTCACCAAGGCATTTTTTTGGCGGAGAGTGGAATCAGAATGGCAGTTGCTTGTTTGATGAACCCCTTGAAGAACCTCAGGTATGGAACTTTTATACTAGGTGTTTACTTTTTCTATCGGTTCTTGTAGATTCATTGTACATGGTAATTTGCTTAGATCTGAAAAGAAGTAATATCCATGCAGCTTGACTTGTGGTTTGATCCCGTGAACAATGGAGTGAACAAAGAAGCAAGGGAGCTGAATAAAGTGATTGAAGAGGCATTAAAAGGAAGCAACATTAAAACGCTTGAGCTGAGTCATCTGAGCGAGTACCGAGCAGATGCTCATCCAGCCATATGGCTTGGAAAGAAAGATGCAGTTGCAGTCTGGGGCCAAGACTGCATGCATTGGTGCCTTCCTGGTCTTCCTGACACTTGGGTTGATATATTATCCGAACTCATTCAGTACAGTTTTGGGGATTAACAAATTTGAACAATGTTAGCAAGCAAAGCAATCGGGGGAATCCCTTTTTTCTTATGGTCATTGAAAAAGGGATTCCGGTTTTCTGTTCAAGACGACTTCCATTGAAATACATGTCAAGTTACCTCCAGTCTCAACCAAATTCACGGGTCACCAAACAGGTTTTGAGTTAAATATGGAGTATCTCTGATTTGTGGAGCCGCATCATTCATTTTCATCTGCTGAAGCATAATAATATGTTGAGCTGAAGGCCTAAAATATTCATTCCAGATTCCTCATATTCACACAACTGCTCGGTCTACCAGAAGATTCTGTAGATTAAGTTGCCGGAGAACACAAGTCCTAGGTCATTAGCATTCATTTATACAAATCTTAACTTATTACTATTACCCATACAATGTAGAGGCCTTTGTCGCGCGGACTCTTTCCAATTCTGTCCAAGGCTAGATTTTTTGCAGGCAACATCAATACTATACTGTAATGGTCTGATGACATTTCAGAAACATCTTCTCTTAATGTTATACATGTTCCTTTCTATTCGCGTATGGTCCGTGTTCATTTTATATTCACAAGAATAACAACTAAGGGCTATTAATTAAGAACAACAAAAATTAAGTTTTCTATCGGAAAAAAAAACCCTAACCGGAATAAGTTCAAACAAAGGCCGTCAAATTCAATAAAGTTCGCTTTTAAACAAGGCAAACCAAGTTAAATTGAATTTTGATTAATATTCCATATTTTTGTTTGAAATTGACCTATCTAATCCGTAATCAGTTACCCTAACTCACTCGTTTAGAAAAAAGTTGATGTCATTATCCAATTTTCCCTATAACAACTATTTATCATTTATCATCATCCAAACCCAAGAAAAACCTGGACATCTTCGAAAATCAGTGATACCCCATGTCTCTCTCCATAAGAACACCTGCTTTTCTTCCTCTCCCCAATCTCAGTCACCCTCTAAAACTCCCATCAAATCCTCTCTTTCTCACTTTCCACTCTCAAACCCACAATCTTTTGTGTTTCAGCAAAGGGGGCAACCCAAATAAACCCAACAAAATCAGTGATGCAGACCTAGCATCAGATTTTGCTTCAGAAGTCAACAAGCTAAACACTCAGTCAGAGGAGAGAGAAAATGCAATGATGAGGAGCAAACAGCTGCTTTTCTCTGACCTCTGCAATTACCTTCAGATGAACCCAGAAGATGTCAGGAACAAATGGAGGAGTTTGAGCCCGGATGAAAAATTGGGTTTGGTTAAAGGGTTTGTTTCTGATTGGGGTTTGAATTTTCATCCCTTGTCACCGAAATCTGTTCAGGATTTGGTTGAGGAATTTGTGGTCAAGGATACTAAGGAGAAAGAAAACCCAGAAATTCGTCAGAAAGATGAAGATGTTAAATCTAGTTCTGATGTGTTTCTTCCTACTTTGAAGAGATTAATCATGGGTTTTTCCCCAAATAATTAATACGTAGTACTTCGTACTACTAGTTAATTTTTGGAGGAGTCAACAGAGCCACATATTAACGGCGTAGACAGTATTTGATCCCAGATTTTCGAGTACCACCCCAAAGAATTTAATCGAGTTGAAGAAATTGTTTGATTTAAATTACTGGGAATCACAAATTTCGGTTCTTTAATTTTAAAGTTTTTTCTTACATGTGTAAGATTTTTATGTGGATTTATTGAATATGTTGATAAACAATGCTTCACTATTTTGGGGTTGTATTGCAATTTCTCTTTAATTTTCCTGCCTTGTTATATTTCAGACAGTCCAATACAAATACTCCATTAAATATGCAGGTTGGAGGACTTCCCCGAGATCTTCACTAGTTCCCTTGTATAGCCTTCGGATCACAAAATACAAGCATTGACATGAACGAAACAGCTAAAATATCAGATGGGTGTTGAAACTTTAAGTAATAACTAAATACGGAGTATATAACTCCAGAGATTTGTGCTAGGCAAGAAACAACAAAAGGAAGTATACAATCATCATGGGAAATGCAGTTGCCTGCATTGTGCAACTGAGGAATCAAGGGGGCAATATGGGCATTTAAAGGTCCTGCTGTTATTCTTGGACATTTTCAAGATGGAGTGCCGGCATAGAACATGGCCACAAGGTAACAACATTGGAGGATTCTCTAGAGTTCCTTGATCCCTAGTCACCGGGCATATGAACGTTGAATGGAACTGGAAACTCTTTCCAAGATCCACTGGGAATGGAAGTTCCTCCATCACTTGCCAATCCTGTGTTTTCACACCCATCAAATTCATGAGCTTCAACAGACTAGGCAATGTTTTAGATCCCGCTTCTACAGCCACCGCCAGTGGCAGACGACAAGACCGGCCTAACAGTAGAAAGAACTGTCGTGATAGTTCATCGCCCAACTTTTCCCAATTAGTTATAGCCAACAGTTTAAAATAAGGGCATTTCTCAAGCTTACCTATCCATACAAGACAGGCCATAAGTTTTTGAATCTCATCCATATGAGAACAAGCCAAAGGAGCAAGGTGGGCTCTGGCATACTTGAGGGCATCACTTTGGCTCCCTTGCTGCACTAACTCCATAAATCGCACCTGATGAAGTTTCAGCTCAAGACTTGAACCATTTTCTTTCAGCTTTTCATGGTTTACAGTCACCCAGTTTAAGGCAGGTTGTAAATTTCTAGTGTGAAGAGCCTCCAGAATCTGGTACATCTCTAACAGCTGAGATCGTAGCAAATTAGCTTCTGGTGCACCTGTCTCTTTAATTAAACAGTCCCCAACATCAAACATGCCTTGGGAAAGGAGATGATCTGTGATTATCTTATTCATTGTCTGACCATCAAACTCAATCTTTCTGTTTGCCTTCGATATGTCAGGGTTTAGTGCTTTCTCAAGGAGCTTCTGAGTTTTGCTGAGATTTGTGTTTAGCTCTTTCTGTGAGCTCTCCAACTCCTTTTCTGGGCCAAATTCATCAAGCTTAGATTTCAGATCCTTCAAAATGGATTTAGGATCCACTGTGAGGGTAAGGTCTTGATCTGATTGCACTCTTAACAAAGCCCGCTCAAGTTCATGGTTAATTTTATCAACCACTTGAAGGCAATTTGAAGATGATAACTTTCGCTTCTTCACTACATGTTCAAAAGATCCTCTGAAAGTATTCAGCTCCATAATATAAATGCATATATACTAGGACCTGAAACCAAAAGAAAAATTCTGGGAAGTTGTAACAATTGATCGCATATCACAAAGGTAACACAGTAAGTCACTAACTTGGCAAGCAACCAGAGTGTTATGAAGAAAGTATATAGGGATTAAATGTACAGATTTATCTTCATGAAAGGTCAATAATGCAAAACAGTTATGCTATTTAAGGGAACTACCTAGTGCACACACAGCCAACTCAACTTCTAACTGCAACAAAACATCCATGGGGGTAGTCTATATAAAACACAATTAAATGCTTGACTGCAGCGCCTTTTCCCTGGTTCCTAAGGAGGTTCTTAAACCACAAACAACTTTGGGATCCTGCAGCGCAACACTTAAGGCAACATGATGGGATGCTTCCAAGCTTTTGGGTTCACTATCAGCACAAAAAGCACAATGGTATTTTTAACCTAGAAAACAATTCAAATCATTTCAATCTTTAGGACGTCCCATTCTGTTGCCACCATTTAGAAATACAAACAAGGACATAGAAGATTAGTACTACATAATGGATCCATCTAATCAGATTTGTATTAAAGGGCCATGCCTTTGAGATGAAGATAAGTCTTTGGTATGACCTGAGTGGATTTAAATTAATCACCTCAGGAAATAAAGGATACATCATACATATACTCAATTCCATGCAATTGAAACAACTGAAATAGTGCAGAGTGACTCTTTCATAACTCTCCATTCCTAATGTTTTATTAAAAGCAAGAGATTCATAAAGTACTCAGTTAATTGATCAGTCCGAAATTGCTTCTAAAACTTACTTGACTTAATTTTCTGTTTTCTTATACGTATTTGTAGGATTCCAATACCATTCAACTTTATCAAAAACTAAGGTGTACAAGAAGTGACAGTATCCTAAATACCCACCACTTCTACACTTGCAACTTAGTTAATTGTGTTCCCACTTCTACACTTGCAACTTAGTTAATTGTGTTCCCATTTCTACACTTGCAACTTAGTTGTGTTCCCACTTCTATACTTATGACTTAGTTGTGTTAACACCGTTGAACTTATAAGTTGTAACCCATTTTATGCAAACATATATTTCTTAAAACACTGCCATCATTATATAAACCCCCAAACTGATTGAGTGTTGATATTTACATCTTTAAACTGAACCGCCGGGCAGTATTTTTAGTTGAAAAGGTATTCATGGGCTCATGGCAATAGAAATCTCCAACTTCAACGCCACTACAAAGGAAAACAAATCAAATCACCAATTCAACAGAAAGGGATCCACAACGAAATTGCTGGCTATAGTTGCAATACCTACAAAGTAAAAAGCAAACAACTACAGTATCAGGAAAGGGGATGTCCAACATTCTACCTGGCCTTATGAACCGTGCTTTTACGTCCAATGTCATTGAATTATAAATCCCCTTATAATAGTTGACTGTAGTTCAAATTTCCAGGTAGTTTGACATCCTTCCTCCAACGAGCAAGATAAAAAGAATCCAGAGGTTCTATTACTAAAGGATCGCTCCTCCTTCCTCTCTCTCCCTCTCAAACCCTAGCCTCCATTAGTGAATTTTTTGAAGGAATCGATGGAAAGCCCCAATCTTTATTATTTTGTTAGTTTATTCCTTTAACTTTGTTTGTCTTTAGGTTATAATAATGCTTCCTCCTTGTGCGAGGACCTTTTCTCCCTTGAAAAACAGGGCTTTTCTTTTCCTTCAAAATTTGTTTCTTAGGTTATTTCGTAGATCTATGTGTATTAGGGAAGAATATTACTGGTTGAAGATCAAGAACGTCAAAATGAAGGTCAGATTTCAATTGCTAACATCAGGCATTAAAGATATTGAGTTATCGAAAGTCGATTATGGTTGGAATACTACCATATCAAAGAAGCGGTTCCGAAGCGTGCATACTAGTAAATTGGATGAAGAATTTCATATTGATGTTTTAGATCATATGTTATTTAGGGCTAATTATTGTGGTAGATGCCGTATGGCGTTATTAATGATAATTTACCTATTCCCTTCAAAGAAAAAAGGAGGTTCTATTACTGCATGTAAGAAACTGTAATTTGGGCATAATCATACGGCTTTCCAGCCAAAAGAAAACTGAGGATTCAAAGACAAAGCTTTCGTGTTTCTACACTCTAATCAGGTACTGAAAACATGAAATAAGTATATGACCCTGACAAAAAAGTGTAATACATGAGTTGATCCTCAACCAAGCTCTTTGATCAATGTAAATTAATCATTTTATATAGAGATAAACCAGTATCTCTCGAGACAACGAAAGAGTGGTAAAGAGTACTATATTGTTAACCCATCCCCCCCTCTCTTGCCCATTCAACATGACCAATGTCTCTCTTCATCTCCCGTTTATCTCTCCTGTAACACCTTATTCTCTAAGACCACCATCTCTTTCATATTATTTACATCACTTCCAGGGTCATCCCTCTAATCAGCCACTCCATTTAAATACCCACAATCTCTGGATCACCGCCAATATATGAAACTCCTGACCTCCGATAATCCTTGATTCCACCACATAGCTTCTATCTACCACCATGATACACACTCATTGCAAGATGTTGAGAATTTGAGATCCTTATTATGAACTCCCTATGTTGTCTACCACAATTTAGAGTTTGAAGGCACACGCTAATTGCTAATTTCCTATGGGTGGTTGAGGAATCAGTCGTTTTATTAGCAATATTTTGGGGATACAAAATTAATGCCAAGCGATAAAACTAATAATTTAAAAAACCGGTAAAGCTGTAATTTTTTTAAAAAAATTGTAGACCAACTGGAGTATTTAGAACTTTATGCATACGGATTTGAGACATACATCTACTATCCTTGCAATAAACGAATGTAAAAGTCCGAGGCATGAGCATGAAATTGAAAATATCGATACCTGACAGAATTAACAATAAAAATGTACATGAAATATCCCTTTTGTTTTTTTTATTGAAATTTCTATGATGAAATTAGAGCTTATTACCCGGAAATGATCATCAGTAAAATAATAATAATAATAAAAACGTCAATGATCATAGATTGTCCACCAAAAATCATACAAAAAGAAAACTAGTTGTAACTAGAGGAATTAATTCATACTAGAAATTAGGGTTCAATATTACAACATAAAATAGTTTCTTCGTCGGAAATCACCCAAAATATCATAAAGGTCGCTTAAAATTTGCATTTTATCACCAAAAGAAGAAAGAAAAACGAAACGAATAACAGATACGATGCAATTCATCTACGTTATAAACAAGATAATTTCATAAAAAAAATAAAAATCGTCGAATTTCTACTCCGTAATTCCAAAACCGTAGCAATTAAAATATCGATCAAATTGGAGAAATTATAGCAGAGTATACTACTTCATAAGAAATAAAAAAAGTGCGAAAACTAATCGAAATGATAAAATCAAGAAAAATAATCGAAGGAAGAGAATTGAGAAAAAATTACCCTGAAAATCAATGATTTGTTGCCGCCAGTTTGATGATCGGTCTCCCTCCTTCACTCTCGGAGCAATTGAGCCTTCTGTGTGAATATTTGAGGTAGTTGTTGACATCTTGTTGTTAACGTCCTTTACGGCGTCGTTTGCTTTATTACTTTTTTTTTTATTTGTAGGTCAAATTATAAAAATGCGGCTTTGCACAACTTTTACGGCTAGTTTAGGAATGAGAACCAGTATAGTACCCATAAACTAAATATTAGTTTGAATGGAAACTAAGCTATAGTTATTACTGAGTAATATTTATCATTAATAGAGTTTATAGATATTTAGATATTATTCTAATTTAAATTGATGTTGAGTGTCTAATTTAAATTTAGATATTTAGATATTTAGATATGTATTGGCTGTTCAGTGTCTAATTTTTTTTTCTAAAAGAAAAATTAAAACCACTTAGGTTTCGTATATAAAATTATTTCCACCCTTGGTTATCACCTGTGTAAAAAATAAAGTCATTTTCATCCATCATTTACTTGGATAATCATATCTACCTAATACTCGACACACCATCTACCCGTGTACCAAGCACTGAACACCACCAACACAAACTACTTTATTAAGCTAGAGATAACTCTGAGGCGGGGCGGGTACAAAGGATTGGTCCCTCCATAACCGTACATGTATGTCTTGTCTCAATCCCCGCCACCCACAATAGGTATAATACCTTCACACAAAAAAAAAAACAAAAAAAAAAAACGATAGGTATGATACACATACTCATCTCAAACTCAATCCAAATACCACCATCAGCTCGCGAGTAAAAGATAAAACTCATCCCCTCTTTATCATCCACCCGGAAATCCACACTCCCCCTCAAGCTGACCCTTAGGTCCGATAATATTTATATATTTTTTCGGTATGAGAGTTTTGAATTTTTAAACATTTTTCTAGAGTGTTTGGCAACTAAGTTGAATTGTTTGGTTAGGGTGATTGAGTAAGTAAACTAAATTATAAGATGTATATAGGTTAGTATTAAAAAATATTGATACACTCATAATCAATCAGAAAAAGGATAAGTGAGTCGATCAAGTTCAATTCAAAATTCATCGTTGCCCCATTACCCAAGGCGGAGGATAACCCCATTAACGCCGTCATATATACATTTTCTATACCTATAAACCACAAAACTTAATTATCTCCACTCCCGCCCACTTGGGCCGATGATGATGGTCAACCATGTTGGGGCTGATGCTAGGGGTCAACACTTTCCTCCATCCCCACGTTAGATAACTGAGTTACATATATATCAAATAGTTCATTATCGCAAGGATAGTATATAACTTGTGCTATTCACGGTTTATAAAATTTTAATATCAATTTAATTATGCCGTAATTTTAAATCTATCTACTTACGGAGTAATAGTGAAAATGCTTACATTAATAGACTAATAAACTACAAATATGAATATGGAATCTGAAATTTTATATAACAATCATATTTTCTTCATTTTCTTCTTTTTTAATGTCCAACGACAAAGAAATACAATTAGAGGGTGACACTTATCAGCTTCACATCAATGCACGGTTCGTAAAATTTTTGTATCAATCTACATTGAGTAAAAGTTTTGTAATTAAAATCAATCTACTTTAATGAGTAACAAGGGATATTACTATATTAATAGATTAATAAAGTTACAAAAGTAAATGCGGACTTTGAAATTTTCCTTAACACTCTCATTTTCTTCTTTTTTGAATACTAGTTGTTGGATCGTGCGCTAGCGCGCACGATCCCCCAAGGTATACAAAATTATTTTTGTAAAAATGTTACTTAAAAGCTAGGAACTTACAATTTATGGTAAATGCTAGAAATGATATGTTAAAGTTAGATGTTGGATTCCCCTCAAAAAAAAAAAAAAAAAAAGTTAGATGTTGGATTTACATGTAACAGGAAATAGAAACCATATGCGTTTTAATTGATAGTTCGAAGGTATAATATATAGGAAATTATACCCAAATAAAACAATACATTTTGTATCACAATGGAAGGGTGAAACCGTAAATGCTCTATTGTTAAGAATAAGACAAAATAAAACAAAGAAGGAAATGAGGGACATGCACGTAAATGCACTATTGGGTGAATAGTAATCAAAGTATGAAGCTTTATAAGTGTTAGGATCTAACAACAAATTAAAACAAACAACTTTTTTTCCCTACGCAATTTTGAGTTAATTGAATTAGTTTTCATAAATAGAAGATTCAAATATTCTTTTAGATATCAATAATCATATTCTGTCCCATTTCATGTCCTAAAAAACAAAGAAACTAATAATATAAAATGAAACTTAAAAAACTCTTCAAAATGTTTAATTTTCATTTAAAAGATTAAGAAACTGTTAAATAAAAGGATAATTATAAATTATAAATTGGAGAAAGAAAATATACAAAGTTATTAAACAATTTTTTTTTTCCAATAAGCATGTCCCAACCTTGATAAATCCTACTTTGAATTTTAAAAAGTTAAGTATTAGTTATACATATTCGCATTCAATATAAGACACATATTTTAAATAAACATTGACAATACGTACATATAATTAGTCATTAGTAATTATAAGTTAAATATTTCAATACATACTAAGAGATGTTAAAAATATTTTAAAAAAAATATGTTTTAGAAAACCTTGTTAAAATATTTTTATTTTTATTTTTATTTTAAACAGATTATTGTCATATTGTAAATATTGTGATGTTGAAGTAGATTCTTTAGTCAATGATCTTGATGTATACACCATATATTTCAACATGTTATCTTAGTAGTATATTTAAATTAAGAATTTTTTTTCCATAAGTATTTGTGATAACATATACGTGTGTAAGAAAGAGAGAGAATGAAACCAAAGAAAAAATGGTGTTTATGAACACCAAACGGAAAACCAATATCTTAATTAAATGGAGAGTTTGACATGTGACATATGGGGACTAAAAATATTGATTATCTTTTAAAAAAAAAATTGCAAAATGATTTCAATAACCTAAATTTGTTGTATTAAATAAATGTAGGTGGGTGTGGATGATGTAGGAGAGAGATGATATTTTTGGTATTTGATAAATGTTGTTAGTGTTGGGTTTGGTGTTAGGGAGAGAGAAAAGGTAAAATATTATATTTTATTACGTTGAAAACCAATATATTGGTGTTTGATAAACATGCTCTAACCTTGCATCAAAAAAATGCAAAATGTGATTTATGTGTAACCGTATACACAATGCTTATTGGCAATGACAGGTCTTGAACAGTTTTACGAGGGGGGCCAGTAGGAAAATTTTAAGAAATATACTATGTAATTATACAATTATACACAAATTTTAGGGACGGGGCCGTAACTAAAAATACGCTACAAAAGTTTTCGGCCGGGGGGCCAGGCCCACCCCACCACAAACTAAGATCCGCCCCTGCTTACTGGTGCATATAGTTCAGGTTTAGCGAACGTATCGTTCAGATTCAGATAACATATCGTTCATATCCAAAGAACATATAGTAAATAAAAATATAATTCAATGTCCAAATAACATATCATATAGTGTTCAACTTAATCTTTCTTCATGTTTATTAGATGTTTAATGAAGGTTTATCGTGGCCGGTGCACAATTAACACTATGCATCCGAGTGTATAATCTAAATTGCACCGTATGGAGTCCCTAATGAAGGCACTTAAGAACAAAAGGATTGAAAACTGCTTGGTTTCATGATTTGACCTTGTGTTTGTCTTGTTTTCGTCTCTAATTTTCCCATCTCTATCCCTTTTTTCGTTCTTCATTCCCTTTCTAGTATGTAGTCTCTGTAATCGCAACAACTCAACCACCTTACGAAATAGGTCACAATCACAGGCCGATTTAAATTCCCTCATTTTGTAATTTGTGTTAAGATGTCACGTAACTAATTAGGGGAAATTGACAACTTTGTACAATTAAAGACTTTAAATGACGAATTTGACAGGGGCACTTAAGGTAATAATACCCCATACAAGTATACAATTACGTTATTTTTGAAAAACACAACAAACGTAGTATGTGATTATTTCATAATAAGAAACAACCACACATTCACACTTCATATTTATACTACGTTACATATATAATAGATACTTCATTACTTCGTAAGTTCGTATACACCAACTCTTAATTAGTAAGATCTCTGCGTATATACTTTGAGAACATGAAAGAATGTAGGGTACGTGTCAAATATAAGTATAGCGCCTTAAGGTTTAATTAATTAAGTAATGTATGATTATTAATATGTCACAAAGATTTTTATATACGTGCCCATTTATAATAGGTGGGTAGTGATTTCAAATATTACGTTTACGTGTTAATTAAAGATGTTGGAATCGAAAATTAGTATATGGTTGGAACTTGGAAATAACTCAGAAGAACTGATCTTTGAAGTGCAAAATGAATTTATGCCACTGAAAATTTGGGTGATCTATAAACATCAACAATTAATTATAAGATTGTGACCTAGTGCTGCCAACTACTTCTACTTCTACTATTACGTGTTTTGTTGAGTCAAATAACTTCTTTTCCTCTTAAAGTTCGTTGCATATTCAAAATATAGACATCATTGGATAATCATGCATCATTTTCAAAATTTAATTGGATTGATATAGGTAACTTGTGATATATATATAATTGGTAGTAACGTAACGTGGTACCATATATACGTGATACGTCCATACATGCACACTCGTTGCACGCTAATACACGTAATATAAACTTAGCTTAAGTTGGCAAGATTAGAGTCGATACTAGATGAATCAACAATAATTATGCAGTAATATACTATTATGGAATAAGAAATGTTAGTTTAGTTTAGCTACTTTAACTTAAATGTATACTTAGTTAGTTTAGCTACTTTATCTTAAATGTATACTAAGGATATAGTATGTTAGTATTAAAAATGACTCTAGGTTGTGTATTCTAATAAAAACATGTTTTTCACTTATCTGAACTCAATTTAACTTATTTGATATTATGCTTGAACAAAATATACCACTTGGCACGTAATTCACTTACTACCAACTAGTAGACAATTGAACATGGCCTGACAATTAAATAAATGTTCATCGGTTTGATAGGATACGATCTGGTATTGAAAGATCTGCCTAATAATAATTAGAAAGAGGTCAATTGAGATTCAAGAATGCCTAACTAATTTAAAGGACAATAATAGGAGTGTATGTACAAGATGGGGTCATTAGAAGTTCAAAATTGTCTAAAACTAATTTGACCCGAATATAATCCGATAAAAGTAATAGTAATTAATAACCCGAATAAACTTGACGAGGCAATTAATTTGTATAGACAGACACGGACTTATATTAGCCCGTATAGTTAATAACATGTCGATATGACCCTACTCGATTAGATCCGACTCGACCTTAAATGAAGCTATAGACCCGATTTACCAGCTCGAAAGGATCATGAAAATCGTGAAAAGACAATAATAGTGGTACATGCTAAAATAAATGCGTATGAATACATTATATCCGTGGACCGTTTGCAGCCTCACCTGCTTTGCTTCACTTAACTCTTGCTCTATCACTTGCCCACTTGTCTTTTAAGGACTCGTGTGTTTTAAATATTGAACCCAAATCCCAACTAATTAACTTCAAAAAACAAACAAAAAAGGTGTCCATTTCTTAAAAATAGGTTGAGGTTTATGCAAGGAAAACAAAGATGGAGATGATTAAAATTGAAGCAATTTTGAGATTATGTGCCTTGTTGACACTCTTGTTGGCTGCTATTGTTATGATGACGGATAACCAAACCAAAACATTCTTTGGTTATTACAAAATGAGGGCCGATTATAAATTGGCTAAGATTTTGAAGTAAGTTTTCTTCCTTTTACTTTAGTATTCTTTGATCTTAGTTGCGAAATTCTCTCTGTTTCATAAGTACGTGTACATCAGCATGATTTTGAGATTGAACTTTGAAGAATTCTAATATGATTTTTAAAACTCAAAAGCATTAGCGTAGTTAGAGTAAAAATCTCGAAATTATGCATTTATAGTACATATTGTGCACACTTTATTTTGAAATGGAGAGAGTACGTTTATGTAGGATAGATCGGCGAGCACAGTAGTTCTAAACAAGTTTAATTTGATTTTGGTTGATTAGAGTATCGGTGTACGTGTATTTGATTGGAGCCGGGTACACCTTACTTCAACTAGTTCGATGTATGGCCTTCATGACTAAGTATGAGGGAGATAAATTAAGCTGCTCAAGCCATATTCTTAAATGGTTTTATTTCTCTCTTGATCAGGTATGTACGTACCTACTACGTTGCAACTATATATCCCTATGCTTCTTATTTCGTATCTTCATATGTTGTTCGATTTACAACTACTACATAGTAACTTTATTTGCTTCCCTTTTGTTCCTAGGTAGGTACACCGTAATTGTTTTTGTGTATTTACAAGGAACAGATGTAAAAGTTATACATGATTAAATATTTAAATTAGTATCTTGAATCTTGACTATCATAATTTAGTCACTTATTTCAGCAAATTTTAAGAATTTTTTCAACTTAAATTAGCCACCAATATATTGCATCTAATTAACTTGTCGATTTTCGCTTGCATATAAAGCCATAATTTGATCAGTCGGTTTAATTATTGCTTTCTGATAATGACAAAAACACTGATTCCCGAGTCCGGATCCTCTAGAGTTTTAATAAAACTTTACAAGGTAGAGTTGTATCTAAACCATACATTTTATAATCAACGGATCATATTGATGAGAAGAAACAGGGGCAATTTTGGAAAGATAATATATAAACCATTGATTTTTAATTCAATGTTTGAGATGCTCAAACTCTACCTTGTAGAGTTATTTTAAAACTCTAGAGGATCCAAAACCCTAATTCCCATTTCTAATTAATTTAAATAAATAATGGTCAAACAATTAATTTTTTGTAGGTAGAGTTATTTAAAAGATACTTCTCTGATTTTATGGAAAGACCGATTTAGGTCCTATTTTGTTCACCCTGTTTCCAATTATTTTAGAAAAAATAAGTTCGGACAAAACGAATTTTGGAAAAACAAGGGTTATCCAAGTACAAATTTTAACTAGAACAAATTTTGAAGTTCAATTGAGTTTACGGAGTAGATAAATTTAGGAAAAACAAGTGAAAATCAAGTTAATAAAACACATCCTTAATTATTAAAATCAAGCCGTTTTTCATTTTAATCATTTTATGAACATCTCCGCATTTAGAGTATTTCCTTTCTTGGTAGATTATAGTGCAATTTAGATTATACACTCAGCCACTCGGGTGCACCCTAATGAACATTCATTTAACACCTAATGAACACAGAGAATGATTTCAATGTACATGTACAAGTGGAATACTTGAACTATATGTTAATTTACTACATGTTCTTTGGGTATAAACAATATGTTTTAGCTTTATATTTGAACTAAATGCTCATTTAAAAACATGGTGCACAATAAGCATTATGCACCTAAATACCTAATGAACATAGAGAATAATTTCAATGTACATGTACCCTAAATACATGAGCATTATCACTCATTCAAAAGGATGGCGTCATGTAGTCCGACTGGGTTTTCTTTTATTTTATTTTTTAAAAAAAAATAGAGAATAATTTCAATGTACATGTACAAGTACAAGTGAAATATTTAAACTATACTCCCTCCGTCCCTTAATACTTGCACCGTTTTAACTAGACACGCTTTCCGATGCACAACTTTGACCACCAATATCTTTAACTACATATTATAAAAATTTATAAAAATATTAATACTTTGAAAATATATATAAAGATGAAGCCAACAATATATTATATACTAACATTTGTTTTCATATGCTAGAAATAAAATAGGGTCAAAGTGAATTATGTGAATAGTGTAAAAAGTCAAAACAGTGCGAGTATTAAGGGACAGAAGGAGTATGTTTTTTGGATTTGAACAGTATGTTTATTTACTATGGGTTCTTTGGATATAAACAATATGTTCATTATATTTGAACTAAATGTTCATTTAAAAACATGGTGCACCATAAGCATTCTGCACCCAGGAAAATAAACCACATTTTAAGATAATGGACATTTCACGACATAATTAGAGCTGACTTCTTTTCCCGTGGGGTTGTGTGGTAGCTACCAACTATAGTGACTCGTGATTGAGGCAGCCCCCAGTCCCCACTATACCCCCCGAACACACCCATCTATCCACACGTCCCCAGTCCAATCATAAAAGATTTTACTGTGGATGCCAATTAGTTTAGTTGGTAAAATCTTGAGGGGTTAGTACCTAAAACTGGGATTGAATCCCGTCAATATCTTTTGTCTCCTTGCCTTTTAGGACTCATAAAAGATTTTACTCACTCTTCGTTTAGGATGTTACATATGAAGCCATGTTTACTTTTAACAAACATTGTTTACCAGAATCACCACCTTATCTATCACCCTTCCATGCATTGCACGGTACATTAATTATATTATGTATCGATGAATTGAAACAATGTAGTAATGGACATTCGATGTATGCTGAATATATATATATTTGACCGTACGTATTGTTGTTTAATTAGGTGGCAGCATACGTTGTTTTCGCAATAGTATGTGCAACACTTGAAATATCATTCCTGGTATTAACCGGTTCAAAGGATCTTCAATGGATGAAACTATGCAGCAAATATGTGAGGTTCTGCGTTCAAATTGGTGGTTCCATAGCTTGTGGTGGCGTTGCATCCATCTTATTAGCCGTCATTTCGGCCATTTCCACCTTTAATTTGTTCAGATGGTATTCTCCAAACTTCTTGTGCTTAAAACCCAAGAAGATTGGTATCGCAGCCACTACCAGCTAGCTAGCTATATATATATGCATGACTCATCATGCCATTATTAGTTGTTTGCTAGGTAGTACTCCGTACTAGTATAATATACGAACAAGATTTTTAATGTACAATACTTTTATCATTTTATCTCCTAGTATAAATCACTTTAAATTAGTATTGTATTAAGGATTTTCAAACACAGACAATGTAATGTACGTGTACTCCTTTATTTACACAAATCAAGTGTACATAAAGTATAACTTGTGTTAGGTGTTGGTTCAGTAGAATCCCTTCTTCTTACTAATTTTTTTTTAAAAAAAGTGTACATAAAGTAAATATTGTATTGTACGTGCTACAAAGACTCCGTGTTATACACTGATCCGGTCAGGACGTGTAGCATAATTGAGTTGAAAATTAGCTTTTAAAGTTTTAAACATTACACCTTAAATTCCAATATCCGAAATGATGATTTAGGTTGATCTTATATGAGAAACTAATCTGATTTTTATTTCTTCATCAATAAAAAAAGTACCTTCATATGTATAATAATTTCTAATATTTTTTCCGTATATTATACCGAAAAATGTTAGTCTAGCTCCGACTGCCAAGAAGAAGTCACGTAAGAAATTCACTTACTAATGTCACGAAAAAATGATTCTGCGACTGATGTATACAAGGCGAGTAACACGACTGCACGAGTTGCTTATACAACAACAACAACAACAACAACAACAACAACGTTTTAATTCAAAAATAATTTTGAGTCGGGTAACATAAACCGTATAAGCTATCACAAGTTGCTCAGGTAAACGAGAAAATAAAAAAATCTTGAATTATATCAGATTTTTTTTTGAAGGGCCATCCAGACTGTACTTCCATGTTCCAACGGCCAAAGCCCAACCCAATGATATTGGGAAATCAGCCTATTTTGAGCTAAACAGATAAGGAAGGAAAGTTAAAACATATTATTCCCTAACAAATTAATTCAATTTTGTGGAAAAAGTCGAAGAAAATGGGCTTGAATATTATCAGAACAACCACACCTTTCGCTTCATCCGTCACCACCTCCACCACTAAATTACTGATTCCCAAGTTTCATTCCGAAAACTATACTTCTTTCCTTAATAATCCCGCAAATTATTCCATTCCCATTTGCTTAAACACATCAAAGTTTAGATCTTTGGTATCAAAACCCAGAATTTACCCTATTTTTTCAACTGAGTTTGGTGGGAAATTGAATCAGAAAAGCTTGAGGTTTTCAACAATGGCTGCAGCTCCCGGTTCAGTGCAAAAACCAGAGGAGGAATGGCGCGCTATTCTCTCTCCTGAGCAGTTTCGTATTCTCAGAGGGAAAGGAACTGAGTATGTCCCTCTTATTTTTTCATCATTGCAATTCAATTTGGTTCTCTTTTTAGTTTCTGTGTTCTTGTTGTTCTTAGTTGTTCATAATTCATATGTTAGGGCTTTGATTATGAATTAATCAAACATGGGTATCGATATTTTAGCTCTTAATTTGCCAGAAAATTACGATTACGATTAATGGTTAATGAATGAATGTTTCATGGAAATTGACGGGAAATTGATTATGTTTTTATGATGTGAGGGACTTGGTATACTATGTTATGAATTACAGAGGTTTAATCTGATTGAAATGATTGATCAAACCAAGTTTCCAAGAAGTATTTTTCTCAAAATTGAGTTACGATTCTATATTGGGGTGGTAAAAACCCTTCCTCAAAGTGAGGGAAGAAAGAATGACGATTATAAGTTTATAACCTACATGAACTAGGAGAGTTGTAACAGATGTTGGAGCATATGACATGGTTTTCCCTTACTGACCTTGGCAATTCACCCCTCCTATACTCTGAGACGGTGCGAGCTTGCCAAAGCGCACAACTAGCTTATACAACTTTTATCTTCTGTTTAGATTTTGTTTACTTTGATCTCCAAAAAATTCTATATGCCTTCGTAGTGAACATCCTTGCATTTGAGTCCAAGTCGTGTTTATGGAGTAATATGATGCCGATCAATTGCAATGTAACCGAATGGGTAGTATTTGCCCCAAATATGTACTCCAGTACGCCAACTTAAGGACATAATTTCAGTCAACTTACTGTCGTGCAACTGACTCTTCAATACAAGGTGAGTCATCATGTTTTTGGGTGTGTACGACAGTTCCAATCAAAGTGTTAAGCCTGAAATTTCAGTTTACGTTGCCAAGTATTTCAGAAAATCATTACTCACAGAAATCTATGGTTGATATGGACTCTCAAATGAATTGCTGTAGATTGGTCGACTGGTCATGGATACAACTTTCCATTTATAGCTTGCTTGAAAACTCAGCTGAAATCAAGATTGCTCTCATCCGTCATGTTTAAGTCTAATTCATCAGTCAAATATGCATGTGAAAAGAGATTCTATATATAAGTGTGGTTAGTTGTAGAATGTGAACTTGTGAAGTCTTCCATTCTTCTGTCTACTTCAGAACTATCATGGTCATTTGAATATTGTTGTACTAGCATTGTCTCTGCTTTGTTGCACTCATATGTATCTTTTATCAAATATTTAAAGACTAAGCTACAAGTCTCTGGAGGAATCATTGTATAATCTGGTGGGTATATAGATATTCAGCCAGAATACTGAAACTGATTCTGTAAGACTTAAAAGACCAGCGTCTGAGATTCTTGAGACATCGTTAGAGAAAGCAAATGGGATCAGAGCTGTCAGTGAGGTGTACCTTGTACATAATTAGACATGATGCACCACTTGACTTGACATAACAAAAGTAAATACAAGCATATAAATGGCTTGCTAAAGTTCCAAGTTCAACTCATGTAACCCGGTGCTGTTGTCAGTTTATGTAGCATATTTTGACTCTTCGGATGGAAGAGGCCGAGTTATCTCTTTACAGTCTTGAATGTGGGGATAATATCAAATCATTTAAGTATAAACATTTTAGGGTTTTTTACGCTTACCGATTTTCTGTTGCATGATTTTAGATCCTTTTCTTGTATACAATGTTGTTTGTTTAGCATCTCTAATGAAGTATGTTCATTGACATGTTTTCTGCAGATACCCTGGAACAGGGGAATACAACAAAGTGTTTGAGGAAGGAATCTACAGCTGTGCAGGATGTGGAACTCCTCTCTATAAATCAACAACCAAATTTGACTCTGGTTGTGGTTGGCCAGCTTTCTATGAGGGACTTCCTGGAGCCATAAATCGCACTGTAAGTATCTTTCGATGCCCTTAAGTTCTTACCATGGACTAGTAATTTGCAATTGCACTAAAAAATTGTCAAAATCAATCAATCTAACAAGGCTTATGAGTTGACAAATGGCTATGACATGCAGGCTGACCCTGATGGTAGAAGGGTTGAGATTACATGTGCAGCATGCGGCGGACATCTTGGTCATGTCTTTAAAGGTGAAAAATTTCCGACACCCACAGATGAGCGTCACTGTGTTAACAGCGTCTCGCTCAAGTTTGCTCCAGCAAATTCTGATGCTCCTCAATGATTGACTGATATGTCCTTTTATCAGGTCTTTAATAAATGTACTTTTTAGTATTCCGTATTGTCCTTTGATTTTGCCATGAATCATTGTGTTGATGAAGCTGGCTCATATTATGTATATTCTGGTTTCCCAACTTCATGTGACCCAGTGAATGGTTAACGACATCGATTTTGTTATGTGGTATGATCTCTGTGTGAATCACTCTGACTTTGAGGATGACTGTTACTTATGTGTGATCACACTCCAATTAGTAACCAGTTCTTTTTTGGGTTAACTGTCCGAATTTTCTCTGTTTAAAAATCAAAACAGTGTGGGTCGATCTCGCTCTTGAATGAATCTGCAATCTTTATACGTAGTATATGAAGTGTTCTATTGTGTAAACAATAGCAACATTGTCTTAAAGTTCTTGGGCAAAATAAATGTATACAGAATTATAGAGAGCAAATGTCTCCAAGAGGTATGGTAACAAATTACTGTAAAAAAAATATTAAAAATTGCAGAGTACCCTCTGTATAGCTACACATTTTTTTTATTTTTGTGAAGGTAAGATGAAGGACCCTACTGTACTGGAACTTCGCCCATGTATTTCCAGCCAGCTTTGCAGATCAGACTCTTGGAAGTGAGAGGGGTTATAGGGGGAAATCCTCACTTCCAAAGAGTCTCCAGTGGGATTATAATGCTAAGTCTTTACCACTAAGTAGGCTGTACATGCGCCGCAAGATTATAAAGTAGATTATCTACAAAGACCTCTATATAGGAACTTTTTTACAGGTTAATTACACTGATTGAATTACCAAAACCGCCTTATTTACGTGAGGAAGTCTAATTTGATACGAGTAACAATTATCAATGAATCACGCTAACTGAATGAGGTATTCGGATTCCGCAGTTGTTTTACTGTTCATGTGCGAGTAACTAATCATTAACTGCTGTTAACTTATTAGTGTTTCTCTGCTGCATGTAATTAGATTGGTTTAAAAATTACTGCTTTACGGCATGTGGGGAATAATGTTGAAGATGATTTAGTTGTTGAGGATGAATTTAGAGCATCTAAAAGGATAACAAGATTTCAATAGTGACACGTAGGACGGTAGGACCTCCCATTTGAACAAAAATCCAATCTTTGGTTGCAGTGAAACCTGGAAAATGTACGCTTCTCCACATAATTTCTGGGCACAGACTGTCCACCGTGGATGCTCCATTGCATCCACAAACAATTTCTCTCTCCTCCCAAAAATAATCACAAACTACAGTTGCTTACTACCTGGGGAATTTCAAACAAATTTACTGCTAATTATGAACAATATGAGTTAATCATATTGCATTTCTGCTCCTCATATTGGAAATATGGCGGATTCTATGGTCTTTTCCCATTGCTTCAAGGTATAAATTGTCTCACTTTTCACAATTCTTGGACCCTTCTTTTGGTTTACCGTTGAATTGGGTTGAGAATTTAGTTCACTATATGGATGAATTGGCCAATTGGGTTATGTTAATAATACTTCCTCCGTTTTAAAATAGTGGCATCCGTATGCCGTTGCCATTTGTTTCATATGGGACAGAACAATAAATGTTTAGAATGGAGAAGTACCTTGGTCTTTACTATTACGCCAATACTTTATTTGCCATGTATTGTGAATTTTAATTCAATTGTTAGTTTCTGGGAAGTTTTGAACATTGCATTTTGAATTTGGTTCAATGAACCAAGCTACTGTATTTCAATTCTATGGAAATTCTGCCTACAGTTGGCCAATTTTGGATAGTGGGATCTGTTTGACTACCAAAGACAGTGACTTTTTTGAAAGAGCTTGAGTTTGGATAGCAAGAAAAGCTTTCTAATATGTTAAACATGCAGATATAGAGGAATGATAATACATGTTGTTTGACACCCAAAAACTTGAGGTATACCTTCCATCTAGAGGCTCAATGAACCGATATTCCATTTAAGGGAGCATACATTATATATATAGACAGGGTTGTGTCATTGATTCTGAACTTCCTGTAAATGAAATACAAGAGGAAGAACTTTTTGTGTGTTGATGAAAATTTAACGCTGACCTTCTTTTAGCGTATCATTGACATTGTTTGATAGTCTATCAAAATATGGTATAAGGGTAATAATAGACTGCCCTTACAAGATGATTATGTGTTTGAGTGTGAACCAGTATTTTTGACTAATGTGTTTTCTGGTAAACTTGCAGGGTTCTGAAGTTACATATAGGAAGATTGTCAATAAAACCTCTTATGTTGAAAACTCAAGTTTTCGAAGGTATTCTTTTCATTTATTATCTTCCAGGGATCGCCTGGTCCAACTGCCTTCATGCAGAAGCCCTCCAAGGTTGCAAGAATCCTATATTACAAGGAGTGGATTGGAGAAATTATCAACACCGGTTCCAGCATTTTTTAGTCATAGAAAATTATTCTTTTCAGGCTCTAGTTCAGATGACAGTAAAAGATTTCAGTCGCATGCTGTGGTTGATGTTGCCAGTGCTGTTGATGTCATTAATGACTTGGGGTTGGATACCTTAACATTCTTGGTGGTTACTGTCGTCATTGTCCCTGTGTTCAGAACTATAAGGGCTAGCCCTGTAAGGAACTTTAATACCTTCTCATTCTCTTACTTGAATGTCTGTTGTGCCTACTATTGTTTCATACATTATTTCTGTGGCATGCCATTAAAAGGGTCATACTTTATTTAGATTAATAACACTTCAGAGATGAAAAATACTGGCATATACGAGTAGATGTTTTCCCTTGTCCTATGCATTATGATTTTTTTGATGTCAATGCAACAGGTGATAAACGTACTATTGATTCATGCAGCTGACCCCAAGGCTTTGGCATTGTTGTTGTTGTTATTGTTCAATTAAGCAATAGTCCAGTGCCATCTTCGAGGTCCCTCTCAACGCTGAGAGTTAATCTATCCAGGCTTAGCTTTATCAGTTGGCAATTCTGATTCAGTAACCACTAAAAATGTGTCTAGTTAAGTTAGCCACCTTTCTTTCCCATTCATGTCTAAGTTAAGTCCTGAATGATCTGCAACTTTGTACAGTGATGTTTTTGTTTAGAGACTGAATTTATTAGGGGCATCTTAAGTATCTAGATGCACCGTTCCAAACACCCAGTTCGTGGTTTGCATCATTGCATGACTTGTAAATATGTAAAAAATCCGCAATAGCTATTTCTTTTACATGAGCCCCTGTCAGTTGTAGATTTTTGCTTTTAGAATGCTTAAATCATGTTTTCTCAATGCAGATACTTGGTTTCTTCTTTGCTGGCGTTATTCTAAATCAATTTGGGCTCATTAGAAATCTTACTGATGTTAAGGTTCTCTCAGAGTGGGGTATCCTTTTCCTGGTAAGTTTTTTTTTTCTCTGCTTAAATGCTCTAATGTTTATAGCTACAAATTTATCTGTTGTAAGGATGCTGCTTTAAATAACAAAAAGAGTATGTGTCATGTAACAATTGTCTATTATTTTGGTTTGTGTCTTCCAAAAATAAAACAATTATTAGTTATTTCAGTGTAGCAGTGTGCCTATGTCAAACCATACCAAGTTGATGCAGAATGTTTCTGAATATTTATTTTCTTAAGACAGGTATTTTTATGATGTAATTACAAATAAAGAAAAGAATTGGAAGCACCAAAATGGATGTTGGATAATCCATGTATATAGGCATGATGTGCTTGTTACATTCTGGTGTTATGTTTGATAATCTTTCTTTTCTGAGCTTCTTATACCTTGCTCAGTAGGAATGATATATTCTGAAAAGTAATTGCTGGGTGAATTTTGCTTGCACTTACAGCATGAAACTGGGAAATATAATTCCTCCGCCCTTTTTCTGACTCAGTTGTTGTAGAGTGTTGACTGTTGAGTGTAGATATGTAGTTTAAGAAAATTTTGAAAAATGTGAGTGGGTGTAAGGCCGGAAAAAGTAAGACAGTAAGTGAAAAGGTGTAAATGTTGTGGTTAAAATAGTGAAGGGGATACGCCCAAAATGAAATAAAGGAAAAGTGCGTAAAAAAGAAGCAACCTTAAACGGAAAGTGAGAAGAACAAAAATAAAATAAAATAGGAGGTAGTAGTAAAAGCCAACCTTTTCTCTTTTTCATCTTCTTTTCTTATAGCTATTGTGATTATTAGATGTTACTTCAAATTTCTTCTTAGCTTCAAAAGAAGCATGCTGCTCCCTTTAAATAACTATTTTAATTTTGAAACTTCCATATTGCCTGTATATGATTCACGATTATTTTTTGTTGTCAGCTTTTTGAGATGGGTTTAGAGCTTTCACTTGCGCGTTTGAAGGCCCTTGCTATATTCGCTTTTGGTATTGGATTGCCTCAGGTACATTGGCGTTTTTATAAAAGTTAATTTGGGTGGATATCATCATTTTCTATTGTGAAGAATGAGTATCAAGTCTCCACTTCTTTTGTACGACAGCATTTTGATTTTTGAACTTCATTGACATAGATAGGATTTTCAAACTTAATTAAAAAAAAATTGATTCTATACATAAAAGGACATAGTTTCTTGTTGATTTTCACTATTTTCCTATTTATAATGATGAGATTGGTTTAAAGAATCCTTCTGTTTTATTTTTTTTTCATTTTTTGCATCTATTTTAGGTTCTGTTGTCCACACTTGCTTTCACAGCATTTGAGCTTCCTCCAAATGAGGCAATCGGTACAAAACTTCTGATGTTTTTGTTTCATTCACGACCCGATTTGGTACGTAATTTTTTCTCTTAAGTTTTCCACTGGGCTCATTCTTTGATACTTTGATTTTCATTTGGTATGCCAACTGTCAAGTGTCAACTATATGCAGCTTGTAATTGAAAGATTTTGACTGATTTATCATTAGTTGACATAATGGTTCCATAAATGTCTAAAGTTTTTTTTTTTCTCATCCGAGTATTTCTTGGTGTGGATCTTATCCATCTTTGTACTGTTTCTTTGGTGGGAATCACTTTAAAGATAACATAGTGCATGTTTAAAGATGCAGAGAATTCTACTTCCGTTGAAGATTGAACTTGTTATACTACCTATTATTCTTATTGCTGAAGTACTTCTGTATTCTTTGAGTCAATCACAGGTTAATATCAGGAGTATTGACGAGGCCATAGTCATAGGTGCTGCCCTATCATTGTCATCTTCCGCCTTTGTCTTACAGGTATTTGGCAACCATACACTACAACTTTCTTGGGCGCAAGTGGATCGCTCCTTAGTTATTACCCCTTTTGTTTGTAACTAGCTTTTGGTTCTACGCAATTAACATAACATCATGCAGTTGGCTAATTCTATAATGATGTTAATAAGGACTTATACTACTATTTAGGCCCTGTTATCTTCACCTAGTCTGATTCTTCTAGTTTCTTGTTTGGTCTGAATTTTTCTGGGCTGGTCTGATCGTCTGGTTGGAATATTATTTGTGAATAAGGTGAAGAGAACATAGCCTTACTCTCTATTGGTTGCTAAGTATCACTATACACTAGGTCACTTACAGAAAGTTGGATGCGGATTAGAGTTCCATAATCAAGTGAAATTTGAAAACTTAAAACTCAATTCTACAGTCACAGAAAGAGAAGGGGGATAAAAGGGAAATGAAGAAAGGAATTGGCACAAAAGATGATACAATTTGACTTGGACGCTTATTTTGCACCTAATCATATACCAAGTGAAATTTTATATGAAGTCCTGACTTGTATGATTTGACTTGTCTTTTAGCTTCTTGCTGAGAAGGGTGAGCTTCCAACAAGATTTGGCTCGGCTACTTTGGGAATTCTTCTGCTGCAGGTTTAATACTAATATCTCCATATTAGTAGATTTCTGATCAATAAATCTTAAAATTATCGTGATCATTCTCTCATGGATTTAGAATTTAAATTGATTCCATGTTTATGAGATCCTTCCTTGCAATTCTCTGTAATGGGTGGTATTTTTTTTGAAAGTGGAACTCTAAGCAGGCTAGTAACCCTGTTTCTTGAAATTGTGATCTTATGCAGGATATAGCAGTGGTCCCTCTACTGGTGATACTCCCGGTGCTAGAAAGCCAGGTAGACTATACACTTCAATCTTCAATATTGCACCAACTTTGTAATAACTATCACATTCTTTTGGTTGGAGCTGTTCATGCTGGTCTTATTCCATCTTCTTTGTTTCCTCTTCTGTTCCTCTGTCCCCTTATGCTATGAATGAGTGGAACCTCCCACTGGTTTATCAGTATTTTCTTTTGATTAGAATATGCTGCCAATCTGAGATTGTATGGTACGTACTAACACGTTTTTGGTGTTCTCTGTAGAATTTAGGAGAACAAAGCATATTGCCAACGCTTGTCAAAGAAAGTCTGAAAGCTTTACTTGGGCTTGGATTGCTCTCCCTTGGAGGGAAATTAGTCCTGAGGCGAATCTTTGAGGTAGATTTGAAATAGTTTATCTAAGCACCTAAGTAGTTGTACTATGTACTTTAAAATTAAAGTTTGACATACTATTAGGTTGTTACAGAAACAAGGAGCTCAGAAGCTTTTATTGCTCTCTGCTTGCTTACAGTTGCTGGGACTTCACTTGTTACACAAAAGCTTGGCTTCAGTGACACGGTTCTAATTCCTATCTTTTTACATAGGAATTTTAAAATAATTGACTACATTTTGTTTGACTCATTTTTTTCTTGAATGCTTGCATGTGTGGCTCTCTAGCTCGGAGCATTTTTGGCTGGTGCCATACTGGCAGAAACAAATTTCCGGACACAAATAGAAGCTGATATAAGGCCATTTAGGGGTTTACTTCTTGGGTTGTTCTTTGTCACTACAGGAACTTCTATTGATACGCAGGTACTCCCCAATTCCTAGTTGTAGTAGTGGCTTCTTTGAGCTCTTAATCAAGTTGCTTTAACCATAGAATCTTTGATATTTCTTGTTAAGGATTGTTTTCTCATTCGAGCCCCTCTCCCTCTCTTTGTTGCTCCCTTCCTGCATCCCTCTTGCTGATTTTATGTTTTTGGTCTTGCTCTGCAGCTACTTTTACGGGAATGGCCAAATGTTCTCGCGCTCCTAAGTGGGCTGATTGCTATTAAGACAATGATAATAACATTTTTAGGTCCTAGAGTTGGACTAACCTTGCGTGAAAGCGTAAGAATAGGATTCCTTTTGTCCCAAGGAGGTGAATTTGCATTTGTGGTTTTCTCTCTTGCAAATAGGCAAGTCTATGCTATACTGCACTGTAACTCACTGGTTATGTTATATTTTCCTACTTTCTGTTTTCTGATGAGATTTCCTTTAATCAGGCTTGGAGTATTACCGCTTGAGCTCAACAAACTACTCATAATTGTTGTTGTGCTGTCAATGTCACTGACGCCTTTCCTAAACGAACTTGGACGGCGAGCTGCTGATTTTGTTGGTGAAAATTTTGAAGCAGATATCGTAAGTATTTGTTAGTTGATATAAGAAGCTGCTTGGTATTTCTGTTACAAATACAAAAGAAAAGAGAGGAGGAATGAAAAACAGCCTTGTCTCGCCACAATAAAGCCTCGATGTTTTATTTTTTATTTCTCCTTGTGTATGTTTATTCTGGGATTATTGCGACTTTGTGAAGCATTGTCTAACTTAAACGGACAGATAGCTGCAGAGAACTTGAACTATGACGCTAGTGAACCAGTGGTTATTCTTGGATTTGGACAAATGGGTCAGGTAGCGTACGTTCCATCAAATCATCAAATAGAATTAGCAAGTTGTAGCAAACAAAATTAGAACTTTAATTGATTGCTTTATGACTGCAACTACAGGTCCTTGCAAACCTTTTGTCAGCACCATTGGCATCAGGTTCAAATGGTGAAGCTGCGGGTTGGCCATATGTTGCTTTTGATCTTGATCCTACCGTTGTCAAGGTTGGTTTGTACTCTTAACTATTGCTGTTATTCTGAATTTATATAACATATTAAATCCGTGGGAAATGTTTTCCTCTTTTTTTTGTTAACAGTCAGCAAAGAAGCTAGGGTTCCCAGTGTTATTCGGTGATGGATCAAGACCGACAGTATTACAGTCTGCTGGCATATCTTCTCCTAAAGCTGTGTTAGTCATGTACCCTGATAAGAACAAGACAATGGAAGCGGTTAAAAGCATTCGGCTCACCTTTCCGTCGGTAATTAGTTACTCAATCATTCATTATCCTAGCATACAAATGTTGATCTGACAAACATTTAAACAGGACAGGTCCCAATATATGCGTTAGCTCAAGATCTTAAGCATCTATTGGAATTGAAAAGATCAGGTGCAAATGATGCAATCATTGAGAATGCAGAGGTAACCCATCTGTGTTATGGCAATTAAGTTATCCAACTTATTTGGTTCGCTAGCTAGAAATAAATATTGAAGTTGTTGGCTGTGTTTACATGAACAGACAAGCCTACAGCTCGGATCTAAGCTTCTTAAAGGATTTGGTGTAATGTCAGATGATGTAGATTTCCTGAGTCAGCTTGTTCGAAACTCAATGGAGATCAAAGCTCAAGATGCAGCTGATAATACAGATGATCAAGAAGTCACTGTTATGAAGCCTCAGCAGGTACACCCTTTTAAACATCACGCCGTCCATTACTATAATTTTCTTCTTCTATTTTGTCTTTCTCAATCAATCCTTTAATTTTATATTCTTTTTGGCTCGAAAAAGTTTCGAGTTACAGATATGATCACTTCGAAAACAGTGGAAGCTGTAGCTGCAGCTGTTGAGACTGAGGATAGCTTCTCGGAATCAGGTCAGCTGAGTGAAGATGAGGCTTCAGCTGATACTCTTTCCTGCAAGTCCCCAAATGACAGGATGTGAAATTCTGACGATTTTTTTTTTGTACATGATGTATTTTTCTGTGATTAATGTGGTGTATCCCTATTATTACTCTTACTACAGTTATTGTCACACACTAATTTCTCCGGAAAATGATTTTATGACGAGTTTGTTTTTGTGACCTTTGAATGTAAATAATGAGAATCTCGTATAGTTTTGTCCTAAAATTTCCGTTTAGGCAGTAATTAAGAAAGACGAAAAAGCGTTAATTGGCAAAATATGAAGTAAAACACACATGGCTTAAAGTTGGGTGAAAATCAATTACTGACTATCACAAGGCACAACTGCACAACTGTACTGAAAGCAATTGAAGCTAACTAGCTTTCGAGAGAGGGTGTATTAGTATCAAATACTGACTAATAAATGGAACTACAACCTACAGATCGATGACCTACCAAAGTCATATCATACTCCCTCCGTCTCAAAATTATTGTCCTGTTTTCTAATTCGGGTGTTCCAAAATTATAGTCTTGTTTCTAATTTTGGCTACTAAGATCCCCACTTTCTCATGTACTATATTAATTAAAAATAAATTGAAAACCTTACCCATATACTATATTCCACTTTTCTATGTACTATATTCCCTTTCACATGTACTTTATTTCACTTTTCCATACAACTCAATCATCATTTGTACTTTACTCCACCTTTTCATGTACTATATTCCACTTTTCTTAAAATCCGTATTTTTTATCAAATAGGACGATAATTATGGGACGAAAAGAGTATATTCTAATAAAAACATATACTTTTATGATCTACCACTCTCAGAAGTCAGGAGTATAAATCTACACTAACACTAGAAACTAGAAAGTGAGAGGAAACCTGCAACCCACTTTACAGTACATGAATATGCTCCTTTTTATCCTGGGAATTTACTCTTTATAAGATGGTTAACAAAGGAGGACAAATTATTCACTACAATAATAAATAAATAAATTGTACTAGTTGGATCTCCTATAATTTGAGTGGTTTCAATTATGAGGAAATCCATTTTCAATTAACAAAAACAATCATGGGAAATGGCTCAATCGTGAAAGTAATGACTTAGAGGTGATAATAAGATCGTTTGGATCAAGTTTGGTGTAACTAATACGTGTGTGTGACGAGTGCTCTTTATTAATGTACTAGTCTTATATGCATGCGATGCGTGCAAAATTATATAAATTCTAAAAATGGGGTGAGTGATTGTCTTTATCGTCTTTGTTTATCCCACCATTTCGACCTTCGATTTATAGTATTTTGATCTTTATTTTCGTCATTATAACTCTAAAACTACACATATTAGTCTATTAATATTATTGTAACTTTTTTAAATTAAATATTATCATAACATTACCTTATTCACTTTTTTATGAGAAGCATGTTTAATTAATGTGGCACAAATCACCATTATCAAAATTTTATTTTTAAAAGTGTAGATGATGTTTTCTGGTTCACCTATACATCAAAATATATACAAATCTTCCTGGCACCTAGAAAACTCCGCTCATTTATTTGTTGTGGTACCTAGAAAACTTGAGATTTCTTTTAATACTCCGTCAAATACGCAGAATCCAAGGCATTCCTCGGTTCACTTCCGATCGCGTTTTCTCTCTCTTCAACTCCTCCACCTTCTCCGACTTTCCCATCCTTTTGCGGTCACCATTCTCTCTCTCTTCTCTGACTCGACGGCAGCGTCACTCCCATTTTCTCTCTCCGCTCCGTGTACCTCCGCTCATCTGAGCCGCCTATCGTCACTGGAAATCTCTAGAATCATCTCAATTATTCTACTACGGGTATTTCTCCAAATTGAAGTGATTTTGCGCTGTTTAAGCTAAGAAGAGTGATATTATCTTCTGATTAAGGTGTAAGTTGTGTTGGATTATCATTGATATGCTGCTCTTTTTTTGTTGCCGGAGTAGATTGCTGAACAGTAGCCGTTGGATCTCCCTCGGCCATGGCGATTATTTCGAGATTTTCAGTGAGTTCTTCTTGTATCTGTTTGTCCAACTCGTTAATTGTTTGCGGAAAATGATTGAGTTTTATAGCTCTTTAATTTTAGGCGTTTTGTTATTATGGAGGCATTTACTGCTCCTTGATTTTAGGCGTTTTGTTAAGGCCTTTACTGCTCTTTGATTTTAGGCGTTACAGAATATAATAAGTCAATTACGTTAATTTTGGCAATTGTAATAATTTGTAATATTATTCCTTTTTTTCTGTATTGTTGACTTTTATTGACTGACTTTGTGGAGAAATGAGATAGAAAATTAGAATTCTTTCCTTGTTGTAGAAGATTTGGTGCGTGAGATAAGTGGGAGATTAATTTGACATATTTTGTTGATTAAACAGAAAATTTATGCGTGAGCGGGTCCCCTAATTTGTCGTCTTCCGTTTGATTCTTCTTTGCTGGATTGATTGCTGGTGTAATTAATTAATTTATTTATTAATGTTTTTTTTCAATTACCAAGAATATAATGGACTTTTCTATAGCATGATGAGTCATATTCGTATAGGGTATTTTAGGCGCATTTAGGTTGCATTATTAGGCATTTATATCATTTTAGTTGCATTTAGGATCACATTTGCATAAGTTATCGTTGTCGTACTCTATTACGCCCCGTTTGTGTTTTCTTAATGTTTCAGGTGATTTTACGGTCATTTGGATGCTTTCGGAGTGTTATGAGTTGATTTGGATGATGAACGGATGGAATGTTGACTCGAGGATCATTGCATATCTCTAGGGATAATTTTGAGTCAATAACGAAGCTAAACGCTATTTTTCTAAGCATCAAAACGGACAAGCGTTCACTCTTTTGATGATATCTCAAGTTCTACATGTCGGAATGAGGCGATTTTTATTGGCCTAGAAAGTAGACTTCAAGAGCTTTCCAACGACAGGTCACACGTCCTTATAGGCATTATAGAACAAGAGTTATGACATAAACAAGATGGCTCGACTATCCGATTCGCCCGAAGCCCAAAACGATGGCCCAATCTTCCCCTTGGGCGCGAAAACCAGCGACCCACCAGCGGGCCCGCTGGTTTCTCCGCCCAACTACTTCCACACGCGGGTTCATGCTTTCGTCTTGTTGATCGTCCAATTAAATCATAGCTTATGTAATTGTTATTTATTCCTATTTTGTTTAGAATTTAAGAAAGACTAAAATACCTCAAGGGAATTAATGTATTCCCTTATGCTTTTATTTTTTTTTACGTTTTAAAAATTCCCAGAACACTTGGACGCCAGTTGAGTTTTTTCTATTCTTCCCTTTTGTTTTCCATTGTTGAACCCTAGCTTTTCATCAATTCAATTCATCAATCTAAGGTATTTTTCATAATTTCTTTTGCTTTAATTCTTTCCTATTATTTTCGTTTCTTAGATTAATTCGTCCTATGATTATGAATCTTGTTTTTATTATTTATTTCACGCTTTGTAATTCAATTATGAGCGAGTAGTTTTATTCTAGGGCTAAGTTAGGGAAGCCATGTTTATACCATGATTGTTATGCAATAAAGTTTGCTAATCTATAGATTATTGCTCGAGTAATTCCAATTGATTTGTTCTTAATCGTTGATTCATGTTATCGGCCAATTTCATGGATTAATTATCTAGCTAATAGGAATTAGAATCGAAAGATCGTGTTTTTAGAGGCTTTGTACAATTGGCAATTCTGATTATGTTAGCGATCGTACTGCATATGTTGAATTGAAAGTGTTAAGACCCGACCGTAGGATTAGCATGTACTTTAATTACTCGGCCTAGTTTATTCGTTGTCGAATTGAATTGTGTTATTGGATTGGTATAAGCATGGTGAACCGAACAGACGCCCTAGACCTTTAATTCATTGATAAATTACGCATTTTTATTATTGTTTTAGCTTTAGTAGTTAATACTCAAACTCAACTTTCGTTATTGAAATAGTTCGTATAATTGGGAAAAAACTAATAGAACTTGTCTCCCTGTGGGATCGACCCGTATTTGCTAAGTATCTGCTAACAACAGACACCGTGCACTTGCGGTATCACTTTTTAATCTATCAAGTTTTTGGCGCCGTTGCCGGGGAGACGGTTCTATTTTTCTTTTTAGCTTTTATTTTTGGTGAGGCTACATTGTATATATTTTTTTCGGTTTGTGTATAAAATTCCTTTTTTAAAAAAATATATAAAATGACTTCTTTTTGTTTTCCTCAATTCGAGAATGAAGTGTTTTGGAGATATTATTATAGGCTCGGAGATTTTCTTGGTCCAAATCATCTTTTTGAACAATGGGAACTATGTATGGTGATTTATGAGGGATTGAATGAAGATACAAGATTGGTGTTGGATTCCATGAGTAGTTATATATTTGTGGAGAAGACTCCAGAAGAGTGTTGGGATTTGATCGAGAAATTAGGTAGAGATACATATGAGTGGGAGATGACAATGCATGTTGAACCTACTCTGCAAAATTTCTCTTTTCCTATTCCTCAAACTCACACCCCTCCCCCGTATTATTGTTCTTGTTGTCCTTGTCATGACCATGATACTTCTCTTTGTCCCTATAACGAGTCATATGTTAGTACTGTCAACCCTTTCCTTCGATTTGATATGCAAAATTTCCAACTCAAACCATCTTATTGTGACATGAAAATCCTTTATAATGATGATGATAATGATGGTGGATTTGTTGAGAATGTTAGTTCATTAGAGGAAGGTTATCATTTGACTCTCCATACTGATGAGGAAAAGTTGGATATAACGGAGACTTTGCAGGATAAAGAATCACTAATGGTTGTAGAATCGATGATTGAGAAACCATTGGTTGCGAAACTTTTGGTTGAAGATTTTAGTGACAAGTTTATTCACGAGGGTGAAATTGTAGGTAAAAGCATTAATGTTGAGCCTATATCTCCTCCCGCCTATGTCCCGCTCTCGCGGAGGCATGATCTTGTTCCTTCATCGCCCATGTTAAGTCTTTCGTACTTTATCAATAGGCCTCCATTCCATGATACAATTGACCTCGTCGACCTTGATGCTCATTCTAAAACGTTTACATTGCCCGAGGAGAAATTAGAAGGAAGTTGTAAATATTCTCCTTTTGATTTTTCTTCTACTTCTGATTCTTTTTCTTTTGGTTTTATTGTTTCTGCTTATTTATCTAATACCCTATTTGCGAGGATGAATGTGGTTTTACTCAAGCCATACGTAGTGCTCAATGACATGTTTGCAGGGGCATTTGATAAGTTACTCAAGGCGTTGGATTCTTCTGATTAACAATTTGAGTGAAGTCAAGCTAATGACTTAAAACGAGCGCTTATCGGGAGGCAACCCGATTCCTAACTTTCCTTCATTTCAATTTTCTTCATTTATTTCCATTTTAATTTAGTATTTCATTTCTAATTGCTTAATTTATTGAAAAAAATAAAATAAAAAAAGGAAACAACAAAAACACAAAAATATTTTCCTTTGAGTTCACTTGAATTCATAATTTTTTTTAGATTAGTTTTCGTTAATCGTATTTATTTATTTATATTGCGTTTAATTTTACTAACGATTTGTTTTCTTTTGAGTTCGCTTGAATTCATATTTTTATTTCATTTTAGATTAATTTTTCTTCAATCGTATTAATTTATTTATTTTTATGTGTTTAATATTTACTAACGATTCTAATTTTTGAGTTTAGTGGTGCTTGATTTTTTTTTTAGGATGTATAGGTGCAATAAGTTAATTCCAAAATTTTGATGCATTAACAAGCTTCGGTTCGCTCACTCATTGCCATTATGCTGCTGTATCGCTAATCCATCGTGTGCACGCCCACCCAGCGCTCAATCAGCTTGATCGCTGCTCTCTTGCACGCGAAATCCAGCGCATGCGCAGCGGGCCCGCTGGCCTGTAAACGTTCCAAAATCAAAGTCCCTGCCTTGCCCGCTGGCCATCCTGCTGCCACGCTGGTTTGCCGCCTATCCCAATTCAAATAATAATAAATAAAAAAAATCAACTCTCCAGCCCACGACCACACCCACGCATAAACTGCAGCCTCCATCACCGGCGCGCCACCCGCACCACCGGCGGACGACGCCACCACCCTCCACCTGCAACCCGGACACGTTCACCCCCAGTCCGCAAATTCCCCTCTCCGCTCTCTTTCACCACCCACGCAAAAACCTTCGAACTTCCCTCTATCTCGCACCACCCTACGGTCGGCCATCACCTCACTGGCGTTACGCCGGCGCCGAACCGTCGCTTGCAACTCGCCCAGCCAACACCCCCGTCGTACCTCTCTCCCTCGTGTGCGGTTCTCACTCAAGCACGAAACAGCAAACAACCCCCCACCCAACCACCATCACCCGTCGCACCCCTCCAACCATAACCGCCGCCGGCCGCCTGCAATACGGTGGTCGGCGCACCGCCTCACACCAGCCACCATCCGCCACCTTCCCACCCCCTTCTTCACCTCTCAAATCTCCCTCCTTCACCATTATTTGGTTCATGAATTAAAACCCTAACTTTTGAAATCAATTTGGGGGTTTTTGGTTCTTTGTGGATATTGGTAAATTGTGTAGTATTGTGGCTCGTTTGCGGAATTCACAACTAAATTATGGTCTTTGTGGTGCACAAAAGATATTAAAATTTCAATTTTTCTAAAGTTTATTCACTTGAATCACATTTTGAAAAGAAATTTGGAATTTTGATGACAATATTGGTTGTTGAATTCAAATGGTTATCGTTGTGAATATTATATGAATTATTTATTGAGATTGGTTAACGTTTGTTGATTGTTTGAGTTCAAATTGTTAGCATTGGGAGATAACTAATTATTGCTTGAACTATTCGTTGGGATTGATCGTGGAATCTTGAATTATGCACCATCTTGGTTGATTGGAGTACTTTAAATCGTGGTTGTTGCATCATGAAAGCAACTAAACCAACTAGCCCTCACCTAAATCCACCACATCATGGAGATTGGCTCTTTGCGTCATCAGTTTGAAGCTTGTGGCCACACCGCTTCTAGTATCGACAGTCCTATCGAGTGATACTCGACAGACGAGGCTCATCACGAGTGAGCACTTTCCATCTCTCTCCCTTGTTTGAGTTATATTGTTGCTATTTTCACAGTGAGGGCACTGTGTTTTGTTTAGCTTGGGGGAAGGATATCTATCTTTATTGCTTTCTAGTACAGTTTTATTGCTTTTTTAGGTGTTGTACGCTTTGTACCATCCATTAGGGGTGGGAGTTTACGTGCAACGAAAAAAAATGTACTGCTTTCCTAGTGTTATTGTTCAATTTAGTTGCATTTTTTGCATTCATATGTCTTTATACCCTGCATTGTGCAATTGACTTTCAAACTATGTTCGGGCTTTATTTGACTCGCTTGAGCTTCTTTTGAACTTAGTTATGATTCTGAAATTCAGTCGGTCATGCTATACATTGATAACTGCTTGGCATTGTGTGAACCAATTGAATGGTATGCGGTAAGATGTTGGTCTCGTGTCAAGAATAGCTAGCCAATTATCTTGTAGGTCACCTTACTATGTGTTTGTGTGATTGATGTGACTTGTTATCGTATGATTTTGGCTTGAGATTCATTAGTAGTTTAGTTGCAACTCACGCATGCCGCGTATGACAGAGGCCATTCTCTTAGGAAGCCTTCAGACGAACTTAGAAACATCAGTTCCTGCCTTTCATACCCATGTTGTAGCCTTGTCCGTTTATTGTTTTAACTCCACAAAATTGAGCCCTATTAGCCCCGTTGGTTACTTGTCCCGAGTCTAGCTTGGGGGAGCTTCGGTGTTCGTAATGGTTTCATTGATGTTGATTGATTGGCACACTAAGCCAATAGTTCGTGGTTCGAGGCTATGTTTGGATTTGTGGTTCGGAAATGGTGTATATTATTGTTGGCACCCAAGCTTGTAACAGTTAGCATTAGATTTATTTATGTACTTTCGATTTCATTATCTAGTTTCATTTTCATACCAAAATAAACAGAAAAAAAAAGAAAAAAAAAGAGAGAAAAATCAAAGAAAAATAAAAAAAAATATGTTTTTCGTTTTTGTATGTAATTTGAAGGCAAGGAAAGGGGAATGAAGAAAGATCATTGACATTATATTATGTTTTCCCTTGGTTGTAACTTGGTTGATTGTTCGGGTTTCATGGTTCGATGGAGTTGGATTTGCGGCATTATCACGCCGACGCATATAGTTCACATTTGCTCCCCAAGTTGGACCTTACTCTCACTTTTTCCCAAATTATACCCTACCCTTCCTTTTCACCTAGCCCCATTACAAGCTTATTATAAAGACCTCTTGATCTGCATGTTTGTTTCGTGATTGAATGAAAATCGTTTCTTGCTATTGTCATCTTACCCTATGTTGCATCATATATTTATATTCTACAAGGTATGCGGCGACGACTAGCTTGATTGAGAATAGTTTATGGCTAAGCTTGGTTGTTTCGATTGTGGATCACGATGCTTTGTGGTTCTATTTGTATCTGAGCTAGATTTCCGTCTCAATAACTCTGTTTGATTGTTTGCTCGAGAGTTAGGTTGGTCTTACCATGGTTTTATGAAAGTCAAGTGCGTCTTGCTTCTCTATCTTTGGTTTAGTGTTGCTTGGGGACAAGCAACAGTCTAGCTTGGGGGAATTTGATGAGTCATATTTGTATAGGGTATTTTAGGCGCATTTAGGTTGCATTATTAGGCATTTATATCATTTTAGTTGCATTTAGGATCACATTTGCATAAGTTATCGTTGTCGTACTCTATTACGCCCCGTTTGTGTTTTCTTAATGTTTCAGGTGATTTTACGGTCATTTGGATGCTTTCGGAGTGTTATGAGTTGATTTGGATGATGAACGGATGGAATGTTGACTCGAGGATCATTGCATATCTCTAGGGATAATTTTGAGTCAATAACGAAGCTAAACGCTATTTTTCTAAGCATCAAAACGGACAAGCGTTCACTCTTTTGATGATATCTCAAGTTCTACATGTCGGAATGAGGCGATTTTTATTGGCCTAGAAAGTAGACTTCAAGAGCTTTCCAACGACAGGTCACACGTCCTTATAGGCATTGTAGAACAAGAGTTATGACATAAACAAGATGGCTCGACTATCCGATTCGCCCGAAGCCCAAAACGATGGCCCAATCTTCCCCTTGGGCGCGAAAACCAGCGACCCACCAGCGGGCCCGCTGGTTTCTCCGCACAACTACTTCCACACGCGGGTTCATGCTTTCGTCTTGTTGGTCGTCCAATTAAATCATAGCTTATGTAATTGTTATTTATTCCTATTTTGTTTAGAATTTAAGAAAGACTAAAATACCTCAAGGGAATTAATGTATTCCCTTATGCTTTTATTTTTTTTTTACGTTTTAAAAATTCCCAGAACACTTGGACGCCAGTTGAGTTTTTTCTATTCTTCCCTTTTGTTTTCCATTGTTGAACCCTAGCTTTTCATCAATTCAATTCATCAATCTAAGGTATTTTTCATAATTTCTTTTGCTTTAATTCTTTCCTATTATTTTCGTTTCTTAGATTAATTCGTCCTATGATTATGAATCTTGTTTTTATTATTTATTTCACGCTTTGTAATTCAATTATGAGCGAGTAGTTTTATTCTAGGGCTAAGTTAGGGAAGCCATGTTTATACCATGATTGTTATGCAATAAAGTTTGCTAATCTATAGATTATTGCTCGAGTAATTCCAATTGATTTGTTCTTAATCGTTGATTCATGTTATCGGCCAATTTCATGGATTAATTATCTAGCTAATAGGAATTAGAATCGAAAGATCGTGTTTTTAGAGGCTTTGTACAATTGGCAATTCTGATTATGTTAGCGATCGTACTGCATGTGTTGAATTGAAAGTGTTAAGACCCGACCGTAGGATTAGCATGTACTTTAATTACTCGGCCTAGTTTATTCGTTGTCGAATTGAATTGTGTTATTGGATTGGTATAAGCATGGTGAACCGAACAGACGCCCTAGACCTTTAATTCATTGATAAATTACGCATTTTTATTATTGTTTTAGCTTTAGTAGTTAATACTCAAACTCAACTTTCGTTATTGAAATAGTTCGTATAATTGGGCAAAAACTAATAGAACTTGTCTCCCTGTGGGATCGACCCGTATTTGCTAAGTATCTGCTAACAACAGACACCGTGCACTTGCGGTATCACTTTTTAATCTATCATAGCACGACACCAAAAGTATAATTACGAAATTAACCTCGGATGTTCCTTATAGAATATAGTTGATAAAGTTGACAATTGGTTTTTATTTTTCCCAATTGAGATGGAGATCTGTTGAGGTTTAGCTTCATTCTTTCGTTTGATGTCTTGGATTTGCAGTCAATTTTTGATTGCTTCAACGCAAATATTTTCCCAATTTCGTTCGGCTCGGCTCCTCTAAATATGATGTCGTTCCTGTGTTTCCAAATAGCCAATAATCCTTTTTCAAACTAGTTTATTGTAGCCGCGGGGATGAATTGTTGTTGACATCTTTGGTGTAAATTTTCATAATTGATTGATTATATACGTTAGATCGTGATTGATGATTAGCATTAAATAGTCAATTTTCTAAAATTCAATTTGATTAAAAAACGTCAGTTAGATGTAGGGATTAATTGTTGTTGACTTCTTTGCTGTAAATTTTCACAATTGATTGAGTATATACGTTAGAATTTCGTGATTGATGATTAGCATTAAATAGTCAGTTTTCTATATAGTCAGTTTTCACAATGGTTGTTGACTTTGCACGAGCATAGCGATGGATCAAATAAATTTTTCTTTTTAATTAAAATTTTCGGTAAAATGAATTTTTCCGATTTGTTAAATTTTCAGCTTTTGAAATGAATAAATTTTCAGCTTTTTAAATCAATAAGTAATCAGCCTTTAATAAGCTTTTTAATTGAATTTAATTATAATATGTGAAGGGTAGTTTAGTCTATTTCATAGGGGACATCGATCAAAAGTGCAATTACTAAATTGAACTCATGTGTTCCCTTATAAAATACTAGTTTTATATGCACGCGATGCGTGCGAATATAAAAAAAACAAATTTGTGTTATTACATTGAAACCTGAAATAACATGTAAAAAATATAATATAAATGCAATGCGTGCGAATGATAGAGTCGAACACATATAAGTAGATTGATTAAAATGGTAAGAATTTATTTAAGGGGCTAGATTGATTAAAATGCTTCTTTGGACTTTTCCTATTGGATATGTTATCATTATATTCTCTATTCTATACGTGTGGAGGGTATTTTAGTAATCCAATGGGGACACTAAAAGTGGATTTACTAAAATAACCCCACCTCTTCACTTATAATAGAGATAGAAATTATTTTTCCTTTAAAGCGAAGTTCTTTTCCCAAGCCATCTCATCAAGGCCTAGCCCCAAAAACCCGTCCTCAGTTCGGATTGCAGGCTGCAACTCGCCGGCCCAGCACTGGGATGAGGAGGAGCCGCCACCTTTTGCGTTGTCTAGTAAGATTTTCATAAAAATAAAAGAGAAAAATGGAATAGGGACTTTTTGTCGCGAAAAAAATGAAACTTCTAAAAAAGTACTTGTGTGACGCGTGGATGTAATTATGTAAACTAGTTTAGTTGATCGGTAAAGTATTGTGAAGGCGCTACCCAAGACCTGGAATTGAATCCCGTTTACACTATTGCATTCCACTTGATAGTTGGTACTAATTAATTTTGTTCTAGTCAAGCCAAATTAGTTGTCCATTAAATATCACAAGTACTATATTTATAAAATACTCCGTGTATATATAATAAAATAATTAGTAATTGTTTAATAGTCTTTTAAAGTTCTATTTTTTTTTTATGACTAGTTTGTGATTTTGGTGGGAATACATGATTTAAATAGAGGTGAAATTTGAAGGTTGGAAGAATCAGGGGCGGAATTAGAGGGGGCCGGCGGGAGCCATGGTTCCCCCATGAGGCCATGATATGTTTAACTGTTTAAGTATTAAATATGCTCTTTTAGCACATGTCTAGTATAGCTCAAGTGGTTATTTTCCTAAAAAAATAGAGCTCTTTGGATATCTCTAAATTATAACAAACAACAGAAGAAACAATTGGAAAAAAAATTGATGGATGAAAAAAGAAAATGGCACATGTCATTTATATAGTTTTGCTTTTTAAATACTATGTATAAATTTAAAACATTAATTCCCATAACTTCCAAGCAATAATTTCCATTTGAATGAAAACTCAAATCATGAAATATCGAACGTTAATCGGACAACAAGTTGCAATGCTTGACCATGAATTGGATAAAATTTCGAAATTTTGAGTTGAGTCATGTAAATGTGTAATCGATACGAGTTAATCATACAAGGTTTAATCACGAGCGTTGAGTCGCATAATTGATAGAGTTAATCGGGTAAGGACTGACCATGCGTCTCATAAAACTAAACTTATACTCCATGTGAACCGTGAATTCGTTATGACGTGAATGCAAATAATAAACCCAAATGACGAGGTTTGAGTATGATTCGGAAAAGAATCCAAAAATATCGCAACTCCCGCAATATCCTTCATCACCAAATCATTTAATCTCTTATCATATTTGTTTTTTTTAAAAAAAATTTGACCCACACCAATTTTCCTTATTATTATCGGATTTTCAAAAGATTATTGGTTTTTTTTTCCAAAAGATGGTCCTAAAAAAAATGAATTTAATCAACTTTTTTGACGCCAAATGTGGGCACCAACAGCGACATTAGAGTCAATAGAAAATCAAATTCTTTTGATCTAATCTTGGTAACATTTTCAAAGATTAATAAATTTCCATTTTTTTAACCTTAATTGCAAAAAATTGAAAATTGAAAATTGAAAATTGAAAAAGAAGGTGATATTTCTTTGCTTTGCTGATTTCTTCAACCTACCATTCAACATCACATTCCGTAATTCTGAAATCAGAAAGACTGGTGTCAATTCGAATTACCAGAAAAAATCAAAAATAAATTTTACTCTTTTTTTGTTTTTTTTTTTTTTTTTTTTTTTTAAGTAGGTGGGCTCATTTTATAGATGGGAGTTGAAGAACAGCCAAAACCAGCAGCAGAAGATTCAAAGGATTCTTCAGTTCCCGTTGTTGTTGTTGTTGCTGTCACTTCGGAAGGAGAACCAAAAACTCAAGAACAGAAAATGGTGGTTTCAAAGATCAGGAATTCTGCCCCTCAGCCTTCATGGTTTACCCCCAAAAGGTATCTCCTCTTTTTTTCTGGGTGTTTGACTTTTGGTTGTTTATGATACTTATAATTCTGGGGTTTTAAAAAGTTGCAATTTTGTGTCAAAATTTTGGGTTTCTGATTTGATTTGTTTGGAAGATTTGAAGTATGGGTAATTGGGTATTCTTTTGTTGATTTTTAAAGGTTGAATTTTATGTTTACTTTGATGGGTGTTTGCATAATTGAGGTTTTTTTTGTTGATCATTCTGTATAATTTAGAGTGGTTTTCTACTACATTTTGGGTGTTAATAAGAGATGGGTTATGAGAATTTAAAGTGGAATTGGTGTAGAGTGGAAAGTCTGATCACCGCGAACCTTTGCTTGAAGTTAGGTTTTAGTTTTTATGCTGCTTCTCCAGAATTGGACTTTTGTTGTTTGGATTGTCATCCTTTTTGGTCTTTGATTATTGTGCGGATTGCGGATTTGGACGTGTGAGAGCTCATTGTGTGCATTTTTTTTTGCAGGTTATTGGCATTGTTTTGTGTGATTAATATGATAAATTATTTGGATCGAGGAACAATTGCTAGCAATGGTATTAATGGTGAACGCAAGACTTGTGAGGATGGCATTTGCTCTAGTGGCAGTGGTATTCAGTAAGCTCTATAAACTGAATACTTGTAACTTCATTATTGCTTCAGGGTTGTGATATTAGGACTCAGTGTCACTGAAATTAATAATATTTATGGTGAGGCATGGTTAATATTTAACTCATAAGTACCAGTCAATATTGACAGATGTTTGGGACTTTTGTGAGAGAAATTGTGGCAATCTGTTGGGATGACTGTTCCTTTTTACATGTTGTTTTGCTGAAATATCCTTGTGATTACTTGCCCGTATTAGGAGCGAAGTTAGGGACGCTGGCGGCCAATATTGAAATCAAATTATATTGTAAATTATAGTGTTTGGAAACCTATTGGATCCCTATTACTGCCCAAAGAGCTGCACAAATGATTAATTTTCCTGTAATCCACACTCTGGTTCTTGATAATGTACTGACAGATGGAAAATATGAACATGTGACAGGGAACACACACAATATGAACATGGGACAGGCACAGTCATATTTAGCTGCACTTGTACGCACATGAATCCTTTAGTACAATGTCTATTTAGGAATTTTTCTGATCAATAATTATTTTTCACTGTCAGTTTTTCAATTAAACTCATTGTCAACTCTCCCCTGTGTATTTTGTCCTTTCACATGATACAAAAGTACATAATTTTTTTAAAGTATAGATGGACTGGAATATACGGGCTATTTTTGTTTTCTTGCTGGTGTTTACTTATTCACTGTGTATCTTTGGGACTTATCCTGTTCGTGAAGGATATTTGCTAGCCATCTCTACTAACCTTTTTTGTGTTTCTCCTCAAGATTTGATCTTATTGTTGTGCTTAATTTATCTAGGGGAGAATTTAATTTGAGCAATTTTGAAGATGGTGTGCTATCATCCGCTTTCATGGTTGGACTCCTATTGGCCTCCCCGGTATTTGCTACATTAGCAAAGAGGTGGGTAGTTACGCGTTCTGCTTTAACGTCAGAATTCTGCTTTTTCCCCCTTCTCGCAAAGACTTTGTTTTGGACTGATTGAAGAGGAAGCATGCCTAAAGCTATCTTTTATGTTTTGAGCTGGAAACTTCAACGGAAAAGAAAACCTCAAAGTAACTGCGAGGGGATGTGATTATTTACTGTTGGTGTGCACAAAGCTGTGTGATGAGACTGATGACAGTGTAAATGGCTCTTTTTTTGGCTTTGCAGTGTGAATCCGTTTAGATTAATTGGAGTTGGATTGTTAGTCTGGACTATTGCTGTAATTGGCTGTGGGTGCTCGTGGGATTTCTGGTCCATATCCGTTTTCCGGATGTAAGTCCAATCTGAGTCTGTTCACTGTTCTGCGTATTTTTCTGATCTTACTCATAGGATTTTCTTTCTTTCTTTCTCAGGCTTGTTGGTGTAGGTGAGGCGTCATTTATCAGCCTTGCAGCACCCTTCATTGATGATAATGCCCCTGATACTCAGGTACCTGTTTATCCTCTTTAACCTGTTTCTTGAGGTGTAGGGGACAGCTTAAAATTGTACCATCTTACATCTTGTATTCTGAAAATGAATGCAATATTAGTTTAATTCTATAATGGGTATCATTAATGAAGTACTCCAGTCTTTATCTCCTGCTATCACTCTCACATTCATGCTGCAACCTTTATATTCAAAAATCCTGAATGACTGTGGTCAATTTACCAGTGGACTACTGTAGAGTTGTGAGTTCATTGCCCTCATGGCCTGACAATTCCAAACTTTTTGTGTTTCTTGACTTTCTTCCTGCTACCCAAGTGCCCGTACATAAATGTGCTGGGGTATTTTTGCACTGACCATGCAACATGATCAACCAAGCTGCATATTTGATACTTTGTATTTTGTTGTTTCAGAGAACAGCATGGCTCGGATTCTTTTACATGTGTATACCGGTTGGATATGCAGTTGGCTACATTTTTGGCGGTTTGGTACGTTCGCTGAACTTAGCTGTCATTGAAGATCATGCTTAGAGCCAACTTTTATGCATCTTTAAAATGTTTCCATTTGCCAATGTCCGTAGTTGTTGTCCTTAAGTAATCCTGGGTTCATATGTTTGTCTCTGCAGTATTGTCCTTGTGAAATCTTTTGGTTTTCTGCTTGGTCGGGTTTTTGCCTCAACTCGATCAAACAGTATGATATTAGCTCAACTTATTCTAGGTTTCTTGAGTAGCTTCAAAAAGCTCAGCTTACATTAAATATTTGCTGTATATTATATGCGGTGTATTTATATATATTCCCTACATCTCATTTTACTTGCTCCATTTGACCAATTTTCGTGAGAGTTTTTTGGTCAAAATGGAGCGAGTAAACTGCGACGGAGGGAGTAGTTATTGAGCTCTTTTTTTTAATAAACCTTAAATCATAACTTTTTAATTTGTTTTTGTAGTTTGCGACATGTGTACAACTTATGTGTAGTATGTGCTTAAGACAATAACAAGTACAAATTAGAAAGTTGAAATACAGAAATAAAGTTATCACAACAAATATAAAGTACTTCCAACATATTCAAAATAATCACTTCACTAATGTTTGCAAATTATAATTCATCAACAAGAGCTCAATCGTAAGTCAACTTGAGAAAGCCTGAACTCGAGCTCAGTTTGTCTCATTATCACCAATTAATCCACTATATCAGCGTGCCTTGTGCTTGCTTTAAAATCACTTATTAGGCTGATTTCCTTTTCACCAATCTGACTTGTTTCAATATTCTAGGTTGGAAGCCATCTTGCGTGGCGGTGGGCTTTTTGGTTTGAGGCAATCTTGATGCTTCCATTTGTTGTTTTAGGATTTGTTATGAAACCACTGCAATTAAAAGGTTTGTGATTTCTCCATGTACTAGTTTTTAAGCTTATACTGCTGCTTGCTATCACTTATTTTCTTCCTTTCCTTCTTAAGGATTTGCACCTGCCGGATCCAAAAAGGCGTCGTCTGTGGAGACACTTGCCCCTGATGCGCTAGGTGTGCATGAAAATTCGGTGCCCCTTTAAATGTTTTTAATATTACACTATATCATCGAGCATTTACATATGTTTTGTGTTCTGTATCTCAAATTTTATGTTTACATGGCTCCATATGCTTTTGAAGGATCACACAGCATAGGCGTACACAGTACATGTTCTTTTACTTGTGTTGAAGTAATTTTATGTATGATGTTCTCACTGCGATTGACCACTCATAAAACATGCACTGAATCATCATTTTTAGCTCTATGGACATCTAGATTCAGTGAATACATGTCTGTTCAGGACTTCAGGATGTGCTCCATGAGGCAGTTCCAGAATATTAAGCATGTCATTGTTTTACTTCGGGCATGGCTGGGTTGTCTGAAATCATTATGAGAAGGCATTTTATGGGCTCAAATACTGTACTCTTGCCTTTTTTGTCTCACTGTTCCTGCTTTCTCCATGTTATATATTCTGTGCTAGTTCAGGTAGAATTATTTGAATGTTTAACATATGGGGAGGAAACGTTATTTGCATGTGTGAAAGAAAACCTAAAATCTTAGCTACTACACCAAACAGATACGGAGTAGTATGTTAGTAAACAATTTATGAGTTTACATTTGCTTAGCTGGAAAAGTGAATCTATTTAGACGCTCTGTCAAATTTATCTTCTATTCTTCCACGTCTCTGCCTACCTTCTCGATACAAGCGCTCCTTGTGCCTCGTGCTAACACCTACCACCAGTTATTTGGTGATGCCCTGACTTCAGCTATTATCTTTGGCAGTTGTAATCCTTTTGGGTTTACTGCATTCTTAACTCCTCCATTTTGAGGAGTACATAGACTTTATACACTTGTCTACTCTCATTTGTTGGTAGAGGACAGAAGCGGATCAATTCTTTTGTTTGGTGACTGTCCTTTTTTTTCTTCCTGTTCTGAATCTCTGAACGAGATGCTAAATTCACTTTTTCTATGAATGTCAATAGATTTTTAGTCTTCGATTTTTTTTACACGGTCCTTTATGATTTGGTCTGCATTGTCTTGCAGAGTCGGAGATTCCAGTTACTGATAACAGTGAGGAGAAAGGTGATAATATGGATGAAGCTTCCAAGTAAGTTTAACCTTCCGGTGATCACAATTATGTTTTGGTGCATAACTTAAGTATGTCTTATCCAGTGGAGTCGGATTACCATTATTAGACTCGATGAGGGTAAAAAAGCAACCAGTTAACAGGAGAGCACAACCTGTAAAGAAGTAACTTAACGAATTACGGACGAAAAGGTTCTTGAGGCCAGATGTAGAAATGATATTAACATCTTCCTGATTTGATCCATATGGACTGCATAGTTTGCTTCAAAGTTAGATATGCCGAAGTTGCGGCGTTTCCCGAAGTAGACGCAATTGAGACAATGAAGGTTGGAGAGAGGCTTTTGGAGGGAATTGACATATTTTTTAGTATACTCCCTTCATCTCAATTCTGAATCAACATATACCAAAAAAAGCTGTCCCCATTCTATGTGAACATTCTATATTAGTTTTTTTTTTTCTTTCAACTTTATCTCTAAAGTTAGAACCCGCTCTCGCCCACCTCTTAAATACTATCTAACTACAGATTTGAACTAACGCCTTAGGAAATTTAGTTCTCTTCCTCTTACCCATCTACATCCCTCACTATTTAGTATAGTGCTATTATGCTATTCTATCCATTTCATAATTGGGATTTATACTAAGTTAAGTCACAAATCCGATTTATTATACAATGCTATGATTTCAATTTTGCCCTTTTCTAGAATTTAACTTAATGTGAAATACTTTATGCAAGAGTTATATAGTCAACTAACCTTTGTTTTTAAATATAAGTCCTTTAATTATTAATTTTTCTTAAAAAAATACAATGAAATGCCCTATCTTTTCAAGTGATGTTCATATGTGATATGTCTCACGATTTATTCTAATTTTTACCTATTTCCTTTGATCTTGAACTTACTGCAGCTCAGGGAATGTGTTTACAAGATTTCTGAGTGACATGAAGGCACTTCTTTCTGATAAGGTTTATGTTGTCAACGTTCTAGGTACTTCTATATTCTTCTGTAATGAGACTTATATCATCATCCTTGGCTTATGTTGCCGAGCTGATATTGTTTAGAGAATAGTAAACATTATTTTCTTTGTTTGTACTTTCTAAGGGTTATGAATAAGAATTAAATACATTTCTCAAAATGGTACGGAGTAAGGAATTTATGACAAAATCATGCTTTGTTAAGTGATGACAAATGTTTACTAATTCTAATTTGGGGGATATATTTCCCTAATCATATTGTTAAGGGCTTCTTTTTCATTTTCTTTTTGTAGCATTTACTAAGTTTTTTTTTCTTCCCTCTCTAAATTCTAAAATTGACTAAATAAGAAATGCTTTTCGTAGCCTATGACAGATGGCCTCCTTAGGTCATTATTTGGCCGATCAGATGCTTAGAAAATTTATGTGTATTTATTGGTTTCTCCAGGTTATATAGCGTACAACTTTGTTTTGGGTGCGTACTCATACTGGGGACCAAAGGCTGGTTACAATATTTATAAAATGGTAAGCTCTCACTTATTTTCTTGGGGTTGAGAGTGAAGAGGTCAGAGCTTACAACCAGTCCGTGGATAGGAATATTTCCATACATAAGAAGATGTAACTTGTGGCAATGTGCTTGTAACATGAATGCATTAACTGTAACTAACTTGACAATGTGGGTGATATTGATAGGCTAATGCAGATATGGTCTTTGGCGGGATCACAGTTGGTTGTGGATTGGCTGGAACTATAGGAGGAGGTCTCCTTCTTGATTACGTCAACTCCTCAATTTCCAATGCTTTTAAGGTAGGGAAGTACTTGATGGCTATTTTCTGGTCATATCATAATGGCTAGCACTGATCAACTGTCTTTTTATACATGCTGTCACACTCTTCATATTAGTCATTTCTATGATCTATTTCATCATGTATAGTGTGTGTTTTAATATACTCCTTTGGAATAATTGCAGCTTCTCTCTGCATCAACGTTTCTCGGAGCTGTGTTTTGCTTCAGTGCTTTCTGTTTCAAGAAAGAGATATATTTCCTCATTTTCTTCGCAATTGGTGAACTGCTAGTCTTTGCAACTCAGGTAAATTAAGAAAAGTCATCTATTCAAAGGTTTCCTTGGGGCTTCTTTGTTATCATTAAGTGGCATTCATATCAAAATAATATGACAGGAAGAGATTCAAATGATAACAGAAAATTAGAATCAAACATATCTATCTATCTATCTATTGTATTGATATATTGATCTTGTTCCAAATTGCAGGCCCCTGTAAATTATGTGTGTCTACACTCTGTTAAGCCCAGTTTACGACCACTTTCTATGGCCATGTCCACAGTTTCAATTCATGTGTTTGGTGATGTACCTTCCTCGCCCCTTGTTGGTGTTCTGCAGGTAATGTGCTACTTTATCTTCTGCTGTAATGATGTTTTTATAGTCATGACAGGTTAACCACATGGTTCACATCTTAAACTTGATTATAGTGTTCTAAGATGGAAAGCACACATGTTTTTATAGTACATACTAGATTAGGTCCCGTGCACGCACGGATTTTCTAAAATTATTTAGCCAGTTTTCTATAATATATTTGACTAAAAATATTTCTCTCCTAAGTTACTACATAATTAATAAATCTTGAACATTACTCACTTAACCATCTTGCGATTTCAGTCCTATTACATATTGCATATTTTATATGCTTAATATGCTAATTATACCAAAATATTCATAATTGGAGGATACTGAAATGTTTAATACATGCTGCAGGATCATATTCATAATTGGAGGAAGACGACTCTAAGTTTGACTTCTATTCTGTTTCTAGCAGCTGCGATATGGTTTATAGGTAAGAGTATCGTCTGCATTTTTATTTTTATTTTTATATTTATTTTTATATTTATTTTTATTTTTATGACCTTTGATTTCTGAGCCCAACCTTTCCTCCTGCTCCCTTCCCCTGGAAAAAAGAAAACAAGGCATGCATGTTAAGACACTGTCCACTGCACAAAATGTGGTAAATCCTGCACTTACCTTTTTCCTAGTCTAAGAAAGACTTTAACACACATCTAAATTGCTTCTATGTGGAAGGATATCCTCTAGAACGATCCATATCCATGTTAGTGTGTGTCAATTGCCTTTAGTAGGTTAGCTAGAACTAGACCTTCTGAAATCAATCGGTGAGTTAGGGTTTCAGGTTAGGTAAGTTTGGATTTGGTACAGGTCGGTTTTTGTTTGGCTTTTGGGTTAAATCAATTTTCAGGTTTTTGGTTAAAAAAATTGGTGGGTTCTGGGTCGGGTAAAGAAGATTTGTTGACCCTAGAGCCCAAGTCATCATAATGAGTCGTAATACGGTAAACTTTATCTCTTATTCTCTTCCCTTGCCCAACTTTTTAGTTTTTACCCCTCGGAGTTTAATTGTTTAACTATATATTAATGGGTTGTATCTTGTATATTACACTAGTAATTCCATAAGGAACTTGTTTAGTTTCAGTAGCTTTGTTATGTGTTGCTTAGCATGAAATTCACAAAACTTTTTTATGGTGGCAGGGATCTTTTTGCGCAGTCCAGACAAATTCAATGAAGAGAGTGAACATAAAACTAGCGAACTTAACAACACAAACAAAGCACCACTATTAGACGAGGAGGCAAATACTGCATAGTTCAGCCTATGTTTCTGGATCCTTAGCACTCCTCACTCACTCCAACAGGAGCAGGAGCCGGAGCCGGAGCCGGAGCCGGAGTTGACTCTTGCCTCTTCTTTTTGGAATGGAATTTTCATGTTCTGACACCATATAACTCAACATAGGCTTCAGCCTTCACCTATAATTCTCATAGAATCTGGCGTCAATTGTATATATTCTTTCTCTTTTGTGAGTAAATGTTAGGAATATGCCTTGGTTTTTGTAGGCGATCAATTCATTCATTTTCGCTTTTCACTTTTCACTTTTCACTTTTCACTTTTCACTTTTCACTTTTCACTTTTCACTAGTAGAGGAGAGGAGAGGATCATCGTTTAACTTTTTCTGTTCTGCTACTTGCCTGTATAGTTAACCATTAAAGTAAAGTAGGATTCAACCGTTACTGTATGGTTCATGAATCATCATTCTAAAGTTACCTAGAATCGTGCTTATCTGGAATATCAAGCAATCAGGAAATCTTTACGGAGTAATTTGTTTTGCGGCAGGAATCTATGTTGATTTTGATGACAATTCTTCCTATGGATTTGTTCTTTCTTTTTGTACAAGTAAACAAGGACATTTTTCTGTTAAAGTGTCTTTGGAACTAGAATCATATACTTGTTGTCTAGTTCAATATCATCTGCAGAAACCGAATCACAATGCTGCTTGCAAGTCTACTAGTATAAACAAGAATCGGAGTTTAGACTAAAAAAAATAAAAACATGCTTACAACTCTTTCGAAAGACCCAAGTAAACAAAAAAAAACAAGGGGAAAAGAACATCAATCAATCAATTGAATTATCTTAATTGAATTAGGTTAAGCTAAAATTATCAGTTACAAATTACAATTGTGCATCTTTCCGACAAGCCGGAAACTAGATAATTTTAAAATAGATATTGCAAAAAGCTAAACATGCCTAGCTAAAGCTAAAATGCTACTCCGTATAATTTTATTGCATGCCATTAACAGTTTAACACCTGATAAGGCGTTGAGAAGAATGATATACTATCCTAACTCCTCCAGGACCTTGCTGCACACGGTCCGCCAAAAATTACACCAGATAAGTTAGAAGGTTTAGCGTTCTTACGATCAGAATATATCCAGTTGAGTTGTTGCTGAATCTCCATCCATTCGACAATCTGAAATCAGCATGGTTAGTTACAACTACCAGAGCCGATTGTAAAAGTGTCTGCTGCTCTCATTCATTTTTAAACTTCCAACAGCAAAATCTACGTAGGAGGAAAGAATCTGTTGAGATTGAACGGCAGTGTGTAAAATTCTTCATTCCTGTTATCTCCTCTAAAACTTCTAAACTTCACCCACCACGGCATCCCTCTATCTTTCTTCGACCTTTCTACATCTAGTGTGTTGTCCAGGAACACCGATATGATCAAGCTCACTGTCGGTGATGATATGAATATGGTTGTCACGAATGCATTGAACTTCAGAAAAAGAAAAAAAAAAGGCAGATTTCAACTTAATTAGATAATGAAATGAATTTATATAAACAAAATAGTAAAGCTTTTTGAATAAGTGAACTAACCCATCCTGCATTAGTCCGGACAAGTCCATGATGGGGTAAATAGTCATCGAAGAATTGAGGTATAGATATCCCGAGAAAAAGAGAAACCCCGATAATAAAAAGATTCCTCATAGAGTTCAAGTTTGTAAATTGTAGAAATGACAGACCAACTGAAGCTACAAACCAAACAAGGTTAGTTTAGTAAGTAGACTCGTTTAATTTGAGGGGCATGAAAAGTTTATAGATGACGGTGTGGCACATACCCACAAGGCCAAAGAGAACACAGTATAGCGCAGAAAATATAGGGAACGGTATGGATGCAAAAACAGCTCCAAATTTTCCTGCCACAGAAAAATGATAATTCAATACATATCAGTTACATATTTCCCTCAAACGTACTCTTTCTCTTTTAGAGGGCGGTGCTGGGGTTAGATTTCATATACGTAGTAAAAGGTTATTAGTTACGGCTTAGTAATAAAGTAATAAGAAAAAAACACCAACCTAAAGTGGAGAAAAATATCATAAAACCAGCTGAGATTTGAACAACTCTCCGACTTCCAACTCGAGTGAGCCCCAGCAATCCGACATTTTCCCTGCAACAATGCAGTGTAAGGTCATTTTAGCATGCATCAAGGAGAGTAAAACAAGTCAAGACAACCATATAGCAATAGCATCATGGTACTTACACAGAGACAGTAGAACCCGTGCCAGTTCCAAAGAGACCATCAAGCAATACTCCGATCCCCTATAAGAAGAACAAATACCTTCATGCTTAACAGATTATCTTAACAAAACAAAAAAAAGCATTCGATCTGTATCATCAGTGAAAGATTATTCCGATAATGCAAGAGAGAACAAAAATAGAGGCCTGACCTATTGTAATTTCACTTATTCGACATAGATAAAGTAATAAATCCATATTACAGGCGTTCACCTTGCTTCAGCAATTTGGCTACAAATAGTATCATTGACCTCCCAACACTGTCTCACCTTTTAACCGATTCTAAATTTTTATTTAAGGTAACAATTTCTTAATCTCCATGCCAAAAGAAATCATGCAATTTTTTGTGGGACAGAGGAGTACAAGCTCAACAAATCACATTTTCACAGGTCATCAGCTGATTCTCAAAGACAAAATCTAGAGTTCACAATGATCAAACAAAGACAAAATCTAAAGTCATCGGCAGTTTACCTGCCATCCTATGCCTCGACTCAAAACATAAGCTGGAGGGGGGGTAGCAATCGCAAGCCTGGATGCTGCCTTATAAGCAGCAGTTGACTGCATAATTTACAAACAAGAACAAAAAAAAAGGAGTATATCATGCTAAGGATAAAACGCAAGTATAATTGAACTTTTGTTCAAAAAAAGTTAAGTTCTTTGGAAAGGCACATGGTGAGAGGACTGTCAAAGTTCAAAGAATGAATTGTGAATTTAGTAATTATAATACAAGGTGAAAGAGGTTCAACATTCAAATACAAGGTTGGTACCTCAATCATCGAAACTAAAACAGATGCCATCATAGCTACAGAATGGCCGGCTGCAAAAGTAGGAGGGCCCCATTGCAAAGGATATGGGAATTTGAACCTGCGATAAAGTTCAACAATAACACCAATTAAACACACCAAAATATCTCACCCCCTCAAAATTCTTGTGACTGCTATAAAGATAATTACCATGGGGCAGTTGATATAAGGTTTGACCTATCTGTACGACAACTGATCTGAGTGTGTCCGGACTTATGTCTGTATGCCCCAGCGGCCGTCAAGACAATGGCATAAACCCATACAATCGCAACACAAATAATGACAGGAAATCGCTCGAATATCGGGATATCCCTCAAAGGTTTGATATGCTTCAGATACTACAAAGAATAATACCAGAATACTCAAGATTTGTTTAAGAAAACTAGTTGAGTACATTAAACAAGTTACTCACTTGAGATAATCCAATCACGAGCAACAGCATTGGGAGCCCGATTTCTACACAGTTCCCTAGCTGAAATGAAAAAGGAGCTTAAAATAGTCAACTGTAATAGCCAGTGAAAGCAAAAAAAAGGTGTTACTACTTACTCGTACAATGTCCGAGTCCGAGTAACATATAAAGTACCATACTTTAGGTCCAACCATAAGAAACAAAGGTTTTAGTCAATCAGAAACTACAATTGGTACCTACCGCCGGAAATCCTCGCTGAAACAACCCTAATCCGACTAATCCAACAACTGGCGCCATGCCAAGAGGACTAAAGAATCTGTAAAAACATGCAATTGTACATAATCAGCACAAAATGCCAACTAACAGGAAATAACACTAGTCAATCACTAAGCTAATCAGGAACTCAAAAGAACCAAGACATACCGTGAAAAGAGGCCCCAAAGCTGGCTGTAACCTAAAATGATTTGTATACTAGAAGAAACAATTAGAGCTCCTTGAATAGCCCTCATAGTTTGAATAAATCTCTGAGAAAAAAATTAGCAAGGGAAAAAGTGTAAGTTCAACAGTGTAGCAACCTTCACATCTATATTCTCGACATAATACAGAGAACATTCAATTACAGGTACCAATTAAAACAAGGAAGATTTTTATCCGTGGGGAAAAGGGATAGCACTTTAAGACCTCACAAAAGAAAGGCTTGCATTATCATGAACATTTTGCACTCAGTTTTAGCTCTACTTGTGTTTTCGTTGAAGCCAAAGTATATGAAAGATGAACTTACATCATGATTATCCTGAATGCGCTGTAGTGATGAGTCGTTTATTATGTATGCTACAGGAATAAGGTAAGCAAAGGATCCTCCAACTACAGCGGGTAGTCTGGTCCCAAACAATGCTTGCAAGAGTGTGTTAATCCCTGCCACAAATAGGAGAGTTTGTATGACCCGTGCCTTCTCACCCTGGCCATGTTAACAAGGTATCACAGTGTGCACAATGCATAGTAGTCCTATAGTACCATAATCACATAGCTCAAGAGACATAAATCGACAATCAACATGGTTTAATTATCTCTTGAAATACATTAAATCTTGAATAATGAAGAAAAGTCCTACATATGATTTTCCAATAATTAAGCTGGTGCCCTATAATTTGCCAATATCTTTGCCTACTTTCATCTTGAACAGAATAAGAATAGCTCTTAGTGGAGCAGTGCATTACTTTTATGGATAAACACTCGGATCATAATTCATAAGTAGGAGAACATGAGCAAATCCTCAGTCTTACAAATTTTACTCCGTAATTGATATGTATCACCCAAACTTCATCTAACATGTAAGTGAATCTCGAGAGAAAAGGAAATCTAGAAACTTATTAAAAAGAACTTACATCAGATCCACCCATTGCAGGGACAATCATTGTAGGAATCATCACACTTGTACCCAGCATCAAAATGTAGTTCTGAAATGCTAGAAGGATGGTTTCGGCTGCATGATATTGCTTCTAGTTATAACCAAATACAAGAATCTACAACTCTACCGTAAATGCAATATGAACTTTAAAATAAATAAATAAAAAATAAGCAACTTAGTTATTCTAAACCCTAATACTGTTGGATGTAGTAGGAAAAGTATGCAATTTCAAATTTATAATGTGAAAAAGGACTTGATTTTAAGACACATTTAACAATTTGGTCGAATTTCATCGGGTTTTCACACAATAAAATTTATAACTTCTTCACATGTTGAGTGAAGTTAGAATCCTCCATATCGGATCCTCTTATTCGTATAATTGAAGACATTCATAATTTCATGAATAAGCCAAAATGTTAATGACTCATCCCAATCTCATGACCAAACAAACTCCTAAATCTCAATGGACACTCGTTCGCTCGATCACACGATAATCATTCAAACTTCAATTTGAATGCCTTTGCATTGCAAACCAACATATCATGTATGGTTTAGAGCAATGCAATATCATGTCCTTACTTAGGAAGCACATTACAAATAACAACTCAATTATTGTCACAACTACAATTGAAATTCAACACTGTTGATCAATTACAATTAGTAAGTTATAGACTGATTTTGAATTGAACAAACCGATAACCAATTCAATCACAAAACTATTTAAAATACAAAAAACCCCAAAAGAATAGGAGAGTTCTTAAGATAATTAACAAACAAATTAACAAAAAAGAAAGAGAAAATAAATGTCGAAAAAATTCAAACTACGATAATTACAAATGTGGTGCTTTGATAAATGGATACCCTAATATTAATAGAAACAAACAGATAACTGAGAGCAGGACTATGACATTCGACTTAAAAACACCTACTAATACCAAAATTAAGCATGAACTTTCAAAGACCTAATAAATACAATTAAATTTCATTCCATTTTCCACAATATTAGGACCACCTGAAACATATACTTTAACTTTCATCATAATTAATGTGGCAGATATTCAAACAAACAAACTAAAACACAAAAAGAGAACAATTTCAAAATTAATGATATTTATAAATATAAAAACTCAAATTAAATTGAAAGAAATGAAAATTGAAATGAACCCTTTTATTCTTTCAAAAAACCCATGAAAATAAACCAAAAAAGGAAGAGTCTTTTAGAAGCTTTTCAATGGTGGTGGGACATTGATGAAAACCAATAAGAATTTTCATTAATAAAGTAACTATGCAATAATGACAAAATTAGAGATAAATAAAGAGGATATAGTAGAATTACCCCAAGGAGGATTAGAGTCTATGCAATATTCAAGGTCTTGAAGTTGTTCCATGGGAGGATGACTAATGTCTGCCATTGTTAATGAGCTTCAAAAACAGAGTTCCCCTGTTTTCTTCACTCTGTGTTTAGAGAGAGAAAGACAAAAACCCAACTGAAGAGAGAGAAAGACAAAAACCCAACTGAAGAGAGAGAAACACTGAGAGACAGAAGTGTGAAATGGAAGAGAGAATATCTTTTTTTTCTTGAAGAATTAAAGTGGAAATAATTTAACAGATAGAAAGTTAGAATTTAAATAAAAGAAAAACAAAAAAAGATAGAAAGTTAGAGAGAGAAAGAGTAAGAAAAAGTGTGGAAATTTTATTCTTTGGATTTTGGGTTTTGTTGCTCTTTCTGCGCGAAGTTCCAGTGATAAACTCAAAAATTGTAGCAACTTTTTTTTTCTTTTTTTTTTATTTGGGAATATTGAGTATTTTTGAATTTTGGATTTTACAGGAGTAACCTTTGTTGTATACAATAACTACGACAGTGACCCTGGTGGTCAGGTGTTAGCAGGGTTTATGAATTATGATGTTTGATGTTAGTGTTTCAGTTCATGGTACCATTTTATATCAACTTGTCGACGTCTATGTTGAAGGACTGAAGGCCTTGAGAAGCTTATAGGATTATAGGAGTGTGTATAATTAATTAACTAGGTAATACATGAATTATGCTAATTAAATTTTAATTTTTTGCATAGGTATTTGAAATTTGGGTATTGTCCGATATTGTTTGTATAAAAAGTCATTTATGAGATTTTTTTTTCCTAATGATTTGACCATATGTTTTACGGTGGTAAAAAAATAGAAGTATTGTATATGTATGATCTGATCAAATGTCATCTAAATGGTAATTTTTATTCCAAATATATGTTCAATGTTTATACTTCGTATTTTATTTTATCATAATTCAAAAATTGAAAAAAAATCTATAACCTTTATATAATTCAATATTTTACTTACGGAGTACTCCCTTTATGGAAACTCTACATAATCTAAAATAAAATCTACGGAGTAGTATTTTATCAGGTAGGGACTAATTAAATTTGATAGGTGAAAGAAGTAATTCGGTCGTTATTTTGACAGGTCCAATAAGAGAATAATGGACTCCTTGACGATGCAAAGACGGATTTGTCAAATATCAATCTTTGTCGCGTTCTCCATCAATCATTGCTACAGGGAGGCTAATCAAACGACGAAATTCACAGCGTCAAAAGAAAAACTCATGTCACACTAGTCTTTGTATGTCATTGTGGTTCTTCTTCTTTCGATCATTCCCTTTCCCTTTATCGTCTGTAGGTTGTTTGATGTAGAGTAATCTAATGTGAGTACAAAACACACTTTCATTGATAATTTGGTGTATTTTTGGGGAAATAATTAGTAGAACTCAAATACAAAACTCATGATTAGAGCTGTCAAAACAGGTCATCGGGTCGGGTCATCTCAGGTTTCGGGTCATGATCAGGTCGGGTCGTGTCGGGTCAATACTTCATTCGGGTTGAGTTCGGGCTCGGTCGGGTCGATTTCGGGTCGGGTCATATCGGGTTTTTTCCTATCCCGGGTTCAGGTCGGGTTCGAGTCGGGTCACATTTCGATCAGGTTTGATTTCGGGTTCGGGTCTTATCGGGTCGGGTTTAAGTCGGTTTGTAGCAGATAATTTCGGGTTCGGGTCTTATCGAGTCTGGTTTAAATCGGTTTGCAACACAGTTATTTTCGGGTTCGGGTCTTAGTTTGGATCGGATAATAATCAGATCAAATAGAATTCAGATCGGGTCACTCTCAGGGACGGGTCAAACTCGGGTCTGATAATTAACCTATACATTTTAAGGATTTTATATTCTAAAAAATTTTGTTTAACTTATTTTAGAGTTAAATTTTTCAATATTTAGCAATAAATAATTAAAATAGATATATCAATGAAGTTAATATTTGGTCGTGTCATTGATAACTCGGGTAAATCGAGTAGCGAGTTCTCACAGGTCGGGTCAATAGCAGGTTTCATCGAGTTACAATCGGTTTCGGGTTGACATCGGGTCGGGTATCAAATCGGGTTCGGGTCATTGTTCGGTCGGGTCAGTTCGGTTATCGGTCATTTTCGGGTCGGGTTCGGGTTCGGGTGTTACAACATCGGGTTAAAATCGGTTATCGATTTTTTCGGGTCGGGTACAGGTCGGATTTCGGGTTACCTGTTTTACCGTAATTTCGGGTCATGGTCGGTTACGGGTTCGATCGGTTCAGGTCGGGTTTTCGGGTCGGGTCAGTTTTTGACAGCTCTACTCATGATTAGAGTATTAAAAGGATGGGACCAGAAAAGGTGAGGACTGAGGAGACGGAGGAGTATTCTAAAATGGTAAAAAACAAAGCACGCAAAGAGTCAGCAAAACATCATCAGAAATCACAGGCTTGTGTTGTGGAGTCAACATTTGTAGAGAGTATCTCATTATCATGACCTCATTTTTTGTACGCTTGACTGTTAACTCAGATTCTTTGTAACAGATCATATCAAATCTATCTTGTCCATCCAATTGCTCATGATCATTTCCAGTACTCCGTATTTTTAGGACTGGAAAATTACTCCTTCCCCTCCGTTTACACATTACTTTCTTGTCAGGTAAATGTTTGAAGATTAATATCTCTAATTTTGTATTTATAAAAATTATAAAAAGTTGATATTATGAAAGTAATATTGCTTCGAATTAAGTCAAACAAGATTCGACACGACTATATTTTTTCTTACATATAAACTACAAATGAGAGCCAAATTAAAATTTGTGAATAGTGTCAAAGTTAAAGTTTAACCATTATTTAGAAATGAATGGAGTAGTTTTTTTCTTTTTGGTGCAAATGAACCACAAATGCAATATAAATTACAAATGTGTGTGGGAAATTCGAATCTGGGACCTATCATACTGGTCCTTAATTTTGATCACTAGGTTAAGACCTCATTAGTAAAGGAAGTAGTAAGTTAGCTGTAAATTTGAAGAGAAACGTTGGATGATAGCCAGAAGTGTACGAATAGCGGAATAGGGAGAAAATAGTAAGTTGGATCAACGGTTAGAACTTAGAAGTGTACGAGGGGGGATAAAATAGCGAGTTACATCAACAATTAGAACTTATAATTAGTGTATAAAGGGGAATATACGAGGGTTCGTCATTTCTTATTGGATCTAGCTACGCTCTAACCGCAGAGTTTAGATGATGAATATACTTCCTCTGTTCTTATTTATATGACACAATTGGATTTTGGACACTATTCACACAAACTCATTTGACTTGATTTTGTGGTTTATACTTAAGAAAAAACATAGCCGTATGGGGTCTTATTAGATTCGTCTCAATAAATATTTTTTAAATATCAACTTTTTATAATTTTTTCTTTTCCAAAATTGGAGATAATGTTTGAAATCGTGCATTAGCAAACATGCCTAAATAATTGTGTCATTTAAAAAAGAACGGAGAAAGTATGTTCTTTCGTCTTTTTTTTTATTTTACAGGATTTTACTCTATTGTTAAAGGTAAATGGGGAATAGGAATTGTCACGATTCTTTGTGTGCAGCATTGTAGGGCTCCTTTGTTTATACTCCGTATTTCGGGAAAAAGCGCAAAGAATATATGCTCGCAGCTCGCCTATGCGACTATGCTGGGGCAACCTCCAAATACGCTTTCCGATATCAATCAGGCTGATGATAAAAGTCGCAAGTTGCGATAACATTAAGTTGTCGCAATCTTACGTGTCGGAATTTAATTGGTGCATATAGGCGCCACGTAGGCTATGAGTCATCATAATATTTTTACTATTAATGCAAATTTTTTACTATGAAAATATGTAAATAAGGTATTCGGTATAAAGAAAGAACCAAATTAGAATATTAAGATTTTCCTACCTTTATTTTAAACATGTATAATAAGATATATAAATTAAATATTTTAGATTCCAATTTAAATCATGACACATAAGCATACCATGTCATCATTGTAACACGGCTTAAAGGTCGCATGCGACCTTTATCATTTTCGTATCATTAATTCTTAGTTAAAGGTGATATATAACCAATATTGTAAATTAAAATGTTTACTCAAAATGTTTATCACGACGCATTTAAAAGTTTTTTATAGTTTAGTTGATAATTTTTTTTATTTTAATAAAAATTATTCCATCAAAATCAATAATAATGTATAAATATAACTATTTAACCCTTTAAAATGTTATATCCATCAAGTATTTTCTCAAAATATAAAAGTTAATCAAAACATGTTAAAAGCACACAAAACAAGTAAAAGTTATCTCGATGTATAACAAATTTATTGTATACCTTATACGTGTAAAAAACTTTATCCCTAAATTCCATACTTTTGAGTTGTGAGCTTTTACTGCGTACGGATTACTTCTTTACAAATTACTTAAATGGAAAATTATAACAAAAACAAAAGATATATAGAGAATATATGGGCACCTTATTAGGATGGTAAATAGTTGAGGTAAATTTTCAAAGCCAATTTGATGCATTGAGTATTTGAGTTGCATGCATGTACTCAACTGAGAAACTAAGTTGTTTAGTTTAAAAAAAAAAAAAATTATTAGGAAGTGTTCTACCAGGTCGGAATCTCGCATGGGTTAACCCGTTTGGATTAGCATGTTAGACATTTTGAAAGTAGGGGAAATGATGAGGGAAATCCTCTCTCAAAGTGCCCCTAGTGGGGATTGAACCCCCAACCTTTTGGTTGGAAGGCGAAATCTTTTTCAATATGATAAGGCATGCTTGGTACTAAGTTGTTTAGATGTGTTCCCCTCTTTTGAAAAAAAATTGATGTCAATGTTACTAATAGTAATTGGTGTACATTTACATATGAGGGTATATGGTAAAAACATTGTGGCGTTTATCCCGTTTAATCACCACCATAGTGAATCCTCTACTTAATAAAAAAAAACGGAACATGCCTCCATGTTTTACATCATTTTTCCTGCCCATTATGCCTCCAATTTTATTCATTATTTACCGTATTGCCATGCCCACTTAAAATATCGTTAATAAATTTCTTTTTTTATGTTTTTTAACAATAAAATATATAAGGGTGAGCGGGACCGGGTACCCGGTCAAAAACTACAAGAACGAAAACACGAAGGATGTAGAAGCAAAGATTGTTGACGGCCTCCTGAGCCAAATCGAGAGCTTTATGAACTCGATCACCATCAACTTTGTAGATATACACCTAAAACTCTTAACTTTATCAACATCATCATTCTCTATGATTCGTATTTATATTCTTATTATAAAGATGGGCTCAATATCCACTCTAATGAAACTTGTGTTACATGCAAATTAAAACTATGGTTTTGATATAGTTAACTATAGTAATAAACTAAACTACTCCTTCCATTCTATGAGTTCATATAAACGACGTTATCCGAAAGATTTGCCATTACGAGTGTATGTATATAGGACACACGCAAGAGGCGAGAACGACGACCTTTTAAGATTGAGGTTTAGAGCTTCTTTGTAGTCAATATACTGGTTAGGTGGTGACCCCATTCTACATTTAAAGTCTTGTCATTGGTGCTAAAAATCTCATGAATAGCATGTACCAATTACTTTCACATTCCTGGAATTTTAATACTTCCTCCATTCCATAAATATCGCACCATCTTGTTTTTTACACTATTCACACTATACCTTCGTTTATTTTTTGGTGATTCATACCTAAGAAAAATTATACTCATGTGAGATCTTGTTAGACTCGTATCGATATATATTTTCTAAATATAAAATATTTGTAAATTTTACTTATATATAATTCGAGATATTAAGAGTCAAAGTATGTGTTGGGAAGCGTAAGTTAACCATGATTAAGGAACAGAGGAACTATGAATTTCTGCTTTTTAATAAATTATCATTTTGTGTTTAGTAATTTGTTTGTTTTTAAGTTTCCTTCAAACTATTGTTTCTATGTACTCATGTTCTATCTTAAAAATTAATTTATCATCTTCGTAGACTTTAAATTCTTGTAACTTTCCTTTTTGTATCTCGTTCCTATATTTATAAGCTCTTCATCCTCCATTTCAGCTTTTCTAATTTCATCAAATAATGTAGGTCTTATTCCTATGACTCATAATCTTATAATTGTGTTTCCTGTTTCGAAATTACATTGTATATCAAGTGTCTATCAATGGAGCTTTCCGTTCCATCCGAATAATAATGATGTTCAATTTCTTATACGAATCATTTTACTTCAGATTACTAAACTGAATCAATGGGTGCATGAAGGGGAAACCAACAGGTCTTTGTGTTTGGTTCAACATGCCGCTTTGCTTAGTAGTCACAAGCATTATTTTGATGATGTATAGCTTCAATGAGCTTCAATGAGCTTTACTAAGCTTATTTTGACTATGTATATGTTCACTAAACTTGTTTTGACTATACATTTTTTCTGATTATGTACAAGTTCACTAAGCTTCTTTGAACTATTAGCTTCTTTTGACTAATGTACATATTTACGAAGGTAGTCTACAGGAGTACATTTCTAAATTTGGATGTAAGAAAAAACAAACTCTATGTAATTAGATATATTATTACTTCATACAAACAATGAAATGTATGTAAATATTCTAATTATATTCTACATATGTAAACATTTTAGTATTTTAGTGACGTGCAACATAGGTCTCTTTAACTAGTAGTCTAAAATACAAATTACGTAGTATTTGGTGTTTGGCATCTTATTATTAAAAAATGTGATAACTAAATAGAGGACAAAGTTGTTTTTTTCTAAAAAAAAAAATAGCACCATGGTCTTACAAATTTAGATAATTAACACCATTATTTATGTTTTGCTTTTTGATAATGTAATGCAAAAGTAAAAACATTCATTCTTGATTACTTGAGAATGGTTACCGAGTTACGACACTATTTTTGTTCCTCATAACTGTCTCCGAGGAATCATTATTTTCAAAGGCGATTATTTAGACATATTAGTAGAATCATATAAGCCCATTGGGCCGTCATTTCTCCATTCAAGGCCCAAAGTTTGTTCTTGTTCACTGTTGCAAACATTAGGAAGCAGCCCAAGCCCAAACTATTGATACGTCTCAATGTATCATTCGAGTCTTTTTAGTTTTACTAGTTGTTGGCCCGTGCGCTAGCGCGCACGATCCCCCAAGATATAAAAATATATTATGTAAATAAGTCTACGTAAAAGATACATATTGTCAATACAAAATCATCATTCATATCAATCAGGTGTAAAGTCCGATTGTAGTTATTGATTCCAACTTTTCAGCTTGATTACCAGAACCAACATATGCTTCTAAAATCGGCATGTAGTTAGCAACTCTACTTCCTCCAGAATTTGACTGTCCAAAGCTGCCACCAACCAAAAGTACTGGAAGTTAACGCTCCTACATACAAAAAGGTTAAATCATGAATACATAAGCCAGTTACGGCTGCACCTGTTTGATATGAAATGATTTATTGACCTTGCATTAGGAGAAATATAATGTCTCGCATTCTAAGCGATCTGAGAAATCCGCCCACCCATGTAAGTAGCAGCTATGCATCAACCACCCCATCCACTAACAAAGTGCAATGTGTTCTTGACCATGTTCATAAATATTATAGATTAGTCTCAGTCTATTTGTTCATGTTAATTTATCATAAGTATGAGTTTACTTTGGAATCATAAGTTGTTTGAAATGAATAGGCTTACGCTTACCAACATCCTTCTTCCAGTAAATATCTCCTATAATCTTCTGCTAATGTGTTACCCCCGATTAACCGAGACAACCACTAATTCTGCTCCCAAAGGCAGTTTGATCCCAAAGACAGTGGACAAATAACAAAATAAGTTAGATGCAAGGGCCTTAAGCCGATAAGCAGACAAATGAGACAACTAACAAAGAGCTGACCCATGGAATACTAAATCCTACAACACCTTTTGTTCCTTGGTTATAAATAGCCTAATAGCTTCCTAATTTTCGTCCAATGCTTCAACAATTAAGCTCTCCTGAAGAGACTCCAAAAATAGAAGCACAAAACAGCTAGAATTATCTTTTTGCACAAGCTACGCAATCAAAATTGTTACGGGCGCAGAATATAAGGATTGAAGACCTTGCACCGAATAAATGGATTGAAGATCTTTCGGCTTTCAAATGGTGATTGTGTATAGCATAGCCAATTTATACAAATAAATCTCAAATAGATGTACTCATACTTGAATTTTTTGCAGCCTCTTGCCACTTAATAAATCTAAAATTTTCAAACTAACTTCCTCCATTTAAACAATTACGAAGTATAAATTATATAACCTCTAACGAATTTGTGCAAACTGACTAAATTTAAACGACTCTAATTTCCAAGTCATATGACACTGACGATAAAAGACCCTATACTCTATTAAGAAAGAGAAGGCGTGTTAAACTCAAACTGAATAAATTTAAACGACTCTAATTGCCAAGCCATATGACACTGACGATAAAAGACCCTATACTCTATTAAGAAAGCGAAGGCGTGTTAAACTCGTCTAGTTATTATGGAGTATAATTTTAAAACAATCTGAGCACCATATCAAATAAAACAAAAGCTGCAAGTAGCCATTGACATGGATGAATGATTTTAAAGCCTGGAAAGGATGACAGTCACAAGAGATGAGTATTGTAACTAAGAGGAAGAATTACAGTTCCCTTGATGCTTACTTTCCAAAAGGAGGAATCAAGCCCCACACTGCCCACCCACCCTACAAAACCACTATTGCCAATACCATAAGGAAAAGGGAAAAACATAACACTGCCCGAGTAACTCAGACATTCAGTTCAGTAGAGTTGAAGTGCTTGCGGAAAAAGAAAATTTAATCCAGGAGTTCTTTTCATTCAAGAGTAAAGTAGACCAAATCAACATCCTGTTAGAGCAATAGGATAAATCTATCTTAATGGAGTAATGATTTAACAGCTGTATTAGTACATAAAAAAGAAACAACTAATGATTAAAATACAAGTCTCGAATATGCTCCAACACAAGTTTAACCCATCAGTTTAGTGTAGGAAGCAGGAAAAAGTGGTCAGCAGAAATAAATTACCATATTACTCGAGGACCTCTCAAATGATCGAGCTTTCTACAGACTCATATTATTAGTAGGTGCAGCTATGTAATATATAGGCATAAACCTATCCTTTTGCAGTTCCAACAAGAGATTAATCTTCCTAGCCATATGGCACCCTGTAAGCATGATAACAGATACAAAGAAATGTGGTTAGGTTCGATGAACTTGTCAAATAGACACTATAAATTCAAACAAAAATAACATATACAACGAAATGGAATTCTCATAATGATGAAATTGTCATAATTACTACATGAAGCAAGGCATACACTGAGACAAAAGTTGTCTTATTCTCAATGATTCGCTAGCTTAAGTCGTCTTCTCCTCTTCTGCCTAATTAACCTAAAATTATTGAGGACTAAAAGAGGACCAGTCAACAGCTCCGAGAAAGACACACCTTCCCCTGACGGTGTCCCCTTCAAGCTTAATAAGGACCGAGCTACTCCTCACCGACGTTTACACAAGCCTGTACATTTTATACAAGTCTTAGAACAAGGGGTATGCAGTCTCGGGGGCATGAAATTCCGAACATCTTATCAAACTATTAAAATTAAGAACCCAAAAACACCTGCCTCAATTGACATATGTTCTATTTCAATATGACACTATGTTAATATATAGCCGCCTTCGTAATTATGCTACACAATGGTCAAATGTGAAAACCTGTACTTTTCTTACCCAAAATTATTTCCCTCAATTTAAAACATGCAATAGAACTAACACCATAAGGAGTAATAATGAGATTAAAGTATTAAAAAATAGAGAATAATAAGAAAAAGTTAAAAAAAG